>NC_064836.1:3801507-4128069 GCF_024166365.1 Elephas maximus indicus
CATAGAATGGTGTGGAATGAATAGAATGGAGTGGAATGGAGTTAAATAGAGACGAATAGAGCAGAAAAGAGTCGAATAGAGCAGAACAGGGCCGAATAAGGCCGAATCGAGCTGCGTCAAGCTTAATCGCGTCGAATTGCGTTAAATGCGTCAAATCCAATTGAAACGTATAGATTAGACACGGGAAGGGGAGGGTAGAATAGAACAGAATAGAGTAGAATAGAAGAGATTAGAACAAAACAGGGCTAGAATAGAATAGAGTGGAAAAGAGTAGAGTCGAATAGAGCCGAATAGGCCGAGTAGAGACGAATAGAGACGAACGGAGCTGAATACAGCCAAAAAGAGCCTTAGTGCCGAATCGCACCTAATCGAGCTGAATCAAGCAGATTCGCACCGACTGTCCCCGAATAGCGTCGGATCGCATCGAATCGAGTTGAGTCACATCGTTTTGCATCAAACAAGGTCAAACTGCTTCCTATTGGGTCGAATCCCATCGTATCAGGTCGAATAACCTCGAATTGTGTCAAATCTCATAGAATCCGACTGAATCACGGTGAATAGCATGGAATCGCATCAAATCTCTTTGAATCCCTTCGAATGCCTTCAGATCTGTTCGAATCCAGTCGAAAGCTGCCCAATCACGTCGAATTGAATTGAATTGAATCAAGTAGATTAAAGTAGGGTAGGTTTGGGTGGGGTGCAGCAGGGTTGGGTAGGGTAGAATAGAATAGAGTACGACAGAATAGGAGAGAACAGAACAGAATAGAAAGAATACAACAGAATACAATAGAGTAGAATAGAGTCAAAGAGTGCACAACATAGCCGAATTGAGCCAAATGGAGACAAAACGAGGCGAATCGCATCGAATCGCTTTGAATCAGGTCAAATCAAATCGAACCGATTAGAATAGATTAGGGTAGGGAAGGGCAGAATAAAATAGAGGAGAATAGTATAGAACGGAATAGAATGAAGTTGAATGGAGTCCAACAGAGATGGATAGAGACGAAGAGAGCAGAAAAGAGTCGAATAGGGCAGAATAGGGCCGAAATGGCTGAATAGGGCCAAACAAGGCCTAATCGTGCAGAATCCAGCAGAATCAACGCAATTCGAGCCAAGTCGAGCCGAATGGAGCGAAATGGAGCCAAATAGAGCCGATTCGAACCGAATCAAGCTGATTCAAGCCTAATCGCGTGGAAATGCATTGAATCGAATCGGATCAAATAGATTAGAGAAGGGGACGAGAGGGGCGGGGAGGGTAGAATCGAACAGAACAGAACAGTAGAGAATAGAAAGAACAGAATATAGTTCAGTAGGGTAGAGCAGAGAAGAGTCGAGTAGAGTAGAACTGAGTCGAATGGAGTCAAATAGTGCAGGATATAGCTGAAAAGAACCAATTCTAGCCGAATTGAGCCAAATGGAAACAAAACGAGATGAATCGCTTCGAATTGCTTCGAATTGCGTCCAATCGAATCGATTAGAGTAGGGTAGGGTAGAACAGAATAGAGTAGAATGGTGTAGAATGGAGTAGAATGGAGTCCAATGGAGTTGAATAGAGACAGATAGAGTAGAAAAGAGTCGAATTGAGTCGAATAGGGCCGAATAAGCTGAAGCGAGCCAAGTCGAGTTGAAACGAACAGAATCGAGCTGAATCGAAGCGATTCTAGCCAAATCGAGCTGAATCGAGCTGATGTGGCTGCATCGAGCCGATTCACGCAAAATCGCGTCCAACCGCATCAAAATGCTTTGAATCGAATCAAATGGAATAGAATAGGTTAGGGTAGGGTAGTTTCTGATAGGGTAAGCTAGGGTAGAAGAAAGTAGACTACAGTAGAGTAGACAAGGGAAGGCTAGAGTAGTAGCCTAGACTAGTAAGCTGGACTAGTCAGCTAGAACTGGTGGCATAGATCAGTAGCCTAGACAACTAGCCTTGAATAGTACCATTGCCTTGACAAGTACCCTAAGTCATCCGAACTAGTACCCTTGCCTTAACCAGTAGTCTTTAACTAGTCCCTTTGCCTCCAACAGTAGTCTTAACTAGTACCTCGCCTTAACTCGTATGCTTAACTAGTGCCCTTAACTAGTAGCCTTGCCTTAACTAGTAGCCTTAACTAGCATCCTGGCATAAACTAGTAGCCTAAACTACTGACCTTGCCTTAATCAGTACCCCCAACAAGTACCCATGCCTTAACTAGTACCCTGAACTACTATCCTGGCCTTAACTAGTACCCTAACTAGTACCCTAGCTTTAACTAGTAGCCTGAACTAGTACCCTTGCGTTAAGTAGTACCCTTGCCCGAACTAATACCCTTATTAAGTACCGCACGGCGCGGTAGAATAGGGTACGGTAGCATGCGGTGGAACAGAGAAAATAGAATAGACCAGCAATGGTCAGGGTAGGTTAGTTTAGTGTAGGGTATGGTAGATAGCATAGGATGGAATAGAGAAAATAGAAAACGAGAATAGAATACAACAGAATAGAAAAGAACAGGCTAGATTAGGATAGGGTAGGTCGGGGTAGGGTTCTGTAGGATAGAATAGTGTAGAATGGAGTCGAATGGTGTGGAATGGAGTCGAACAGAGATGAATAGGGTAGAAAAGGGTTGACTAGAGCGGAATAGCTCCAAACAGGACCAAATAGGGCCGAACCGAGCCGAATCAAGGCAAATCGAGCCGAATCGAGTCGGATCGACCACGTTCGAGCTGAATGGAGCCGAATGGAGCCGAAATGAGCCAAAGAGAGACAAACAAAATGAACCGAGCAAAATCACACCTAATCGCATCGAATCTCGTTTAATTCCATCAAATCCCACCAAAAGCCATCGAAACTCATGGAATCTCACCGAATCCCATCTAATTGTGTCAAATCGGGTCGAATGGTGTCGAATTGAATGGAACCGAATTAAATTGAATAGATTAGAGTAGTGTAGGTTAGGCTGGGATTCAGTAGGTTAGGGCACAGAAGAATAGAATAGAGTAGAACAGAAGAGAATACAAAGAGTAGAATGGAGTAGAGTTGAGTAGAGTAGAATAGTCAGAGTTGAGTAGTGCAGAATAGAGATGAATAGATCCAATTCAAGTCAATTGAGTCGAATGGAGAGGTAACGAGTCAAATCACGATGAATCAAATCGAATTGAATAGATTACAGCAAAATAGAGTAGGGTAGAGTAGAATACTTTAAAATGGAGTAGAACGGTGAGCAATGGAATCGAATGGAGTAGAATAGAGTAGAAAAGAGCCGTAGAGGGCCCAAGAGGGCTGAGTCGAGCTGAAGTGAGGCAAATCGAGACTAATGGAGCCGAATCGAGCCTAATCAAGCCGAATCGACACTATTCGAGCCAAATGGAGCCGAATGGACACGAATCGAACCAATTCAACCTGACTCTTGTCAAAATTCGTCGAATCGAATTGAATAGATTAGAGTAGGGGAGGTTCGGGTAGGGTAGGGTAGGGTAGACTAGAGTAGAGTAGAATAGAATACAACAGAACAATACAGAATGAATACAGAAAAGAGTAGGCTAGAGTAGAGTAGCGGGGAATAGAGTAGAGTAGAATAGATTCAAACAGAGACAAATAAGGCCAAATCGAGCCGAATCGCGTCGAAATGGGTTGAATCAAATCCAATCAAGTGGATTAGAATACATTAGAGTTGGGTAGCGTAGGGTAGGGTAGAATAGAGTAGAACAGAATAGAAATAATACAATAGAATAGGGGAGTAGACTAGAGTACAACAGACTAGAATAGAGTCGAATAGAGCTGAATAGAGCCAAATGGAGACAAAATGAGAGGAATCGCATCGAATCGATTTGAGTAAATTAGAGTGGTGTAGGTTAGGGTAGAGCAGAATAGAGTAGAATAGCATAGAATGGTGTGGAATGAATAGAATGGAGTGGAATGGAGTTAAATAGAGACGAATAGAGCAGAAAAGAGTCGAATAGAGCAGAACAGGGCCGAATAAGGCCGAATCGAGCTGCGTCAAGCTTAATCGCGTCGAATCGCGTTAAATGCGTCAAATCCAATTGAAACGTATAGATTAGACACGGGAAGGGGAGGGTAGAATAGAACAGAATAGAGTAGAATAGAAGAGATTAGAACAAAACAGGGCTAGAATAGAATAGAGTGGAAAAGAGTAGAGTCGAATAGAGCCGAATAGGCCGAGTAGAGACGAATAGAGACGAACGGAGCTGAATACAGCCAAAAAGAGCCTTAGTGCCGAATCGCACCTAATCGAGCTGAATCAAGCAGATTCGCACCGACTGTCCCCGAATAGCGTCGGATCGCATCGAATCGAGTTGAGTCACATCGTTTTGCATCAAACAAGGTCAAACTGCTTCCTATTGGGTCGAATCCCATCGTATCAGGTCGAATAACCTCGAATTGTGTCAAATCTCATAGAATCCGACTGAATCACGGTGAATAGCATGGAATCGCATCAAATCTCTTTGAATCCCTTCGAATGCCTTCAGATCTGTTCGAATCCAGTCGAAAGCTGCCCAATCACGTCGAATTGAATTGAATTGAATCAAGTAGATTAAAGTAGGGTAGGTTTGGGTGGGGTGCAGCAGGGTTGGGTAGGGTAGAATAGAATAGAGTACGACAGAATAGGAGAGAACAGAACAGAATAGAAAGAATACAACAGAATACAATAGAGTAGAATAGAGTCAAAGAGTGCACAACATAGCCGAATTGAGCCAAATGGAGACAAAACGAGGCGAATCGCATCGAATCGCTTTGAATCAGGTCAAATCAAATCGAACCGATTAGAATAGATTAGGGTAGGGAAGGGCAGAATAAAATAGAGGAGAATAGTATAGAACGGAATAGAATGAAGTTGAATGGAGTCCAACAGAGATGGATAGAGACGAAGAGAGCAGAAAAGAGTCGAATAGGGCAGAATAGGGCCGAAATGGCTGAATAGGGCCAAACAAGGCCTAATCGTGCAGAATCCAGCAGAATCAACGCAATTCGAGCCAAGTCGAGCCGAATGGAGCGAAATGGAGCCAAATAGAGCCGATTCGAACCGAATCAAGCTGATTCAAGCCTAATCGCGTGGAAATGCATTGAATCGAATCGGATCAAATAGATTAGAGAAGGGGACGAGAGGGGCGGGGAGGGTAGAATCGAACAGAACAGAACAGTAGAGAATAGAAAGAACAGAATATAGTTCAGTAGGGTAGAGCAGAGAAGAGTCGAGTAGAGTAGAACTGAGTCGAATGGAGTCAAATAGTGCAGGATATAGCTGAAAAGAACCAATTCTAGCCGAATTGAGCCAAATGGAAACAAAACGAGATGAATCGCTTCGAATTGCTTCGAATTGCGTCCAATCGAATCGATTAGAGTAGGGTAGGGTAGAACAGAATAGAGTAGAATGGTGTAGAATGGAGTAGAATGGAGTCCAATGGAGTTGAATAGAGACAGATAGAGTAGAAAAGAGTCGAATTGAGTCGAATAGGGCCGAATAAGCTGAAGCGAGCCAAGTCGAGTTGAAACGAACAGAATCGAGCTGAATCGAAGCGATTCTAGCCAAATCGAGCTGAATCGAGCTGATGTGGCTGCATCGAGCCGATTCACGCAAAATCGCGTCCAACCGCATCAAAATGCTTTGAATCGAATCAAATGGAATAGAATAGGTTAGGGTAGGGTAGTTTCTGATAGGGTAAGCTAGGGTAGAAGAAAGTAGACTACAGTAGAGTAGACAAGGGAAGGCTAGAGTAGTAGCCTAGACTAGTAAGCTGGACTAGTCAGCTAGAACTGGTGGCATAGATCAGTAGCCTAGACAACTAGCCTTGAATAGTACCATTGCCTTGACAAGTACCCTAAGTCATCCGAACTAGTACCCTTGCCTTAACCAGTAGTCTTTAACTAGTCCCTTTGCCTCCAACAGTAGTCTTAACTAGTACCTCGCCTTAACTCGTATGCTTAACTAGTGCCCTTAACTAGTAGCCTTGCCTTAACTAGTAGCCTTAACTAGCATCCTGGCATAAACTAGTAGCCTAAACTACTGACCTTGCCTTAATCAGTACCCCCAACAAGTACCCATGCCTTAACTAGTACCCTGAACTACTATCCTGGCCTTAACTAGTACCCTAACTAGTACCCTAGCTTTAACTAGTAGCCTGAACTAGTACCCTTGCGTTAAGTAGTACCCTTGCCCGAACTAATACCCTTATTAAGTACCGCACGGCGCGGTAGAATAGGGTACGGTAGCATGCGGTGGAACAGAGAAAATAGAATAGACCAGCAATGGTCAGGGTAGGTTAGTTTAGTGTAGGGTATGGTAGATAGCATAGGATGGAATAGAGAAAATAGAAAACGAGAATAGAATACAACAGAATAGAAAAGAACAGGCTAGATTAGGATAGGGTAGGTCGGGGTAGGGTTCTGTAGGATAGAATAGTGTAGAATGGAGTCGAATGGTGTGGAATGGAGTCGAACAGAGATGAATAGGGTAGAAAAGGGTTGACTAGAGCGGAATAGCTCCAAACAGGACCAAATAGGGCCGAACCGAGCCGAATCAAGGCAAATCGAGCCGAATCGAGTCGGATCGACCACGTTCGAGCTGAATGGAGCCGAATGGAGCCGAAATGAGCCAAAGAGAGACAAACAAAATGAACCGAGCAAAATCACACCTAATCGCATCGAATCTCGTTTAATTCCATCAAATCCCACCAAAAGCCATCGAAACTCATGGAATCTCACCGAATCCCATCTAATTGTGTCAAATCGGGTCGAATGGTGTCGAATTGAATGGAACCGAATTAAATTGAATAGATTAGAGTAGTGTAGGTTAGGCTGGGATTCAGTAGGTTAGGGCACAGAAGAATAGAATAGAGTAGAACAGAAGAGAATACAAAGAGTAGAATGGAGTAGAGTTGAGTAGAGTAGAATAGTCAGAGTTGAGTAGTGCAGAATAGAGATGAATAGATCCAATTCAAGTCAATTGAGTCGAATGGAGAGGTAACGAGTCAAATCACGATGAATCAAATCGAATTGAATAGATTACAGCAAAATAGAGTAGGGTAGAGTAGAATACTTTAAAATGGAGTAGAACGGTGAGCAATGGAATCGAATGGAGTAGAATAGAGTAGAAAAGAGCCGTAGAGGGCCCAAGAGGGCTGAGTCGAGCTGAAGTGAGGCAAATCGAGACTAATGGAGCCGAATCGAGCCTAATCAAGCCGAATCGACACTATTCGAGCCAAATGGAGCCGAATGGACACGAATCGAACCAATTCAACCTGACTCTTGTCAAAATTCGTCGAATCGAATTGAATAGATTAGAGTAGGGGAGGTTCGGGTAGGGTAGGGTAGGGTAGACTAGAGTAGAGTAGAATAGAATACAACAGAACAATACAGAATGAATACAGAAAAGAGTAGGCTAGAGTAGAGTAGCGGGGAATAGAGTAGAGTAGAATAGATTCAAACAGAGACAAATAAGGCCAAATCGAGCCGAATCGCGTCGAAATGGGTTGAATCAAATCCAATCAAGTGGATTAGAATACATTAGAGTTGGGTAGCGTAGGGTAGGGTAGAATAGAGTAGAACAGAATAGAAATAATACAATAGAATAGGGGAGTAGACTAGAGTACAACAGACTAGAATAGAGTCGAATAGAGCTGAATAGAGCCAAATGGAGACAAAATGAGAGGAATCGCATCGAATCGATTTGAGTAAATTAGAGTGGTGTAGGTTAGGGTAGAGCAGAATAGAGTAGAATAGCATAGAATGGTGTGGAATGAATAGAATGGAGTAGAATGGAGTTAAATAGAGACGAATAGAGCAGAAAAGAGTCGAATAGAGCAGAACAGGGCCGAATAAGGCCGAATCGAGCTGCGTCAAGCTTAATCGCGTCGAATCGCGTTAAATGCGTCAAATCCAATTGAAACGTATAGATTAGACACGGGAAGGGGAGGGTAGAATAGAACAGAATAGAGTAGAATAGAAGAGATTAGAACAAAACAGGGCTAGAATAGAATAGAGTGGAAAAGAGTA
This sequence comes from Elephas maximus indicus, assembly GCF_024166365.1. Lineage (NCBI taxonomy): Eukaryota > Metazoa > Chordata > Mammalia > Proboscidea > Elephantidae > Elephas > Elephas maximus. Next base: position 3,809,495 of record NC_064836.1, read on the forward strand.
GAGTCGAATAGAGCCGAATAGGCCGAGTAGAGACGAATAGAGACGAACGGAGCTGAATACAGCCAAAAAGAGCCTTAGTGCCGAATCGCACCTAATCGAGCTGAATCAAGCAGATTCGCACCGACTGTCCCCGAATAGCGTCGGATCGCATCGAATCGAGTTGAGTCACATCGTTTTGCATCAAACAAGGTCAAACTGCTTCCTATTGGGTCGAATCCCATCGTATCAGGTCGAATAACCTCGAATTGTGTCAAATCTCATAGAATCCGACTGAATCACGGTGAATAGCATGGAATCGCATCAAATCTCTTTGAATCCCTTCGAATGCCTTCAGATCTGTTCGAATCCAGTCGAAAGCTGCCCAATCACGTCGAATTGAATTGAATTGAATCAAGTAGATTAAAGTAGGGTAGGTTTGGGTGGGGTGCAGCAGGGTTGGGTAGGGTAGAATAGAATAGAGTACGACAGAATAGGAGAGAACAGAACAGAATAGAAAGAATACAACAGAATACAATAGAGTAGAATAGAGTCAAAGAGTGCACAACATAGCCGAATTGAGCCAAATGGAGACAAAACGAGGCGAATCGCATCGAATCGCTTTGAATCAGGTCAAATCAAATCGAACCGATTAGAATAGATTAGGGTAGGGAAGGGCAGAATAAAATAGAGGAGAATAGTATAGAACGGAATAGAATGAAGTTGAATGGAGTCCAACAGAGATGGATAGAGACGAAGAGAGCAGAAAAGAGTCGAATAGGGCAGAATAGGGCCGAAATGGCTGAATAGGGCCAAACAAGGCCTAATCGTGCAGAATCCAGCAGAATCAACGCAATTCGAGCCAAGTCGAGCCGAATGGAGCGAAATGGAGCCAAATAGAGCCGATTCGAACCGAATCAAGCTGATTCAAGCCTAATCGCGTGGAAATGCATTGAATCGAATCGGATCAAATAGATTAGAGAAGGGGACGAGAGGGGCGGGGAGGGTAGAATCGAACAGAACAGAACAGTAGAGAATAGAAAGAACAGAATATAGTTCAGTAGGGTAGAGCAGAGAAGAGTCGAGTAGAGTAGAACTGAGTCGAATGGAGTCAAATAGTGCAGGATATAGCTGAAAAGAACCAATTCTAGCCGAATTGAGCCAAATGGAAACAAAACGAGATGAATCGCTTCGAATTGCTTCGAATTGCGTCCAATCGAATCGATTAGAGTAGGGTAGGGTAGAACAGAATAGAGTAGAATGGTGTAGAATGGAGTAGAATGGAGTCCAATGGAGTTGAATAGAGACAGATAGAGTAGAAAAGAGTCGAATTGAGTCGAATAGGGCCGAATAAGCTGAAGCGAGCCAAGTCGAGTTGAAACGAACAGAATCGAGCTGAATCGAAGCGATTCTAGCCAAATCGAGCTGAATCGAGCTGATGTGGCTGCATCGAGCCGATTCACGCAAAATCGCGTCCAACCGCATCAAAATGCTTTGAATCGAATCAAATGGAATAGAATAGGTTAGGGTAGGGTAGTTTCTGATAGGGTAAGCTAGGGTAGAAGAAAGTAGACTACAGTAGAGTAGACAAGGGAAGGCTAGAGTAGTAGCCTAGACTAGTAAGCTGGACTAGTCAGCTAGAACTGGTGGCATAGATCAGTAGCCTAGACAACTAGCCTTGAATAGTACCATTGCCTTGACAAGTACCCTAAGTCATCCGAACTAGTACCCTTGCCTTAACCAGTAGTCTTTAACTAGTCCCTTTGCCTCCAACAGTAGTCTTAACTAGTACCTCGCCTTAACTCGTATGCTTAACTAGTGCCCTTAACTAGTAGCCTTGCCTTAACTAGTAGCCTTAACTAGCATCCTGGCATAAACTAGTAGCCTAAACTACTGACCTTGCCTTAATCAGTACCCCCAACAAGTACCCATGCCTTAACTAGTACCCTGAACTACTATCCTGGCCTTAACTAGTACCCTAACTAGTACCCTAGCTTTAACTAGTAGCCTGAACTAGTACCCTTGCGTTAAGTAGTACCCTTGCCCGAACTAATACCCTTATTAAGTACCGCACGGCGCGGTAGAATAGGGTACGGTAGCATGCGGTGGAACAGAGAAAATAGAATAGACCAGCAATGGTCAGGGTAGGTTAGTTTAGTGTAGGGTATGGTAGATAGCATAGGATGGAATAGAGAAAATAGAAAACGAGAATAGAATACAACAGAATAGAAAAGAACAGGCTAGATTAGGATAGGGTAGGTCGGGGTAGGGTTCTGTAGGATAGAATAGTGTAGAATGGAGTCGAATGGTGTGGAATGGAGTCGAACAGAGATGAATAGGGTAGAAAAGGGTTGACTAGAGCGGAATAGCTCCAAACAGGACCAAATAGGGCCGAACCGAGCCGAATCAAGGCAAATCGAGCCGAATCGAGTCGGATCGACCACGTTCGAGCTGAATGGAGCCGAATGGAGCCGAAATGAGCCAAAGAGAGACAAACAAAATGAACCGAGCAAAATCACACCTAATCGCATCGAATCTCGTTTAATTCCATCAAATCCCACCAAAAGCCATCGAAACTCATGGAATCTCACCGAATCCCATCTAATTGTGTCAAATCGGGTCGAATGGTGTCGAATTGAATGGAACCGAATTAAATTGAATAGATTAGAGTAGTGTAGGTTAGGCTGGGATTCAGTAGGTTAGGGCACAGAAGAATAGAATAGAGTAGAACAGAAGAGAATACAAAGAGTAGAATGGAGTAGAGTTGAGTAGAGTAGAATAGTCAGAGTTGAGTAGTGCAGAATAGAGATGAATAGATCCAATTCAAGTCAATTGAGTCGAATGGAGAGGTAACGAGTCAAATCACGATGAATCAAATCGAATTGAATAGATTACAGCAAAATAGAGTAGGGTAGAGTAGAATACTTTAAAATGGAGTAGAACGGTGAGCAATGGAATCGAATGGAGTAGAATAGAGTAGAAAAGAGCCGTAGAGGGCCCAAGAGGGCTGAGTCGAGCTGAAGTGAGGCAAATCGAGACTAATGGAGCCGAATCGAGCCTAATCAAGCCGAATCGACACTATTCGAGCCAAATGGAGCCGAATGGACACGAATCGAACCAATTCAACCTGACTCTTGTCAAAATTCGTCGAATCGAATTGAATAGATTAGAGTAGGGGAGGTTCGGGTAGGGTAGGGTAGGGTAGACTAGAGTAGAGTAGAATAGAATACAACAGAACAATACAGAATGAATACAGAAAAGAGTAGGCTAGAGTAGAGTAGCGGGGAATAGAGTAGAGTAGAATAGATTCAAACAGAGACAAATAAGGCCAAATCGAGCCGAATCGCGTCGAAATGGGTTGAATCAAATCCAATCAAGTGGATTAGAATACATTAGAGTTGGGTAGCGTAGGGTAGGGTAGAATAGAGTAGAACAGAATAGAAATAATACAATAGAATAGGGGAGTAGACTAGAGTACAACAGACTAGAATAGAGTCGAATAGAGCTGAATAGAGCCAAATGGAGACAAAATGAGAGGAATCGCATCGAATCGATTTGAGTAAATTAGAGTGGTGTAGGTTAGGGTAGAGCAGAATAGAGTAGAATAGCATAGAATGGTGTGGAATGAATAGAATGGAGTGGAATGGAGTTAAATAGAGACGAATAGAGCAGAAAAGAGTCGAATAGAGCAGAACAGGGCCGAATAAGGCCGAATCGAGCTGCGTCAAGCTTAATCGCGTCGAATCGCGTTAAATGCGTCAAATCCAATTGAAACGTATAGATTAGACACGGGAAGGGGAGGGTAGAATAGAACAGAATAGAGTAGAATAGAAGAGATTAGAACAAAACAGGGCTAGAATAGAATAGAGTGGAAAAGAGTAGAGTCGAATAGAGCCGAATAGGCCGAGTAGAGACGAATAGAGACGAACGGAGCTGAATACAGCCAAAAAGAGCCTTAGTGCCGAATCGCACCTAATCGAGCTGAATCAAGCAGATTCGCACCGACTGTCCCCGAATAGCGTCGGATCGCATCGAATCGAGTTGAGTCACATCGTTTTGCATCAAACAAGGTCAAACTGCTTCCTATTGGGTCGAATCCCATCGTATCAGGTCGAATAACCTCGAATTGTGTCAAATCTCATAGAATCCGACTGAATCACGGTGAATAGCATGGAATCGCATCAAATCTCTTTGAATCCCTTCGAATGCCTTCAGATCTGTTCGAATCCAGTCGAAAGCTGCCCAATCACGTCGAATTGAATTGAATTGAATCAAGTAGATTAAAGTAGGGTAGGTTTGGGTGGGGTGCAGCAGGGTTGGGTAGGGTAGAATAGAATAGAGTACGACAGAATAGGAGAGAACAGAACAGAATAGAAAGAATACAACAGAATACAATAGAGTAGAATAGAGTCAAAGAGTGCACAACATAGCCGAATTGAGCCAAATGGAGACAAAACGAGGCGAATCGCATCGAATCGCTTTGAATCAGGTCAAATCAAATCGAACCGATTAGAATAGATTAGGGTAGGGAAGGGCAGAATAAAATAGAGGAGAATAGTATAGAACGGAATAGAATGAAGTTGAATGGAGTCCAACAGAGATGGATAGAGACGAAGAGAGCAGAAAAGAGTCGAATAGGGCAGAATAGGGCCGAAATGGCTGAATAGGGCCAAACAAGGCCTAATCGTGCAGAATCCAGCAGAATCAACGCAATTCGAGCCAAGTCGAGCCGAATGGAGCGAAATGGAGCCAAATAGAGCCGATTCGAACCGAATCAAGCTGATTCAAGCCTAATCGCGTGGAAATGCATTGAATCGAATCGGATCAAATAGATTAGAGAAGGGGACGAGAGGGGCGGGGAGGGTAGAATCGAACAGAACAGAACAGTAGAGAATAGAAAGAACAGAATATAGTTCAGTAGGGTAGAGCAGAGAAGAGTCGAGTAGAGTAGAACTGAGTCGAATGGAGTCAAATAGTGCAGGATATAGCTGAAAAGAACCAATTCTAGCCGAATTGAGCCAAATGGAAACAAAACGAGATGAATCGCTTCGAATTGCTTCGAATTGCGTCCAATCGAATCGATTAGAGTAGGGTAGGGTAGAACAGAATAGAGTAGAATGGTGTAGAATGGAGTAGAATGGAGTCCAATGGAGTTGAATAGAGACAGATAGAGTAGAAAAGAGTCGAATTGAGTCGAATAGGGCCGAATAAGCTGAAGCGAGCCAAGTCGAGTTGAAACGAACAGAATCGAGCTGAATCGAAGCGATTCTAGCCAAATCGAGCTGAATCGAGCTGATGTGGCTGCATCGAGCCGATTCACGCAAAATCGCGTCCAACCGCATCAAAATGCTTTGAATCGAATCAAATGGAATAGAATAGGTTAGGGTAGGGTAGTTTCTGATAGGGTAAGCTAGGGTAGAAGAAAGTAGACTACAGTAGAGTAGACAAGGGAAGGCTAGAGTAGTAGCCTAGACTAGTAAGCTGGACTAGTCAGCTAGAACTGGTGGCATAGATCAGTAGCCTAGACAACTAGCCTTGAATAGTACCATTGCCTTGACAAGTACCCTAAGTCATCCGAACTAGTACCCTTGCCTTAACCAGTAGTCTTTAACTAGTCCCTTTGCCTCCAACAGTAGTCTTAACTAGTACCTCGCCTTAACTCGTATGCTTAACTAGTGCCCTTAACTAGTAGCCTTGCCTTAACTAGTAGCCTTAACTAGCATCCTGGCATAAACTAGTAGCCTAAACTACTGACCTTGCCTTAATCAGTACCCCCAACAAGTACCCATGCCTTAACTAGTACCCTGAACTACTATCCTGGCCTTAACTAGTACCCTAACTAGTACCCTAGCTTTAACTAGTAGCCTGAACTAGTACCCTTGCGTTAAGTAGTACCCTTGCCCGAACTAATACCCTTATTAAGTACCGCACGGCGCGGTAGAATAGGGTACGGTAGCATGCGGTGGAACAGAGAAAATAGAATAGACCAGCAATGGTCAGGGTAGGTTAGTTTAGTGTAGGGTATGGTAGATAGCATAGGATGGAATAGAGAAAATAGAAAACGAGAATAGAATACAACAGAATAGAAAAGAACAGGCTAGATTAGGATAGGGTAGGTCGGGGTAGGGTTCTGTAGGATAGAATAGTGTAGAATGGAGTCGAATGGTGTGGAATGGAGTCGAACAGAGATGAATAGGGTAGAAAAGGGTTGACTAGAGCGGAATATCTCCAAACAGGACCAAATAGGGCCGAACCGAGCCGAATCAAGGCAAATCGAGCCGAATCGAGTCGGATCGACCACGTTCGAGCTGAATGGAGCCGAATGGAGCCGAAATGAGCCAAAGAGAGACAAACAAAATGAACCGAGCAAAATCACACCTAATCGCATCGAATCTCGTTTAATTCCATCAAATCCCACCAAAAGCCATCGAAACTCATGGAATCTCACCGAATCCCATCTAATTGTGTCAAATCGGGTCGAATGGTGTCGAATTGAATGGAACCGAATTAAATTGAATAGATTAGAGTAGTGTAGGTTAGGCTGGGATTCAGTAGGTTAGGGCACAGAAGAATAGAATAGAGTAGAACAGAAGAGAATACAAAGAGTAGAATGGAGTAGAGTTGAGTAGAGTAGAATAGTCAGAGTTGAGTAGTGCAGAATAGAGATGAATAGATCCAATTCAAGTCAATTGAGTCGAATGGAGAGGTAACGAGTCAAATCACGATGAATCAAATCGAATTGAATAGATTACAGCAAAATAGAGTAGGGTAGAGTAGAATACTTTAAAATGGAGTAGAACGGTGAGCAATGGAATCGAATGGAGTAGAATAGAGTAGAAAAGAGCCGTAGAGGGCCCAAGAGGGCTGAGTCGAGCTGAAGTGAGGCAAATCGAGACTAATGGAGCCGAATCGAGCCTAATCAAGCCGAATCGACACTATTCGAGCCAAATGGAGCCGAATGGACACGAATCGAACCAATTCAACCTGACTCTTGTCAAAATTCGTCGAATCGAATTGAATAGATTAGAGTAGGGGAGGTTCGGGTAGGGTAGGGTAGGGTAGACTAGAGTAGAGTAGAATAGAATACAACAGAACAATACAGAATGAATACAGAAAAGAGTAGGCTAGAGTAGAGTAGCGGGGAATAGAGTAGAGTAGAATAGATTCAAACAGAGACAAATAAGGCCAAATCGAGCCGAATCACGTCGAAATGGGTTGAATCAAATCCAATCAAGTGGATTAGAATACATTAGAGTTGGGTAGCGTAGGGTAGGGTAGAATAGAGTAGAACAGAATAGAAATAATACAATAGAATAGGGGAGTAGACTAGAGTACAACAGACTAGAATAGAGTCGAATAGAGCTGAATAGAGCCAAATGGAGACAAAATGAGAGGAATCGCATCGAATCGATTTGAGTAAATTAGAGTGGTGTAGGTTAGGGTAGAGCAGAATAGAGTAGAATAGCATAGAATGGTGTGGAATGAATAGAATGGAGTAGAATGGAGTTAAATAGAGACGAATAGAGCAGAAAAGAGTCGAATAGAGCAGAACAGGGCCGAATAAGGCCGAATCGAGCTGCGTCAAGCTTAATCGCGTCGAATCGCGTTAAATGCGTCAAATCCAATTGAAACGTATAGATTAGACACGGGAAGGGGAGGGTAGAATAGAACAGAATAGAGTAGAATAGAAGAGATTAGAACAAAACAGGGCTAGAATAGAATAGAGTGGAAAAGAGTAGAGTCGAATAGAGCCGAATAGGCCGAGTAGAGACGAATAGAGACGAACGGAGCTGAATACAGCCAAAAAGAGCCTTAGTGCCGAATCGCACCTAATCGAGCTGAATCAAGCAGATTCGCACCGACTGTCCCCGAATAGCGTCGGATCGCATCGAATCGAGTTGAGTCACATCGTTTTGCATCAAACAAGGTCAAACTGCTTCCTATTGGGTCGAATCCCATCGTATCAGGTCGAATAACCTCGAATTGTGTCAAATCTCATAGAATCCTACTGAATCACGGTGAATAGCATGGAATCGCATCAAATCTCTTTGAATCCCTTCGAATGCCTTCAGATCTGTTCGAATCCAGTCGAAAGCTGCCCAATCACGTCGAATTGAATTGAATTGAATCAAGTAGATTAAAGTAGGGTAGGTTTGGGTGGGGTGCAGCAGGGTTGGGTAGGGTAGAATAGAATAGAGTACGACAGAATAGGAGAGAACAGAACAGAATAGAAAGAATACAACAGAATACAATAGAGTAGAATAGAGTCAAAGAGTGCACAACATAGCCGAATTGAGCCAAATGGAGACAAAACGAGGCGAATCGCATCGAATCGCTTTGAATCAGGTCAAATCAAATCGAACCGATTAGAATAGATTAGGGTAGGGAAGGGCAGAATAAAATAGAGGAGAATAGTATAGAACGGAATAGAATGAAGTTGAATGGAGTCCAACAGAGATGGATAGAGACGAAGAGAGCAGAAAAGAGTCGAATAGGGCAGAATAGGGCCGAAATGGCTGAATAGGGCCAAACAAGGCCTAATCGTGCAGAATCCAGCAGAATCAACGCAATTCGAGCCAAGTCGAGCCGAATGGAGCGAAATGGAGCCAAATAGAGCCGATTCGAACCGAATCAAGCTGATTCAAGCCTAATCGCGTGGAAATGCATTGAATCGAATCGGATCAAATAGATTAGAGAAGGGGACGAGAGGGGCGGGGAGGGTAGAATCGAACAGAACAGAACAGTAGAGAATAGAAAGAACAGAATATAGTTCAGTAGGGTAGAGCAGAGAAGAGTCGAGTAGAGTAGAACTGAGTCGAATGGAGTCAAATAGTGCAGGATATAGCTGAAAAGAACCAATTCTAGCCGAATTGAGCCAAATGGAAACAAAACGAGATGAATCGCTTCGAATTGCTTCGAATTGCGTCCAATCGAATCGATTAGAGTAGGGTAGGGTAGAACAGAATAGAGTAGAATGGTGTAGAATGGAGTAGAATGGAGTCCAATGGAGTTGAATAGAGACAGATAGAGTAGAAAAGAGTCGAATTGAGTCGAATAGGGCCGAATAAGCTGAAGCGAGCCAAGTCGAGTTGAAACGAACAGAATCGAGCTGAATCGAAGCGATTCTAGCCAAATCGAGCTGAATCGAGCTGATGTGGCTGCATCGAGCCGATTCACGCAAAATCGCGTCCAACCGCATCAAAATGCTTTGAATCGAATCAAATGGAATAGAATAGGTTAGGGTAGGGTAGTTTCTGATAGGGTAAGCTAGGGTAGAAGAAAGTAGACTACAGTAGAGTAGACAAGGGAAGGCTAGAGTAGTAGCCTAGACTAGTAAGCTGGACTAGTCAGCTAGAACTGGTGGCATAGATCAGTAGCCTAGACAACTAGCCTTGAATAGTACCATTGCCTTGACAAGTACCCTAAGTCATCCGAACTAGTACCCTTGCCTTAACCAGTAGTCTTTAACTAGTCCCTTTGCCTCCAACAGTAGTCTTAACTAGTACCTCGCCTTAACTCGTATGCTTAACTAGTGCCCTTAACTAGTAGCCTTGCCTTAACTAGTAGCCTTAACTAGCATCCTGGCATAAACTAGTAGCCTAAACTACTGACCTTGCCTTAATCAGTACCCCCAACAAGTACCCATGCCTTAACTAGTACCCTGAACTACTATCCTGGCCTTAACTAGTACCCTAACTAGTACCCTAGCTTTAACTAGTAGCCTGAACTAGTACCCTTGCGTTAAGTAGTACCCTTGCCCGAACTAATACCCTTATTAAGTACCGCACGGCGCGGTAGAATAGGGTACGGTAGCATGCGGTGGAACAGAGAAAATAGAATAGACCAGCAATGGTCAGGGTAGGTTAGTTTAGTGTAGGGTATGGTAGATAGCATAGGATGGAATAGAGAAAATAGAAAACGAGAATAGAATACAACAGAATAGAAAAGAACAGGCTAGATTAGGATAGGGTAGGTCGGGGTAGGGTTCTGTAGGATAGAATAGTGTAGAATGGAGTCGAATGGTGTGGAATGGAGTCGAACAGAGATGAATAGGGTAGAAAAGGGTTGACTAGAGCGGAATATCTCCAAACAGGACCAAATAGGGCCGAACCGAGCCGAATCAAGGCAAATCGAGCCGAATCGAGTCGGATCGACCACGTTCGAGCTGAATGGAGCCGAATGGAGCCGAAATGAGCCAAAGAGAGACAAACAAAATGAACCGAGCAAAATCACACCTAATCGCATCGAATCTCGTTTAATTCCATCAAATCCCACCAAAAGCCATCGAAACTCATGGAATCTCACCGAATCCCATCTAATTGTGTCAAATCGGGTCGAATGGTGTCGAATTGAATGGAACCGAATTAAATTGAATAGATTAGAGTAGTGTAGGTTAGGCTGGGATTCAGTAGGTTAGGGCACAGAAGAATAGAATAGAGTAGAACAGAAGAGAATACAAAGAGTAGAATGGAGTAGAGTTGAGTAGAGTAGAATAGTCAGAGTTGAGTAGTGCAGAATAGAGATGAATAGATCCAATTCAAGTCAATTGAGTCGAATGGAGAGGTAACGAGTCAAATCACGATGAATCAAATCGAATTGAATAGATTACAGCAAAATAGAGTAGGGTAGAGTAGAATACTTTAAAATGGAGTAGAACGGTGAGCAATGGAATCGAATGGAGTAGAATAGAGTAGAAAAGAGCCGTAGAGGGCCCAAGAGGGCTGAGTCGAGCTGAAGTGAGGCAAATCGAGACTAATGGAGCCGAATCGAGCCTAATCAAGCCGAATCGACACTATTCGAGCCAAATGGAGCCGAATGGACACGAATCGAACCAATTCAACCTGACTCTTGTCAAAATTCGTCGAATCGAATTGAATAGATTAGAGTAGGGGAGGTTCGGGTAGGGTAGGGTAGGGTAGACTAGAGTAGAGTAGAATAGAATACAACAGAACAATACAGAATGAATACAGAAAAGAGTAGGCTAGAGTAGAGTAGCGGGGAATAGAGTAGAGTAGAATAGATTCAAACAGAGACAAATAAGGCCAAATCGAGCCGAATCACGTCGAAATGGGTTGAATCAAATCCAATCAAGTGGATTAGAATACATTAGAGTTGGGTAGCGTAGGGTAGGGTAGAATAGAGTAGAACAGAATAGAAATAATACAATAGAATAGGGGAGTAGACTAGAGTACAACAGACTAGAATAGAGTCGAATAGAGCTGAATAGAGCCAAATGGAGACAAAATGAGAGGAATCGCATCGAATCGATTTGAGTAAATTAGAGTGGTGTAGGTTAGGGTAGAGCAGAATAGAGTAGAATAGCATAGAATGGTGTGGAATGAATAGAATGGAGTAGAATGGAGTTAAATAGAGACGAATAGAGCAGAAAAGAGTCGAATAGAGCAGAACAGGGCCGAATAAGGCCGAATCGAGCTGCGTCAAGCTTAATCGCGTCGAATCGCGTTAAATGCGTCAAATCCAATTGAAACGTATAGATTAGACACGGGAAGGGGAGGGTAGAATAGAACAGAATAGAGTAGAATAGAAGAGATTAGAACAAAACAGGGCTAGAATAGAATAGAGTGGAAAAGAGTAGAGTCGAATAGAGCCGAATAGGCCGAGTAGAGACGAATAGAGACGAACGGAGCTGAATACAGCCAAAAAGAGCCTTAGTGCCGAATCGCACCTAATCGAGCTGAATCAAGCAGATTCGCACCGACTGTCCCCGAATAGCGTCGGATCGCATCGAATCGAGTTGAGTCACATCGTTTTGCATCAAACAAGGTCAAACTGCTTCCTATTGGGTCGAATCCCATCGTATCAGGTCGAATAACCTCGAATTGTGTCAAATCTCATAGAATCCTACTGAATCACGGTGAATAGCATGGAATCGCATCAAATCTCTTTGAATCCCTTCGAATGCCTTCAGATCTGTTCGAATCCAGTCGAAAGCTGCCCAATCACGTCGAATTGAATTGAATTGAATCAAGTAGATTAAAGTAGGGTAGGTTTGGGTGGGGTGCAGCAGGGTTGGGTAGGGTAGAATAGAATAGAGTACGACAGAATAGGAGAGAACAGAACAGAATAGAAAGAATACAACAGAATACAATAGAGTAGAATAGAGTCAAAGAGTGCACAACATAGCCGAATTGAGCCAAATGGAGACAAAACGAGGCGAATCGCATCGAATCGCTTTGAATCAGGTCAAATCAAATCGAACCGATTAGAATAGATTAGGGTAGGGAAGGGCAGAATAAAATAGAGGAGAATAGTATAGAACGGAATAGAATGAAGTTGAATGGAGTCCAACAGAGATGGATAGAGACGAAGAGAGCAGAAAAGAGTCGAATAGGGCAGAATAGGGCCGAAATGGCTGAATAGGGCCAAACAAGGCCTAATCGTGCAGAATCCAGCAGAATCAACGCAATTCGAGCCAAGTCGAGCCGAATGGAGCGAAATGGAGCCAAATAGAGCCGATTCGAACCGAATCAAGCTGATTCAAGCCTAATCGCGTGGAAATGCATTGAATCGAATCGGATCAAATAGATTAGAGAAGGGGACGAGAGGGGCGGGGAGGGTAGAATCGAACAGAACAGAACAGTAGAGAATAGAAAGAATAGAATATAGTTCAGTAGGGTAGAGCAGAGAAGAGTCGAGTAGAGTAGAACTGAGTCGAATGGAGTCAAATAGTGCAGGATATAGCTGAAAAGAACCAATTCTAGCCGAATTGAGCCAAATGGAAACAAAACGAGATGAATCGCTTCGAATTGCTTCGAATTGCGTCCAATCGAATCGATTAGAGTAGGGTAGGGTAGAACAGAATAGAGTAGAATGGTGTAGAATGGAGTAGAATGGAGTCCAATGGAGTTGAATAGAGACAGATAGAGTAGAAAAGAGTCGAATTGAGTCGAATAGGGCCGAATAAGCTGAAGCGAGCCAAGTCGAGTTGAAACGAACAGAATCGAGCTGAATCGAAGCGATTCTAGCCAAATCGAGCTGAATCGAGCTGATGTGGCTGCATCGAGCCGATTCACGCAAAATCGCGTCCAACCGCATCAAAATGCTTTGAATCGAATCAAATGGAATAGAATAGGTTAGGGTAGGGTAGTTTCTGATAGGGTAAGCTAGGGTAGAAGAAAGTAGACTACAGTAGAGTAGACAAGAGAAGGCTAGAGTAGTAGCCTAGACTAGTAAGCTGGACTAGTCAGCTAGAACTGGTGGCATAGATCAGTAGCCTAGACAACTAGCCTTGAATAGTACCATTGCCTTGACAAGTACCCTAAGTCATCCGAACTAGTACCCTTGCCTTAACCAGTAGTCTTTAACTAGTCCCTTTGCCTCCAACAGTAGTCTTAACTAGTACCTCGCCTTAACTCGTATGCTTAACTAGTGCCCTTAACTAGTAGCCTTGCCTTAACTAGTAGCCTTAACTAGCATCCTGGCATAAACTAGTAGCCTAAACTACTGACCTTGCCTTAATCAGTACCCCCAACAAGTACCCATGCCTTAACTAGTACCCTGAACTACTATCCTGGCCTTAACTAGTACCCTAACTAGTACCCTAGCTTTAACTAGTAGCCTGAACTAGTACCCTTGCGTTAAGTAGTACCCTTGCCCGAACTAATACCCTTATTAAGTACCGCACGGCGCGGTAGAATAGGGTACGGTAGCATGCGGTGGAACAGAGAAAATAGAATAGACCAGCAATGGTCAGGGTAGGTTAGTTTAGTGTAGGGTATGGTAGATAGCATAGGATGGAATAGAGAAAATAGAAAACGAGAATAGAATACAACAGAATAGAAAAGAACAGGCTAGATTAGGATAGGGTAGGTCGGGGTAGGGTTCTGTAGGATAGAATAGTGTAGAATGGAGTCGAATGGTGTGGAATGGAGTCGAACAGAGATGAATAGGGTAGAAAAGGGTTGACTAGAGCGGAATAGCTCCAAACAGGACCAAATAGGGCCGAACCGAGCCGAATCAAGGCAAATCGAGCCGAATCGAGTCGGATCGACCACGTTCGAGCTGAATGGAGCCGAATGGAGCCGAAATGAGCCAAAGAGAGACAAACAAAATGAACCGAGCAAAATCACACCTAATCGCATCGAATCTCGTTTAATTCCATCAAATCCCACCAAAAGCCATCGAAACTCATGGAATCTCACCGAATCCCATCTAATTGTGTCAAATCGGGTCGAATGGTGTCGAATTGAATGGAACCGAATTAAATTGAATAGATTAGAGTAGTGTAGGTTAGGCTGGGATTCAGTAGGTTAGGGCACAGAAGAATAGAATAGAGTAGAACAGAAGAGAATACAAAGAGTAGAATGGAGTAGAGTTGAGTAGAGTAGAATAGTCAGAGTTGAGTAGTGCAGAATAGAGATGAATAGATCCAATTCAAGTCAATTGAGTCGAATGGAGAGGTAACGAGTCAAATCACGATGAATCAAATCGAATTGAATAGATTACAGCAAAATAGAGTAGGGTAGAGTAGAATACTTTAAAATGGAGTAGAACGGTGAGCAATGGAATCGAATGGAGTAGAATAGAGTAGAAAAGAGCCGTAGAGGGCCCAAGAGGGCTGAGTCGAGCTGAAGTGAGGCAAATCGAGACTAATGGAGCCGAATCGAGCCTAATCAAGCCGAATCGACACTATTCGAGCCAAATGGAGCCGAATGGACACGAATCGAACCAATTCAACCTGACTCTTGTCAAAATTCGTCGAATCGAATTGAATAGATTAGAGTAGGGGAGGTTCGGGTAGGGTAGGGTAGGGTAGACTAGAGTAGAGTAGAATAGAATACAACAGAACAATACAGAATGAATACAGAAAAGAGTAGGCTAGAGTAGAGTAGCGGGGAATAGAGTAGAGTAGAATAGATTCAAACAGAGACAAATAAGGCCAAATCGAGCCGAATCGCGTCGAAATGGGTTGAATCAAATCCAATCAAGTGGATTAGAATACATTAGAGTTGGGTAGCGTAGGGTAGGGTAGAATAGAGTAGAACAGAATAGAAATAATACAATAGAATAGGGGAGTAGACTAGAGTACAACAGACTAGAATAGAGTCGAATAGAGCTGAATAGAGCCAAATGGAGACAAAATGAGAGGAATCGCATCGAATCGATTTGAGTAAATTAGAGTGGTGTAGGTTAGGGTAGAGCAGAATAGAGTAGAATAGCATAGAATGGTGTGGAATGAATAGAATGGAGTGGAATGGAGTTAAATAGAGACGAATAGAGCAGAAAAGAGTCGAATAGAGCAGAACAGGGCCGAATAAGGCCGAATCGAGCTGCGTCAAGCTTAATCGCGTCGAATCGCGTTAAATGCGTCAAATCCAATTGAAACGTATAGATTAGACACGGGAAGGGGAGGGTAGAATAGAACAGAATAGAGTAGAATAGAAGAGATTAGAACAAAATAGGGCTAGAATAGAATAGAGTGGAAAAGAGTAGAGTCGAATAGAGCCGAATAGGCCGAGTAGAGACGAATAGAGACGAACGGAGCTGAATACAGCCAAAAAGAGCCTTAGTGCCGAATCGCACCTAATCGAGCTGAATCAAGCAGATTCGCACCGACTGTCCCCGAATAGCGTCGGATCGCATCGAATCGAGTTGAGTCACATCGTTTTGCATCAAACAAGGTCAAACTGCTTCCTATTGGGTCGAATCCCATCGTATCAGGTCGAATAACCTCGAATTGTGTCAAATCTCATAGAATCCGACTGAATCACGGTGAATAGCATGGAATCGCATCAAATCTCTTTGAATCCCTTCGAATGCCTTCAGATCTGTTCGAATCCAGTCGAAAGCTGCCCAATCACGTCGAATTGAATTGAATTGAATCAAGTAGATTAAAGTAGGGTAGGTTTGGGTGGGGTGCAGCAGGGTTGGGTAGGGTAGAATAGAATAGAGTACGACAGAATAGGAGAGAACAGAACAGAATAGAAAGAATACAACAGAATACAATAGAGTAGAATAGAGTCAAAGAGTGCACAACATAGCCGAATTGAGCCAAATGGAGACAAAACGAGGCGAATCGCATCGAATCGCTTTGAATCAGGTCAAATCAAATCGAACCGATTAGAATAGATTAGGGTAGGGAAGGGCAGAATAAAATAGAGGAGAATAGTATAGAACGGAATAGAATGAAGTTGAATGGAGTCCAACAGAGATGGATAGAGACGAAGAGAGCAGAAAAGAGTCGAATAGGGCAGAATAGGGCCGAAATGGCTGAATAGGGCCAAACAAGGCCTAATCGTGCAGAATCCAGCAGAATCAACGCAATTCGAGCCAAGTCGAGCCGAATGGAGCGAAATGGAGCCAAATAGAGCCGATTCGAACCGAATCAAGCTGATTCAAGCCTAATCGCGTGGAAATGCATTGAATCGAATCGGATCAAATAGATTAGAGAAGGGGACGAGAGGGGCGGGGAGGGTAGAATCGAACAGAACAGAACAGTAGAGAATAGAAAAAACAGAATATAGTTCAGTAGGGTAGAGCAGAGAAGAGTCGAGTAGAGTAGAACTGAGTCGAATGGAGTCAAATAGTGCAGGATATAGCTGAAAAGAACCAATTCTAGCCGAATTGAGCCAAATGGAAACAAAACGAGATGAATCGCTTCGAATTGCTTCGAATTGCGTCCAATCGAATCGATTAGAGTAGGGTAGGGTAGAACAGAATAGAGTAGAATGGTGTAGAATGGAGTAGAATGGAGTCCAATGGAGTTGAATAGAGACAGATAGAGTAGAAAAGAGTCGAATTGAGTCGAATAGGGCCGAATAAGCTGAAGCGAGCCAAGTCGAGTTGAAACGAACAGAATCGAGCTGAATCGAAGCGATTCTAGCCAAATCGAGCTGAATCGAGCTGATGTGGCTGCATCGAGCCGATTCACGCAAAATCGCGTCCAACCGCATCAAAATGCTTTGAATCGAATCAAATGGAATAGAATAGGTTAGGGTAGGGTAGTTTCTGATAGGGTAAGCTAGGGTAGAAGAAAGTAGACTACAGTAGAGTAGACAAGGGAAGGCTAGAGTAGTAGCCTAGACTAGTAAGCTGGACTAGTCAGCTAGAACTGGTGGCATAGATCAGTAGCCTAGACAACTAGCCTTGAATAGTACCATTGCCTTGACAAGTACCCTAAGTCATCCGAACTAGTACCCTTGCCTTAACCAGTAGTCTTTAACTAGTCCCTTTGCCTCCAACAGTAGTCTTAACTAGTACCTCGCCTTAACTCGTATGCTTAACTAGTGCCCTTAACTAGTAGCCTTGCCTTAACTAGTAGCCTTAACTAGCATCCTGGCATAAACTAGTAGCCTAAACTACTGACCTTGCCTTAATCAGTACCCCCAACAAGTACCCATGCCTTAACTAGTACCCTGAACTACTATCCTGGCCTTAACTAGTACCCTAACTAGTACCCTAGCTTTAACTAGTAGCCTGAACTAGTACCCTTGCGTTAAGTAGTACCCTTGCCCGAACTAATACCCTTATTAAGTACCGCACGGCGCGGTAGAATAGGGTACGGTAGCATGCGGTGGAACAGAGAAAATAGAATAGACCAGCAATGGTCAGGGTAGGTTAGTTTAGTGTAGGGTATGGTAGATAGCATAGGATGGAATAGAGAAAATAGAAAACGAGAATAGAATACAACAGAATAGAAAAGAACAGGCTAGATTAGGATAGGGTAGGTCGGGGTAGGGTTCTGTAGGATAGAATAGTGTAGAATGGAGTCGAATGGTGTGGAATGGAGTCGAACAGAGATGAATAGGGTAGAAAAGGGTTGACTAGAGCGGAATAGCTCCAAACAGGACCAAATAGGGCCGAACCGAGCCGAATCAAGGCAAATCGAGCCGAATCGAGTCGGATCGACCACGTTCGAGCTGAATGGAGCCGAATGGAGCCGAAATGAGCCAAAGAGAGACAAACAAAATGAACCGAGCAAAATCACACCTAATCGCATCGAATCTCGTTTAATTCCATCAAATCCCACCAAAAGCCATCGAAACTCATGGAATCTCACCGAATCCCATCTAATTGTGTCAAATCGGGTCGAATGGTGTCGAATTGAATGGAACCGAATTAAATTGAATAGATTAGAGTAGTGTAGGTTAGGCTGGGATTCAGTAGGTTAGGGCACAGAAGAATAGACTAGAGTAGAACAGAAGAGAATACAAAGAGTAGAATGGAGTAGAGTTGAGTAGAGTAGAATAGTCAGAGTTGAGTAGTGCAGAATAGAGATGAATAGATCCAATTCAAGTCAATTGAGTCGAATGGAGAGGTAACGAGTCAAATCACGATGAATCAAATCGAATTGAATAGATTACAGCAAAATAGAGTAGGGTAGAGTAGAATACTTTAAAATGGAGTAGAACGGTGAGCAATGGAATCGAATGGAGTAGAATAGAGTAGAAAAGAGCCGTAGAGGGCCCAAGAGGGCTGAGTCGAGCTGAAGTGAGGCAAATCGAGACTAATGGAGCCGAATCGAGCCTAATCAAGCCGAATCGACACTATTCGAGCCAAATGGAGCCGAATGGACACGAATCGAACCAATTCAACCTGACTCTTGTCAAAATTCGTCGAATCGAATTGAATAGATTAGAGTAGGGGAGGTTCGGGTAGGGTAGGGTAGGGTAGACTAGAGTAGAGTAGAATAGAATACAACAGAACAATACAGAATGAATACAGAAAAGAGTAGGCTAGAGTAGAGTAGCGGGGAATAGAGTAGAGTAGAATAGATTCAAACAGAGACAAATAAGGCCAAATCGAGCCGAATCACGTCGAAATGGGTTGAATCAAATCCAATCAAGTGGATTAGAATACATTAGAGTTGGGTAGCGTAGGGTAGGGTAGAATAGAGTAGAACAGAATAGAAATAATACAATAGAATAGGGGAGTAGACTAGAGTACAACAGACTAGAATAGAGTCGAATAGAGCTGAATAGAGCCAAATGGAGACAAAATGAGAGGAATCGCATCGAATCGATTTGAGTAAATTAGAGTGGTGTAGGTTAGGGTAGAGCAGAATAGAGTAGAATAGCATAGAATGGTGTGGAATGAATAGAATGGAGTAGAATGGAGTTAAATAGAGACGAATAGAGCAGAAAAGAGTCGAATAGAGCAGAACAGGGCCGAATAAGGCCGAATCGAGCTGCGTCAAGCTTAATCGCGTCGAATCGCGTTAAATGCGTCAAATCCAATTGAAACGTATAGATTAGACACGGGAAGGGGAGGGTAGAATAGAACAGAATAGAGTAGAATAGAAGAGATTAGAACAAAACAGGGCTAGAATAGAATAGAGTGGAAAAGAGTAGAGTCGAATAGAGCCGAATAGGCCGAGTAGAGACGAATAGAGACGAACGGAGCTGAATACAGCCAAAAAGAGCCTTAGTGCCGAATCGCACCTAATCGAGCTGAATCAAGCAGATTCGCACCGACTGTCCCCGAATAGCGTCGGATCGCATCGAATCGAGTTGAGTCACATCGTTTTGCATCAAACAAGGTCAAACTGCTTCCTATTGGGTCGAATCCCATCGTATCAGGTCGAATAACCTCGAATTGTGTCAAATCTCATAGAATCCTACTGAATCACGGTGAATAGCATGGAATCGCATCAAATCTCTTTGAATCCCTTCGAATGCCTTCAGATCTGTTCGAATCCAGTCGAAAGCTGCCCAATCACGTCGAATTGAATTGAATTGAATCAAGTAGATTAAAGTAGGGTAGGTTTGGGTGGGGTGCAGCAGGGTTGGGTAGGGTAGAATAGAATAGAGTACGACAGAATAGGAGAGAACAGAACAGAATAGAAAGAATACAACAGAATACAATAGAGTAGAATAGAGTCAAAGAGTGCACAACATAGCCGAATTGAGCCAAATGGAGACAAAACGAGGCGAATCGCATCGAATCGCTTTGAATCAGGTCAAATCAAATCGAACCGATTAGAATAGATTAGGGTAGGGAAGGGCAGAATAAAATAGAGGAGAATAGTATAGAACGGAATAGAATGAAGTTGAATGGAGTCCAACAGAGATGGATAGAGACGAAGAGAGCAGAAAAGAGTCGAATAGGGCAGAATAGGGCCGAAATGGCTGAATAGGGCCAAACAAGGCCTAATCGTGCAGAATCCAGCAGAATCAACGCAATTCGAGCCAAGTCGAGCCGAATGGAGCGAAATGGAGCCAAATAGAGCCGATTCGAACCGAATCAAGCTGATTCAAGCCTAATCGCGTGGAAATGCATTGAATCGAATCGGATCAAATAGATTAGAGAAGGGGACGAGAGGGGCGGGGAGGGTAGAATCGAACAGAACAGAACAGTAGAGAATAGAAAGAATAGAATATAGTTCAGTAGGGTAGAGCAGAGAAGAGTCGAGTAGAGTAGAACTGAGTCGAATGGAGTCAAATAGTGCAGGATATAGCTGAAAAGAACCAATTCTAGCCGAATTGAGCCAAATGGAAACAAAACGAGATGAATCGCTTCGAATTGCTTCGAATTGCGTCCAATCGAATCGATTAGAGTAGGGTAGGGTAGAACAGAATAGAGTAGAATGGTGTAGAATGGAGTAGAATGGAGTCCAATGGAGTTGAATAGAGACAGATAGAGTAGAAAAGAGTCGAATTGAGTCGAATAGGGCCGAATAAGCTGAAGCGAGCCAAGTCGAGTTGAAACGAACAGAATCGAGCTGAATCGAAGCGATTCTAGCCAAATCGAGCTGAATCGAGCTGATGTGGCTGCATCGAGCCGATTCACGCAAAATCGCGTCCAACCGCATCAAAATGCTTTGAATCGAATCAAATGGAATAGAATAGGTTAGGGTAGGGTAGTTTCTGATAGGGTAAGCTAGGGTAGAAGAAAGTAGACTACAGTAGAGTAGACAAGGGAAGGCTAGAGTAGTAGCCTAGACTAGTAAGCTGGACTAGTCAGCTAGAACTGGTGGCATAGATCAGTAGCCTAGACAACTAGCCTTGAATAGTACCATTGCCTTGACAAGTACCCTAAGTCATCCGAACTAGTACCCTTGCCTTAACCAGTAGTCTTTAACTAGTCCCTTTGCCTCCAACAGTAGTCTTAACTAGTACCTCGCCTTAACTCGTATGCTTAACTAGTGCCCTTAACTAGTAGCCTTGCCTTAACTAGTAGCCTTAACTAGCATCCTGGCATAAACTAGTAGCCTAAACTACTGACCTTGCCTTAATCAGTACCCCCAACAAGTACCCATGCCTTAACTAGTACCCTGAACTACTATCCTGGCCTTAACTAGTACCCTAACTAGTACCCTAGCTTTAACTAGTAGCCTGAACTAGTACCCTTGCGTTAAGTAGTACCCTTGCCCGAACTAATACCCTTATTAAGTACCGCACGGCGCGGTAGAATAGGGTACGGTAGCATGCGGTGGAACAGAGAAAATAGAATAGACCAGCAATGGTCAGGGTAGGTTAGTTTAGTGTAGGGTATGGTAGATAGCATAGGATGGAATAGAGAAAATAGAAAACGAGAATAGAATACAACAGAATAGAAAAGAACAGGCTAGATTAGGATAGGGTAGGTCGGGGTAGGGTTCTGTAGGATAGAATAGTGTAGAATGGAGTCGAATGGTGTGGAATGGAGTCGAACAGAGATGAATAGGGTAGAAAAGGGTTGACTAGAGCGGAATATCTCCAAACAGGACCAAATAGGGCCGAACCGAGCCGAATCAAGGCAAATCGAGCCGAATCGAGTCGGATCGACCACGTTCGAGCTGAATGGAGCCGAATGGAGCCGAAATGAGCCAAAGAGAGACAAACAAAATGAACCGAGCAAAATCACACCTAATCGCATCGAATCTCGTTTAATTCCATCAAATCCCACCAAAAGCCATCGAAACTCATGGAATCTCACCGAATCCCATCTAATTGTGTCAAATCGGGTCGAATGGTGTCGAATTGAATGGAACCGAATTAAATTGAATAGATTAGAGTAGTGTAGGTTAGGCTGGGATTCAGTAGGTTAGGGCACAGAAGAATAGAATAGAGTAGAACAGAAGAGAATACAAAGAGTAGAATGGAGTAGAGTTGAGTAGAGTAGAATAGTCAGAGTTGAGTAGTGCAGAATAGAGATGAATAGATCCAATTCAAGTCAATTGAGTCGAATGGAGAGGTAACGAGTCAAATCACGATGAATCAAATCGAATTGAATAGATTACAGCAAAATAGAGTAGGGTAGAGTAGAATACTTTAAAATGGAGTAGAACGGTGAGCAATGGAATCGAATGGAGTAGAATAGAGTAGAAAAGAGCCGTAGAGGGCCCAAGAGGGCTGAGTCGAGCTGAAGTGAGGCAAATCGAGACTAATGGAGCCGAATCGAGCCTAATCAAGCCGAATCGACACTATTCGAGCCAAATGGAGCCGAATGGACACGAATCGAACCAATTCAACCTGACTCTTGTCAAAATTCGTCGAATCGAATTGAATAGATTAGAGTAGGGGAGGTTCGGGTAGGGTAGGGTAGGGTAGACTAGAGTAGAGTAGAATAGAATACAACAGAACAATACAGAATGAATACAGAAAAGAGTAGGCTAGAGTAGAGTAGCGGGGAATAGAGTAGAGTAGAATAGATTCAAACAGAGACAAATAAGGCCAAATCGAGCCGAATCACGTCGAAATGGGTTGAATCAAATCCAATCAAGTGGATTAGAATACATTAGAGTTGGGTAGCGTAGGGTAGGGTAGAATAGAGTAGAACAGAATAGAAATAATACAATAGAATAGGGGAGTAGACTAGAGTACAACAGACTAGAATAGAGTCGAATAGAGCTGAATAGAGCCAAATGGAGACAAAATGAGAGGAATCGCATCGAATCGATTTGAGTAAATTAGAGTGGTGTAGGTTAGGGTAGAGCAGAATAGAGTAGAATAGCATAGAATGGTGTGGAATGAATAGAATGGAGTAGAATGGAGTTAAATAGAGACGAATAGAGCAGAAAAGAGTCGAATAGAGCAGAACAGGGCCGAATAAGGCCGAATCGAGCTGCGTCAAGCTTAATCGCGTCGAATCGCGTTAAATGCGTCAAATCCAATTGAAACGTATAGATTAGACACGGGAAGGGGAGGGTAGAATAGAACAGAATAGAGTAGAATAGAAGAGATTAGAACAAAACAGGGCTAGAATAGAATAGAGTGGAAAAGAGTAGAGTCGAATAGAGCCGAATAGGCCGAGTAGAGACGAATAGAGACGAACGGAGCTGAATACAGCCAAAAAGAGCCTTAGTGCCGAATCGCACCTAATCGAGCTGAATCAAGCAGATTCGCACCGACTGTCCCCGAATAGCGTCGGATCGCATCGAATCGAGTTGAGTCACATCGTTTTGCATCAAACAAGGTCAAACTGCTTCCTATTGGGTCGAATCCCATCGTATCAGGTCGAATAACCTCGAATTGTGTCAAATCTCATAGAATCCGACTGAATCACGGTGAATAGCATGGAATCGCATCAAATCTCTTTGAATCCCTTCGAATGCCTTCAGATCTGTTCGAATCCAGTCGAAAGCTGCCCAATCACGTCGAATTGAATTGAATTGAATCAAGTAGATTAAAGTAGGGTAGGTTTGGGTGGGGTGCAGCAGGGTTGGGTAGGGTAGAATAGAATAGAGTACGACAGAATAGGAGAGAACAGAACAGAATAGAAAGAATACAACAGAATACAATAGAGTAGAATAGAGTCAAAGAGTGCACAACATAGCCGAATTGAGCCAAATGGAGACAAAACGAGGCGAATCGCATCGAATCGCTTTGAATCAGGTCAAATCAAATCGAACCGATTAGAATAGATTAGGGTAGGGAAGGGCAGAATAAAATAGAGGAGAATAGTATAGAACGGAATAGAATGAAGTTGAATGGAGTCCAACAGAGATGGATAGAGACGAAGAGAGCAGAAAAGAGTCGAATAGGGCAGAATAGGGCCGAAATGGCTGAATAGGGCCAAACAAGGCCTAATCGTGCAGAATCCAGCAGAATCAACGCAATTCGAGCCAAGTCGAGCCGAATGGAGTGAAATGGAGCCAAATAGAGCCGATTCGAACCGAATCAAGCTGATTCAAGCCTAATCGCGTGGAAATGCATTGAATCGAATCGGATCAAATAGATTAGAGAAGGGGACGAGAGGGGCGGGGAGGGTAGAATCGAACAGAACAGAACAGTAGAGAATAGAAAGAATAGAATATAGTTCAGTAGGGTAGAGCAGAGAAGAGTCGAGTAGAGTAGAACTGAGTCGAATGGAGTCAAATAGTGCAGGATATAGCTGAAAAGAACCAATTCTAGCCGAATTGAGCCAAATGGAAACAAAACGAGATGAATCGCTTCGAATTGCTTCGAATTGCGTCCAATCGAATCGATTAGAGTAGGGTAGGGTAGAACAGAATAGAGTAGAATGGTGTAGAATGGAGTAGAATGGAGTCCAATGGAGTTGAATAGAGACAGATAGAGTAGAAAAGAGTCGAATTGAGTCGAATAGGGCCGAATAAGCTGAAGCGAGCCAAGTCGAGTTGAAACGAACAGAATCGAGCTGAATCGAAGCGATTCTAGCCAAATCGAGCTGAATCGAGCTGATGTGGCTGCATCGAGCCGATTCACGCAAAATCGCGTCCAACCGCATCAAAATGCTTTGAATCGAATCAAATGGAATAGAATAGGTTAGGGTAGGGTAGTTTCTGATAGGGTAAGCTAGGGTAGAAGAAAGTAGACTACAGTAGAGTAGACAAGGGAAGGCTAGAGTAGTAGCCTAGACTAGTAAGCTGGACTAGTCAGCTAGAACTGGTGGCATAGATCAGTAGCCTAGACAACTAGCCTTGAATAGTACCATTGCCTTGACAAGTACCCTAAGTCATCCGAACTAGTACCCTTGCCTTAACCAGTAGTCTTTAACTAGTCCCTTTGCCTCCAACAGTAGTCTTAACTAGTACCTCGCCTTAACTCGTATGCTTAACTAGTGCCCTTAACTAGTAGCCTTGCCTTAACTAGTAGCCTTAACTAGCATCCTGGCATAAACTAGTAGCCTAAACTACTGACCTTGCCTTAATCAGTACCCCCAACAAGTACCCATGCCTTAACTAGTACCCTGAACTACTATCCTGGCCTTAACTAGTACCCTAACTAGTACCCTAGCTTTAACTAGTAGCCTGAACTAGTACCCTTGCGTTAAGTAGTACCCTTGCCCGAACTAATACCCTTATTAAGTACCGCACGGCGCGGTAGAATAGGGTACGGTAGCATGCGGTGGAACAGAGAAAATAGAATAGACCAGCAATGGTCAGGGTAGGTTAGTTTAGTGTAGGGTATGGTAGATAGCATAGGATGGAATAGAGAAAATAGAAAACGAGAATAGAATACAACAGAATAGAAAAGAACAGGCTAGATTAGGATAGGGTAGGTCGGGGTAGGGTTCTGTAGGATAGAATAGTGTAGAATGGAGTCGAATGGTGTGGAATGGAGTCGAACAGAGATGAATAGGGTAGAAAAGGGTTGACTAGAGCGGAATAGCTCCAAACAGGACCAAATAGGGCCGAACCGAGCCGAATCAAGGCAAATCGAGCCGAATCGAGTCGGATCGACCACGTTCGAGCTGAATGGAGCCGAATGGAGCCGAAATGAGCCAAAGAGAGACAAACAAAATGAACCGAGCAAAATCACACCTAATCGCATCGAATCTCGTTTAATTCCATCAAATCCCACCAAAAGCCATCGAAACTCATGGAATCTCACCGAATCCCATCTAATTGTGTCAAATCGGGTCGAATGGTGTCGAATTGAATGGAACCGAATTAAATTGAATAGATTAGAGTAGTGTAGGTTAGGCTGGGATTCAGTAGGTTAGGGCACAGAAGAATAGAATAGAGTAGAACAGAAGAGAATACAAAGAGTAGAATGGAGTAGAGTTGAGTAGAGTAGAATAGTCAGAGTTGAGTAGTGCAGAATAGAGATGAATAGATCCAATTCAAGTCAATTGAGTCGAATGGAGAGGTAACGAGTCAAATCACGATGAATCAAATCGAATTGAATAGATTACAGCAAAATAGAGTAGGGTAGAGTAGAATACTTTAAAATGGAGTAGAACGGTGAGCAATGGAATCGAATGGAGTAGAATAGAGTAGAAAAGAGCCGTAGAGGGCCCAAGAGGGCTGAGTCGAGCTGAAGTGAGGCAAATCGAGACTAATGGAGCCGAATCGAGCCTAATCAAGCCGAATCGACACTATTCGAGCCAAATGGAGCCGAATGGACACGAATCGAACCAATTCAACCTGACTCTTGTCAAAATTCGTCGAATCGAATTGAATAGATTAGAGTAGGGGAGGTTCGGGTAGGGTAGGGTAGGGTAGACTAGAGTAGAGTAGAATAGAATACAACAGAACAATACAGAATGAATACAGAAAAGAGTAGGCTAGAGTAGAGTAGCGGGGAATAGAGTAGAGTAGAATAGATTCAAACAGAGACAAATAAGGCCAAATCGAGCCGAATCGCGTCGAAATGGGTTGAATCAAATCCAATCAAGTGGATTAGAATACATTAGAGTTGGGTAGCGTAGGGTAGGGTAGAATAGAGTAGAACAGAATAGAAATAATACAATAGAATAGGGGAGTAGACTAGAGTACAACAGACTAGAATAGAGTCGAATAGAGCTGAATAGAGCCAAATGGAGACAAAATGAGAGGAATCGCATCGAATCGATTTGAGTAAATTAGAGTGGTGTAGGTTAGGGTAGAGCAGAATAGAGTAGAATAGCATAGAATGGTGTGGAATGAATAGAATGGAGTGGAATGGAGTTAAATAGAGACGAATAGAGCAGAAAAGAGTCGAATAGAGCAGAACAGGGCCGAATAAGGCCGAATCGAGCTGCGTCAAGCTTAATCGCGTCGAATCGCGTTAAATGCGTCAAATCCAATTGAAACGTATAGATTAGACACGGGAAGGGGAGGGTAGAATAGAACAGAATAGAGTAGAATAGAAGAGATTAGAACAAAACAGGGCTAGAATAGAATAGAGTGGAAAAGAGTAGAGTCGAATAGAGCCGAATAGGCCGAGTAGAGACGAATAGAGACGAACGGAGCTGAATACAGCCAAAAAGAGCCTTAGTGCCGAATCGCACCTAATCGAGCTGAATCAAGCAGATTCGCACCGACTGTCCCCGAATAGCGTCGGATCGCATCGAATCGAGTTGAGTCACATCGTTTTGCATCAAACAAGGTCAAACTGCTTCCTATTGGGTCGAATCCCATCGTATCAGGTCGAATAACCTCGAATTGTGTCAAATCTCATAGAATCCTACTGAATCACGGTGAATAGCATGGAATCGCATCAAATCTCTTTGAATCCCTTCGAATGCCTTCAGATCTGTTCGAATCCAGTCGAAAGCTGCCCAATCACGTCGAATTGAATTGAATTGAATCAAGTAGATTAAAGTAGGGTAGGTTTGGGTGGGGTGCAGCAGGGTTGGGTAGGGTAGAATAGAATAGAGTACGACAGAATAGGAGAGAACAGAACAGAATAGAAAGAATACAACAGAATACAATAGAGTAGAATAGAGTCAAAGAGTGCACAACATAGCCGAATTGAGCCAAATGGAGACAAAACGAGGCGAATCGCATCGAATCGCTTTGAATCAGGTCAAATCAAATCGAACCGATTAGAATAGATTAGGGTAGGGAAGGGCAGAATAAAATAGAGGAGAATAGTATAGAACGGAATAGAATGAAGTTGAATGGAGTCCAACAGAGATGGATAGAGACGAAGAGAGCAGAAAAGAGTCGAATAGGGCAGAATAGGGCCGAAATGGCTGAATAGGGCCAAACAAGGCCTAATCGTGCAGAATCCAGCAGAATCAACGCAATTCGAGCCAAGTCGAGCCGAATGGAGCGAAATGGAGCCAAATAGAGCCGATTCGAACCGAATCAAGCTGATTCAAGCCTAATCGCGTGGAAATGCATTGAATCGAATCGGATCAAATAGATTAGAGAAGGGGACGAGAGGGGCGGGGAGGGTAGAATCGAACAGAACAGAACAGTAGAGAATAGAAAGAACAGAATATAGTTCAGTAGGGTAGAGCAGAGAAGAGTCGAGTAGAGTAGAACTGAGTCGAATGGAGTCAAATAGTGCAGGATATAGCTGAAAAGAACCAATTCTAGCCGAATTGAGCCAAATGGAAACAAAACGAGATGAATCGCTTCGAATTGCTTCGAATTGCGTCCAATCGAATCGATTAGAGTAGGGTAGGGTAGAACAGAATAGAGTAGAATGGTGTAGAATGGAGTAGAATGGAGTCCAATGGAGTTGAATAGAGACAGATAGAGTAGAAAAGAGTCGAATTGAGTCGAATAGGGCCGAATAAGCTGAAGCGAGCCAAGTCGAGTTGAAACGAACAGAATCGAGCTGAATCGAAGCGATTCTAGCCAAATCGAGCTGAATCGAGCTGATGTGGCTGCATCGAGCCGATTCACGCAAAATCGCGTCCAACCGCATCAAAATGCTTTGAATCGAATCAAATGGAATAGAATAGGTTAGGGTAGGGTAGTTTCTGATAGGGTAAGCTAGGGTAGAAGAAAGTAGACTACAGTAGAGTAGACAAGGGAAGGCTAGAGTAGTAGCCTAGACTAGTAAGCTGGACTAGTCAGCTAGAACTGGTGGCATAGATCAGTAGCCTAGACAACTAGCCTTGAATAGTACCATTGCCTTGACAAGTACCCTAAGTCATCCGAACTAGTACCCTTGCCTTAACCAGTAGTCTTTAACTAGTCCCTTTGCCTCCAACAGTAGTCTTAACTAGTACCTCGCCTTAACGCATATGCTTAACTAGTGCCCTTAACTAGTAGCCTTGCCTTAACTAGTAGCCTTAACTAGCATCCTGGCATAAACTAGTAGCCTAAACTACTGACCTTGCCTTAATCAGTACCCCCAACAAGTACCCATGCCTTAACTAGTACCCTGAACTACTATCCTGGCCTTAACTAGTACCCTAACTAGTACCCTAGCTTTAACTAGTAGCCTGAACTAGTACCCTTGCGTTAAGTAGTACCCTTGCCCGAACTAATACCCTTATTAAGTACCGCACGGCGCGGTAGAATAGGGTACGGTAGCATGCGGTGGAACAGAGAAAATAGAATAGACCAGCAATGGTCAGGGTAGGTTAGTTTAGTGTAGGGTATGGTAGATAGCATAGGATGGAATAGAGAAAATAGAAAACGAGAATAGAATACAACAGAATAGAAAAGAACAGGCTAGATTAGGATAGGGTAGGTCGGGGTAGGGTTCTGTAGGATAGAATAGTGTAGAATGGAGTCGAATGGTGTGGAATGGAGTCGAACAGAGATGAATAGGGTAGAAAAGGGTTGACTAGAGCGGAATAGCTCCAAACAGGACCAAATAGGGCCGAACCGAGCCGAATCAAGGCAAATCGAGCCGAATCGAGTCGGATCGACCACGTTCGAGCTGAATGGAGCCGAATGGAGCCGAAATGAGCCAAAGAGAGACAAACAAAATGAACCGAGCAAAATCACACCTAATCGCATCGAATCTCGTTTAATTCCATCAAATCCCACCAAAAGCCATCGAAACTCATGGAATCTCACCGAATCCCATCTAATTGTGTCAAATCGGGTCGAATGGTGTCGAATTGAATGGAACCGAATTAAATTGAATAGATTAGAGTAGTGTAGGTTAGGCTGGGATTCAGTAGGTTAGGGCACAGAAGAATAGAATAGAGTAGAACAGAAGAGAATACAAAGAGTAGAATGGAGTAGAGTTGAGTAGAGTAGAATAGTCAGAGTTGAGTAGTGCAGAATAGAGATGAATAGATCCAATTCAAGTCAATTGAGTCGAATGGAGAGGTAACGAGTCAAATCACGATGAATCAAATCGAATTGAATAGATTACAGCAAAATAGAGTAGGGTAGAGTAGAATACTTTAAAATGGAGTAGAACGGTGAGCAATGGAATCGAATGGAGTAGAATAGAGTAGAAAAGAGCCGTAGAGGGCCCAAGAGGGCTGAGTCGAGCTGAAGTGAGGCAAATCGAGACTAATGGAGCCGAATCGAGCCTAATCAAGCCGAATCGACACTATTCGAGCCAAATGGAGCCGAATGGACACGAATCGAACCAATTCAACCTGACTCTTGTCAAAATTCGTCGAATCGAATTGAATAGATTAGAGTAGGGGAGGTTCGGGTAGGGTAGGGTAGGGTAGACTAGAGTAGAGTAGAATAGAATACAACAGAACAATACAGAATGAATACAGAAAAGAGTAGGCTAGAGTAGAGTAGCGGGGAATAGAGTAGAGTAGAATAGATTCAAACAGAGACAAATAAGGCCAAATCGAGCCGAATCGCGTCGAAATGGGTTGAATCAAATCCAATCAAGTGGATTAGAATACATTAGAGTTGGGTAGCGTAGGGTAGGGTAGAATAGAGTAGAACAGAATAGAAATAATACAATAGAATAGGGGAGTAGACTAGAGTACAACAGACTAGAATAGAGTCGAATAGAGCTGAATAGAGCCAAATGGAGACAAAATGAGAGGAATCGCATCGAATCGATTTGAGTAAATTAGAGTGGTGTAGGTTAGGGTAGAGCAGAATAGAGTAGAATAGCATAGAATGGTGTGGAATGAATAGAATGGAGTGGAATGGAGTTAAATAGAGACGAATAGAGCAGAAAAGAGTCGAATAGAGCAGAACAGGGCCGAATAAGGCCGAATCGAGCTGCGTCAAGCTTAATCGCGTCGAATCGCGTTAAATGCGTCAAATCCAATTGAAACGTATAGATTAGACACGGGAAGGGGAGGGTAGAATAGAACAGAATAGAGTAGAATAGAAGAGATTAGAACAAAACAGGGCTAGAATAGAATAGAGTGGAAAAGAGTAGAGTCGAATAGAGCCGAATAGGCCGAGTAGAGACGAATAGAGACGAACGGAGCTGAATACAGCCAAAAAGAGCCTTAGTGCCGAATCGCACCTAATCGAGCTGAATCAAGCAGATTCGCACCGACTGTCCCCGAATAGCGTCGGATCGCATCGAATCGAGTTGAGTCACATCGTTTTGCATCAAACAAGGTCAAACTGCTTCCTATTGGGTCGAATCCCATCGTATCAGGTCGAATAACCTCGAATTGTGTCAAATCTCATAGAATCCGACTGAATCACGGTGAATAGCATGGAATCGCATCAAATCTCTTTGAATCCCTTCGAATGCCTTCAGATCTGTTCGAATCCAGTCGAAAGCTGCCCAATCACGTCGAATTGAATTGAATTGAATCAAGTAGATTAAAGTAGGGTAGGTTTGGGTGGGGTGCAGCAGGGTTGGGTAGGGTAGAATAGAATAGAGTACGACAGAATAGGAGAGAACAGAACAGAATAGAAAGAATACAACAGAATACAATAGAGTAGAATAGAGTCAAAGAGTGCACAACATAGCCGAATTGAGCCAAATGGAGACAAAACGAGGCGAATCGCATCGAATCGCTTTGAATCAGGTCAAATCAAATCGAACCGATTAGAATAGATTAGGGTAGGGAAGGGCAGAATAAAATAGAGGAGAATAGTATAGAACGGAATAGAATGAAGTTGAATGGAGTCCAACAGAGATGGATAGAGACGAAGAGAGCAGAAAAGAGTCGAATAGGGCAGAATAGGGCCGAAATGGCTGAATAGGGCCAAACAAGGCCTAATCGTGCAGAATCCAGCAGAATCAACGCAATTCGAGCCAAGTCGAGCCGAATGGAGCGAAATGGAGCCAAATAGAGCCGATTCGAACCGAATCAAGCTGATTCAAGCCTAATCGCGTGGAAATGCATTGAATCGAATCGGATCAAATAGATTAGAGAAGGGGACGAGAGGGGCGGGGAGGGTAGAATCGAACAGAACAGAACAGTAGAGAATAGAAAGAATAGAATATAGTTCAGTAGGGTAGAGCAGAGAAGAGTCGAGTAGAGTAGAACTGAGTCGAATGGAGTCAAATAGTGCAGGATATAGCTGAAAAGAACCAATTCTAGCCGAATTGAGCCAAATGGAAACAAAACGAGATGAATCGCTTCGAATTGCTTCGAATTGCGTCCAATCGAATCGATTAGAGTAGGGTAGGGTAGAACAGAATAGAGTAGAATGGTGTAGAATGGAGTAGAATGGAGTCCAATGGAGTTGAATAGAGACAGATAGAGTAGAAAAGAGTCGAATTGAGTCGAATAGGGCCGAATAAGCTGAAGCGAGCCAAGTCGAGTTGAAACGAACAGAATCGAGCTGAATCGAAGCGATTCTAGCCAAATCGAGCTGAATCGAGCTGATGTGGCTGCATCGAGCCGATTCACGCAAAATCGCGTCCAACCGCATCAAAATGCTTTGAATCGAATCAAATGGAATAGAATAGGTTAGGGTAGGGTAGTTTCTGATAGGGTAAGCTAGGGTAGAAGAAAGTAGACTACAGTAGAGTAGACAAGGGAAGGCTAGAGTAGTAGCCTAGACTAGTAAGCTGGACTAGTCAGCTAGAACTGGTGGCATAGATCAGTAGCCTAGACAACTAGCCTTGAATAGTACCATTGCCTTGACAAGTACCCTAAGTCATCCGAACTAGTACCCTTGCCTTAACCAGTAGTCTTTAACTAGTCCCTTTGCCTCCAACAGTAGTCTTAACTAGTACCTCGCCTTAACTCGTATGCTTAACTAGTGCCCTTAACTAGTAGCCTTGCCTTAACTAGTAGCCTTAACTAGCATCCTGGCATAAACTAGTAGCCTAAACTACTGACCTTGCCTTAATCAGTACCCCCAACAAGTACCCATGCCTTAACTAGTACCCTGAACTACTATCCTGGCCTTAACTAGTACCCTAACTAGTACCCTAGCTTTAACTAGTAGCCTGAACTAGTACCCTTGCGTTAAGTAGTACCCTTGCCCGAACTAATACCCTTATTAAGTACCGCACGGTGCGGTAGAATAGGGTACGGTAGCATGCGGTGGAACAGAGAAAATAGAATAGACCAGCAATGGTCAGGGTAGGTTAGTTTAGTGTAGGGTATGGTAGATAGCATAGGATGGAATAGAGAAAATAGAAAACGAGAATAGAATACAACAGAATAGAAAAGAACAGGCTAGATTAGGATAGGGTAGGTCGGGGTAGGGTTCTGTAGGATAGAATAGTGTAGAATGGAGTCGAATGGTGTGGAATGGAGTCGAACAGAGATGAATAGGGTAGAAAAGGGTTGACTAGAGCGGAATAGCTCCAAACAGGACCAAATAGGGCCGAACCGAGCCGAATCAAGGCAAATCGAGCCGAATCGAGTCGGATCGACCACGTTCGAGCTGAATGGAGCCGAATGGAGCCGAAATGAGCCAAAGAGAGACAAACAAAATGAACCGAGCAAAATCACACCTAATCGCATCGAATCTCGTTTAATTCCATCAAATCCCACCAAAAGCCATCGAAACTCATGGAATCTCACCGAATCCCATCTAATTGTGTCAAATCGGGTCGAATGGTGTCGAATTGAATGGAACCGAATTAAATTGAATAGATTAGAGTAGTGTAGGTTAGGCTGGGATTCAGTAGGTTAGGGCACAGAAGAATAGAATAGAGTAGAACAGAAGAGAATACAAAGAGTAGAATGGAGTAGAGTTGAGTAGAGTAGAATAGTCAGAGTTGAGTAGTGCAGAATAGAGATGAATAGATCCAATTCAAGTCAATTGAGTCGAATGGAGAGGTAACGAGTCAAATCACGATGAATCAAATCGAATTGAATAGATTACAGCAAAATAGAGTAGGGTAGAGTAGAATACTTTAAAATGGAGTAGAACGGTGAGCAATGGAATCGAATGGAGTAGAATAGAGTAGAAAAGAGCCGTAGAGGGCCCAAGAGGGCTGAGTCGAGCTGAAGTGAGGCAAATCGAGACTAATGGAGCCGAATCGAGCCTAATCAAGCCGAATCGACACTATTCGAGCCAAATGGAGCCGAATGGACACGAATCGAACCAATTCAACCTGACTCTTGTCAAAATTCGTCGAATCGAATTGAATAGATTAGAGTAGGGGAGGTTCGGGTAGGGTAGGGTAGGGTAGACTAGAGTAGAGTAGAATAGAATACAACAGAACAATACAGAATGAATACAGAAAAGAGTAGGCTAGAGTAGAGTAGCGGGGAATAGAGTAGAGTAGAATAGATTCAAACAGAGACAAATAAGGCCAAATCGAGCCGAATCGCGTCGAAATGGGTTGAATCAAATCCAATCAAGTGGATTAGAATACATTAGAGTTGGGTAGCGTAGGGTAGGGTAGAATAGAGTAGAACAGAATAGAAATAATACAATAGAATAGGGGAGTAGACTAGAGTACAACAGACTAGAATAGAGTCGAATAGAGCTGAATAGAGCCAAATGGAGACAAAATGAGAGGAATCGCATCGAATCGATTTGAGTAAATTAGAGTGGTGTAGGTTAGGGTAGAGCAGAATAGAGTAGAATAGCATAGAATGGTGTGGAATGAATAGAATGGAGTGGAATGGAGTTAAATAGAGACGAATAGAGCAGAAAAGAGTCGAATAGAGCAGAACAGGGCCGAATAAGGCCGAATCGAGCTGCGTCAAGCTTAATCGCGTCGAATCGCGTTAAATGCGTCAAATCCAATTGAAACGTATAGATTAGACACGGGAAGGGGAGGGTAGAATAGAACAGAATAGAGTAGAATAGAAGAGATTAGAACAAAACAGGGCTAGAATAGAATAGAGTGGAAAAGAGTAGAGTCGAATAGAGCCGAATAGGCCGAGTAGAGACGAATAGAGACGAACGGAGCTGAATACAGCCAAAAAGAGCCTTAGTGCCGAATCGCACCTAATCGAGCTGAATCAAGCAGATTCGCACCGACTGTCCACGAATAGCGTCGGATCGCATCGAATCGAGTTGAGTCACATCGTTTTGCATCAAACAAGGTCAAACTGCTTCCTATTGGGTCGAATCCCATCGTATCAGGTCGAATAACCTCGAATTGTGTCAAATCTCATAGAATCCTACTGAATCACGGTGAATAGCATGGAATCGCATCAAATCTCTTTGAATCCCTTCGAATGCCTTCAGATCTGTTCGAATCCAGTCGAAAGCTGCCCAATCACGTCGAATTGAATTGAATTGAATCAAGTAGATTAAAGTAGGGTAGGTTTGGGTGGGGTGCAGCAGGGTTGGGTAGGGTAGAATAGAATAGAGTACGACAGAATAGGAGAGAACAGAACAGAATAGAAAGAATACAACAGAATACAATAGAGTAGAATAGAGTCAAAGAGTGCACAACATAGCCGAATTGAGCCAAATGGAGACAAAACGAGGCGAATCGCATCGAATCGCTTTGAATCAGGTCAAATCAAATCGAACCGATTAGAATAGATTAGGGTAGGGAAGGGCAGAATAAAATAGAGGAGAATAGTATAGAACGGAATAGAATGAAGTTGAATGGAGTCCAACAGAGATGGATAGAGACGAAGAGAGCAGAAAAGAGTCGAATAGGGCAGAATAGGGCCGAAATGGCTGAATAGGGCCAAACAAGGCCTAATCGTGCAGAATCCAGCAGAATCAACGCAATTCGAGCCAAGTCGAGCCGAATGGAGCGAAATGGAGCCAAATAGAGCCGATTCGAACCGAATCAAGCTGATTCAAGCCTAATCGCGTGGAAATGCATTGAATCGAATCGGATCAAATAGATTAGAGAAGGGGACGAGAGGGGCGGGGAGGGTAGAATCGAACAGAACAGAACAGTAGAGAATAGAAAGAATAGAATATAGTTCAGTAGGGTAGAGCAGAGAAGAGTCGAGTAGAGTAGAACTGAGTCGAATGGAGTCAAATAGTGCAGGATATAGCTGAAAAGAACCAATTCTAGCCGAATTGAGCCAAATGGAAACAAAACGAGATGAATCGCTTCGAATTGCTTCGAATTGCGTCCAATCGAATCGATTAGAGTAGGGTAGGGTAGAACAGAATAGAGTAGAATGGTGTAGAATGGAGTAGAATGGAGTCCAATGGAGTTGAATAGAGACAGATAGAGTAGAAAAGAGTCGAATTGAGTCGAATAGGGCCGAATAAGCTGAAGCGAGCCAAGTCGAGTTGAAACGAACAGAATCGAGCTGAATCGAAGCGATTCTAGCCAAATCGAGCTGAATCGAGCTGATGTGGCTGCATCGAGCCGATTCACGCAAAATCGCGTCCAACCGCATCAAAATGCTTTGAATCGAATCAAATGGAATAGAATAGGTTAGGGTAGGGTAGTTTCTGATAGGGTAAGCTAGGGTAGAAGAAAGTAGACTACAGTAGAGTAGACAAGGGAAGGCTAGAGTAGTAGCCTAGACTAGTAAGCTGGACTAGTCAGCTAGAACTGGTGGCATAGATCAGTAGCCTAGACAACTAGCCTTGAATAGTACCATTGCCTTGACAAGTACCCTAAGTCATCCGAACTAGTACCCTTGCCTTAACCAGTAGTCTTTAACTAGTCCCTTTGCCTCCAACAGTAGTCTTAACTAGTACCTCGCCTTAACTCGTATGCTTAACTAGTGCCCTTAACTAGTAGCCTTGCCTTAACTAGTAGCCTTAACTAGCATCCTGGCATAAACTAGTAGCCTAAACTACTGACCTTGCCTTAATCAGTACCCCCAACAAGTACCCATGCCTTAACTAGTACCCTGAACTACTATCCTGGCCTTAACTAGTACCCTAACTAGTACCCTAGCTTTAACTAGTAGCCTGAACTAGTACCCTTGCGTTAAGTAGTACCCTTGCCCGAACTAATACCCTTATTAAGTACCGCACGGCGCGGTAGAATAGGGTACGGTAGCATGCGGTGGAACAGAGAAAATAGAATAGACCAGCAATGGTCAGGGTAGGTTAGTTTAGTGTAGGGTATGGTAGATAGCATAGGATGGAATAGAGAAAATAGAAAACGAGAATAGAATACAACAGAATAGAAAAGAACAGGCTAGATTAGGATAGGGTAGGTCGGGGTAGGGTTCTGTAGGATAGAATAGTGTAGAATGGAGTCGAATGGTGTGGAATGGAGTCGAACAGAGATGAATAGGGTAGAAAAGGGTTGACTAGAGCGGAATAGCTCCAAACAGGACCAAATAGGGCCGAACCGAGCCGAATCAAGGCAAATCGAGCCGAATCGAGTCGGATCGACCACGTTCGAGCTGAATGGAGCCGAATGGAGCCGAAATGAGCCAAAGAGAGACAAACAAAATGAACCGAGCAAAATCACACCTAATCGCATCGAATCTCGTTTAATTCCATCAAATCCCACCAAAAGCCATCGAAACTCATGGAATCTCACCGAATCCCATCTAATTGTGTCAAATCGGGTCGAATGGTGTCGAATTGAATGGAACCGAATTAAATTGAATAGATTAGAGTAGTGTAGGTTAGGCTGGGATTCAGTAGGTTAGGGCACAGAAGAATAGAATAGAGTAGAACAGAAGAGAATACAAAGAGTAGAATGGAGTAGAGTTGAGTAGAGTAGAATAGTCAGAGTTGAGTAGTGCAGAATAGAGATGAATAGATCCAATTCAAGTCAATTGAGTCGAATGGAGAGGTAACGAGTCAAATCACGATGAATCAAATCGAATTGAATAGATTACAGCAAAATAGAGTAGGGTAGAGTAGAATACTTTAAAATGGAGTAGAACGGTGAGCAATGGAATCGAATGGAGTAGAATAGAGTAGAAAAGAGCCGTAGAGGGCCCAAGAGGGCTGAGTCGAGCTGAAGTGAGGCAAATCGAGACTAATGGAGCCGAATCGAGCCTAATCAAGCCGAATCGACACTATTCGAGCCAAATGGAGCCGAATGGACACGAATCGAACCAATTCAACCTGACTCTTGTCAAAATTCGTCGAATCGAATTGAATAGATTAGAGTAGGGGAGGTTCGGGTAGGGTAGGGTAGGGTAGACTAGAGTAGAGTAGAATAGAATACAACAGAACAATACAGAATGAATACAGAAAAGAGTAGGCTAGAGTAGAGTAGCGGGGAATAGAGTAGAGTAGAATAGATTCAAACAGAGACAAATAAGGCCAAATCGAGCCGAATCGCGTCGAAATGGGTTGAATCAAATCCAATCAAGTGGATTAGAATACATTAGAGTTGGGTAGCGTAGGGTAGGGTAGAATAGAGTAGAACAGAATAGAAATAATACAATAGAATAGGGGAGTAGACTAGAGTACAACAGACTAGAATAGAGTCGAATAGAGCTGAATAGAGCCAAATGGAGACAAAATGAGAGGAATCGCATCGAATCGATTTGAGTAAATTAGAGTGGTGTAGGTTAGGGTAGAGCAGAATAGAGTAGAATAGCATAGAATGGTGTGGAATGAATAGAATGGAGTGGAATGGAGTTAAATAGAGACGAATAGAGCAGAAAAGAGTCGAATAGAGCAGAACAGGGCCGAATAAGGCCGAATCGAGCTGCGTCAAGCTTAATCGCGTCGAATCGCGTTAAATGCGTCAAATCCAATTGAAACGTATAGATTAGACACGGGAAGGGGAGGGTAGAATAGAACAGAATAGAGTAGAATAGAAGAGATTAGAACAAAACAGGGCTAGAATAGAATAGAGTGGAAAAGAGTAGAGTCGAATAGAGCCGAATAGGCCGAGTAGAGACGAATAGAGACGAACGGAGCTGAATACAGCCAAAAAGAGCCTTAGTGCCGAATCGCACCTAATCGAGCTGA
This sequence comes from Elephas maximus indicus, assembly GCF_024166365.1. Classification (NCBI taxonomy): domain Eukaryota; kingdom Metazoa; phylum Chordata; class Mammalia; order Proboscidea; family Elephantidae; genus Elephas; species Elephas maximus. The sequence goes on from NC_064836.1 coordinate 3,848,169, forward strand.
ATCAAGCAGATTCGCACCGACTGTCCCCGAATAGCGTCGGATCGCATCGAATCGAGTTGAGTCACATCGTTTTGCATCAAACAAGGTCAAACTGCTTCCTATTGGGTCGAATCCCATCGTATCAGGTCGAATAACCTCGAATTGTGTCAAATCTCATAGAATCCGACTGAATCACGGTGAATAGCATGGAATCGCATCAAATCTCTTTGAATCCCTTCGAATGCCTTCAGATCTGTTCGAATCCAGTCGAAAGCTGCCCAATCACGTCGAATTGAATTGAATTGAATCAAGTAGATTAAAGTAGGGTAGGTTTGGGTGGGGTGCAGCAGGGTTGGGTAGGGTAGAATAGAATAGAGTACGACAGAATAGGAGAGAACAGAACAGAATAGAAAGAATACAACAGAATACAATAGAGTAGAATAGAGTCAAAGAGTGCACAACATAGCCGAATTGAGCCAAATGGAGACAAAACGAGGCGAATCGCATCGAATCGCTTTGAATCAGGTCAAATCAAATCGAACCGATTAGAATAGATTAGGGTAGGGAAGGGCAGAATAAAATAGAGGAGAATAGTATAGAACGGAATAGAATGAAGTTGAATGGAGTCCAACAGAGATGGATAGAGACGAAGAGAGCAGAAAAGAGTCGAATAGGGCAGAATAGGGCCGAAATGGCTGAATAGGGCCAAACAAGGCCTAATCGTGCAGAATCCAGCAGAATCAACGCAATTCGAGCCAAGTCGAGCCGAATGGAGCGAAATGGAGCCAAATAGAGCCGATTCGAACCGAATCAAGCTGATTCAAGCCTAATCGCGTGGAAATGCATTGAATCGAATCGGATCAAATAGATTAGAGAAGGGGACGAGAGGGGCGGGGAGGGTAGAATCGAACAGAACAGAACAGTAGAGAATAGAAAGAACAGAATATAGTTCAGTAGGGTAGAGCAGAGAAGAGTCGAGTAGAGTAGAACTGAGTCGAATGGAGTCAAATAGTGCAGGATATAGCTGAAAAGAACCAATTCTAGCCGAATTGAGCCAAATGGAAACAAAACGAGATGAATCGCTTCGAATTGCTTCGAATTGCGTCCAATCGAATCGATTAGAGTAGGGTAGGGTAGAACAGAATAGAGTAGAATGGTGTAGAATGGAGTAGAATGGAGTCCAATGGAGTTGAATAGAGACAGATAGAGTAGAAAAGAGTCGAATTGAGTCGAATAGGGCCGAATAAGCTGAAGCGAGCCAAGTCGAGTTGAAACGAACAGAATCGAGCTGAATCGAAGCGATTCTAGCCAAATCGAGCTGAATCGAGCTGATGTGGCTGCATCGAGCCGATTCACGCAAAATCGCGTCCAACCGCATCAAAATGCTTTGAATCGAATCAAATGGAATAGAATAGGTTAGGGTAGGGTAGTTTCTGATAGGGTAAGCTAGGGTAGAAGAAAGTAGACTACAGTAGAGTAGACAAGGGAAGGCTAGAGTAGTAGCCTAGACTAGTAAGCTGGACTAGTCAGCTAGAACTGGTGGCATAGATCAGTAGCCTAGACAACTAGCCTTGAATAGTACCATTGCCTTGACAAGTACCCTAAGTCATCCGAACTAGTACCCTTGCCTTAACCAGTAGTCTTTAACTAGTCCCTTTGCCTCCAACAGTAGTCTTAACTAGTACCTCGCCTTAACGCGTATGCTTAACTAGTGCCCTTAACTAGTAGCCTTGCCTTAACTAGTAGCCTTAACTAGCATCCTGGCATAAACTAGTAGCCTAAACTACTGACCTTGCCTTAATCAGTACCCCCAACAAGTACCCATGCCTTAACTAGTACCCTGAACTACTATCCTGGCCTTAACTAGTACCCTAACTAGTACCCTAGCTTTAACTAGTAGCCTGAACTAGTACCCTTGCGTTAAGTAGTACCCTTGCCCGAACTAATACCCTTATTAAGTACCGCACGGCGCGGTAGAATAGGGTACGGTAGCATGCGGTGGAACAGAGAAAATAGAATAGACCAGCAATGGTCAGGGTAGGTTAGTTTAGTGTAGGGTATGGTAGATAGCATAGGATGGAATAGAGAAAATAGAAAACGAGAATAGAATACAACAGAATAGAAAAGAACAGGCTAGATTAGGATAGGGTAGGTCGGGGTAGGGTTCTGTAGGATAGAATAGTGTAGAATGGAGTCGAATGGTGTGGAATGGAGTCGAACAGAGATGAATAGGGTAGAAAAGGGTTGACTAGAGCGGAATAGCTCCAAACAGGACCAAATAGGGCCGAACCGAGCCGAATCAAGGCAAATCGAGCCGAATCGAGTCGGATCGACCACGTTCGAGCTGAATGGAGCCGAATGGAGCCGAAATGAGCCAAAGAGAGACAAACAAAATGAACCGAGCAAAATCACACCTAATCGCATCGAATCTCGTTTAATTCCATCAAATCCCACCAAAAGCCATCGAAACTCATGGAATCTCACCGAATCCCATCTAATTGTGTCAAATCGGGTCGAATGGTGTCGAATTGAATGGAACCGAATTAAATTGAATAGATTAGAGTAGTGTAGGTTAGGCTGGGATTCAGTAGGTTAGGGCACAGAAGAATAGAATAGAGTAGAACAGAAGAGAATACAAAGAGTAGAATGGAGTAGAGTTGAGTAGAGTAGAATAGTCAGAGTTGAGTAGTGCAGAATAGAGATGAATAGATCCAATTCAAGTCAATTGAGTCGAATGGAGAGGTAACGAGTCAAATCACGATGAATCAAATCGAATTGAATAGATTACAGCAAAATAGAGTAGGGTAGAGTAGAATACTTTAAAATGGAGTAGAACGGTGAGCAATGGAATCGAATGGAGTAGAATAGAGTAGAAAAGAGCCGTAGAGGGCCCAAGAGGGCTGAGTCGAGCTGAAGTGAGGCAAATCGAGACTAATGGAGCCGAATCGAGCCTAATCAAGCCGACTCGACACTATTCGAGCCAAATGGAGCCGAATGGACACGAATCGAACCAATTCAACCTGACTCTTGTCAAAATTCGTCGAATCGAATTGAATAGATTAGAGTAGGGGAGGTTCGGGTAGGGTAGGGTAGGGTAGACTAGAGTAGAGTAGAATAGAATACAACAGAACAATACAGAATGAATACAGAAAAGAGTAGGCTAGAGTAGAGTAGCGGGGAATAGAGTAGAGTAGAATAGATTCAAACAGAGACAAATAAGGCCAAATCGAGCCGAATCGCGTCGAAATGGGTTGAATCAAATCCAATCAAGTGGATTAGAATACATTAGAGTTGGGTAGCGTAGGGTAGGGTAGAATAGAGTAGAACAGAATAGAAATAATACAATAGAATAGGGGAGTAGACTAGAGTACAACAGACTAGAATAGAGTCGAATAGAGCTGAATAGAGCCAAATGGAGACAAAATGAGAGGAATCGCATCGAATCGATTTGAGTAAATTAGAGTGGTGTAGGTTAGGGTAGAGCAGAATAGAGTAGAATAGCATAGAATGGTGTGGAATGAATAGAATGGAGTGGAATGGAGTTAAATAGAGACGAATAGAGCAGAAAAGAGTCGAATAGAGCAGAACAGGGCCGAATAAGGCCGAATCGAGCTGCGTCAAGCTTAATCGCGTCGAATCGCGTTAAATGCGTCAAATCCAATTGAAACGTATAGATTAGACACGGGAAGGGGAGGGTAGAATAGAACAGAATAGAGTAGAATAGAAGAGATTAGAACAAAACAGGGCTAGAATAGAATAGAGTGGAAAAGAGTAGAGTCGAATAGAGCCGAATAGGCCGAGTAGAGACGAATAGAGACGAACGGAGCTGAATACAGCCAAAAAGAGCCTTAGTGCCGAATCGCACCTAATCGAGCTGAATCAAGCAGATTCGCACCGACTGTCCCCGAATAGCGTCGGATCGCATCGAATCGAGTTGAGTCACATCGTTTTGCATCAAACAAGGTCAAACTGCTTCCTATTGGGTCGAATCCCATCGTATCAGGTCGAATAACCTCGAATTGTGTCAAATCTCATAGAATCCGACTGAATCACGGTGAATAGCATGGAATCGCATCAAATCTCTTTGAATCCCTTCGAATGCCTTCAGATCTGTTCGAATCCAGTCGAAAGCTGCCCAATCACGTCGAATTGAATTGAATTGAATCAAGTAGATTAAAGTAGGGTAGGTTTGGGTGGGGTGCAGCAGGGTTGGGTAGGGTAGAATAGAATAGAGTACGACAGAATAGGAGAGAACAGAACAGAATAGAAAGAATACAACAGAATACAATAGAGTAGAATAGAGTCAAAGAGTGCACAACATAGCCGAATTGAGCCAAATGGAGACAAAACGAGGCGAATCGCATCGAATCGCTTTGAATCAGGTCAAATCAAATCGAACCGATTAGAATAGATTAGGGTAGGGAAGGGCAGAATAAAATAGAGGAGAATAGTATAGAACGGAATAGAATGAAGTTGAATGGAGTCCAACAGAGATGGATAGAGACGAAGAGAGCAGAAAAGAGTCGAATAGGGCAGAATAGGGCCGAAATGGCTGAATAGGGCCAAACAAGGCCTAATCGTGCAGAATCCAGCAGAATCAACGCAATTCGAGCCAAGTCGAGCCGAATGGAGCGAAATGGAGCCAAATAGAGCCGATTCGAACCGAATCAAGCTGATTCAAGCCTAATCGCGTGGAAATGCATTGAATCGAATCGGATCAAATAGATTAGAGAAGGGGACGAGAGGGGCGGGGAGGGTAGAATCGAACAGAACAGAACAGTAGAGAATAGAAAGAACAGAATATAGTTCAGTAGGGTAGAGCAGAGAAGAGTCGAGTAGAGTAGAACTGAGTCGAATGGAGTCAAATAGTGCAGGATATAGCTGAAAAGAACCAATTCTAGCCGAATTGAGCCAAATGGAAACAAAACGAGATGAATCGCTTCGAATTGCTTCGAATTGCGTCCAATCGAATCGATTAGAGTAGGGTAGGGTAGAACAGAATAGAGTAGAATGGTGTAGAATGGAGTAGAATGGAGTCCAATGGAGTTGAATAGAGACAGATAGAGTAGAAAAGAGTCGAATTGAGTCGAATAGGGCCGAATAAGCTGAAGCGAGCCAAGTCGAGTTGAAACGAACAGAATCGAGCTGAATCGAAGCGATTCTAGCCAAATCGAGCTGAATCGAGCTGATGTGGCTGCATCGAGCCGATTCACGCAAAATCGCGTCCAACCGCATCAAAATGCTTTGAATCGAATCAAATGGAATAGAATAGGTTAGGGTAGGGTAGTTTCTGATAGGGTAAGCTAGGGTAGAAGAAAGTAGACTACAGTAGAGTAGACAAGGGAAGGCTAGAGTAGTAGCCTAGACTAGTAAGCTGGACTAGTCAGCTAGAACTGGTGGCATAGATCAGTAGCCTAGACAACTAGCCTTGAATAGTACCATTGCCTTGACAAGTACCCTAAGTCATCCGAACTAGTACCCTTGCCTTAACCAGTAGTCTTTAACTAGTCCCTTTGCCTCCAACAGTAGTCTTAACTAGTACCTCGCCTTAACTCGTATGCTTAACTAGTGCCCTTAACTAGTAGCCTTGCCTTAACTAGTAGCCTTAACTAGCATCCTGGCATAAACTAGTAGCCTAAACTACTGACCTTGCCTTAATCAGTACCCCCAACAAGTACCCATGCCTTAACTAGTACCCTGAACTACTATCCTGGCCTTAACTAGTACCCTAACTAGTACCCTAGCTTTAACTAGTAGCCTGAACTAGTACCCTTGCGTTAAGTAGTACCCTTGCCCGAACTAATACCCTTATTAAGTACCGCACGGCGCGGTAGAATAGGGTACGGTAGCATGCGGTGGAACAGAGAAAATAGAATAGACCAGCAATGGTCAGGGTAGGTTAGTTTAGTGTAGGGTATGGTAGATAGCATAGGATGGAATAGAGAAAATAGAAAACGAGAATAGAATACAACAGAATAGAAAAGAACAGGCTAGATTAGGATAGGGTAGGTCGGGGTAGGGTTCTGTAGGATAGAATAGTGTAGAATGGAGTCGAATGGTGTGGAATGGAGTCGAACAGAGATGAATAGGGTAGAAAAGGGTTGACTAGAGCGGAATAGCTCCAAACAGGACCAAATAGGGCCGAACCGAGCCGAATCAAGGCAAATCGAGCCGAATCGAGTCGGATCGACCACGTTCGAGCTGAATGGAGCCGAAATGAGCCAAAGAGAGACAAACAAAATGAACCGAGCAAAATCACACCTAATCGCATCGAATCTCGTTTAATTCCATCAAATCCCACCAAAAGCCATCGAAACTCATGGAATCTCACCGAATCCCATCTAATTGTGTCAAATCGGGTCGAATGGTGTCGAATTGAATGGAACCGAATTAAATTGAATAGATTAGAGTAGTGTAGGTTAGGCTGGGATTCAGTAGGTTAGGGCACAGAAGAATAGAATAGAGTAGAACAGAAGAGAATACAAAGAGTAGAATGGAGTAGAGTTGAGTAGAGTAGAATAGTCAGAGTTGAGTAGTGCAGAATAGAGATGAATAGATCCAATTCAAGTCAATTGAGTCGAATGGAGAGGTAACGAGTCAAATCACGATGAATCAAATCGAATTGAATAGATTACAGCAAAATAGAGTAGGGTAGAGTAGAATACTTTAAAATGGAGTAGAACGGTGAGCAATGGAATCGAATGGAGTAGAATAGAGTAGAAAAGAGCCGTAGAGGGCCCAAGAGGGCTGAGTCGAGCTGAAGTGAGGCAAATCGAGACTAATGGAGCCGAATCGAGCCTAATCAAGCCGAATCGACACTATTCGAGCCAAATGGAGCCGAATGGACACGAATCGAAGCAATTCAACCTGACTCTTGTCAAAATTCGTCGAATCGAATTGAATAGATTAGAGTAGGGGAGGTTCGGGTAGGGTAGGGTAGGGTAGACTAGAGTAGAGTAGAATAGAATACAACAGAACAATACAGAATGAATACAGAAAAGAGTAGGCTAGAGTAGAGTAGCGGGGAATAGAGTAGAGTAGAATAGATTCAAACAGAGACAAATAAGGCCAAATCGAGCCGAATCGCGTCGAAATGGGTTGAATCAAATCCAATCAAGTGGATTAGAATACATTAGAGTTGGGTAGCGTAGGGTAGGGTAGAATAGAGTAGAACAGAATAGAAATAATACAATAGAATAGGGGAGTAGACTAGAGTACAACAGACTAGAATAGAGTCGAATAGAGCTGAATAGAGCCAAATGGAGACAAAATGAGAGGAATCGCATCGAATCGATTTGAGTAAATTAGAGTGGTGTAGGTTAGGGTAGAGCAGAATAGAGTAGAATAGCATAGAATGGTGTGGAATGAATAGAATGGAGTGGAATGGAGTTAAATAGAGACGAATAGAGCAGAAAAGAGTCGAATAGAGCAGAACAGGGCCGAATAAGGCCGAATCGAGCTGCGTCAAGCTTAATCGCGTCGAATCGCGTTAAATGCGTCAAATCCAATTGAAACGTATAGATTAGACACGGGAAGGGGAGGGTAGAATAGAACAGAATAGAGTAGAATAGAAGAGATTAGAACAAAACAGGGCTAGAATAGAATAGAGTGGAAAAGAGTAGAGTCGAATAGAGCCGAATAGGCCGAGTAGAGACGAATAGAGACGAACGGAGCTGAATACAGCCAAAAAGAGCCTTAGTGCCGAATCGCACCTAATCGAGCTGAATCAAGCAGATTCGCACCGACTGTCCCCGAATAGCGTCGGATCGCATCGAATCGAGTTGAGTCACATCGTTTTGCATCAAACAAGGTCAAACTGCTTCCTATTGGGTCGAATCCCATCGTATCAGGTCGAATAACCTCGAATTGTGTCAAATCTCATAGAATCCGACTGAATCACGGTGAATAGCATGGAATCGCATCAAATCTCTTTGAATCCCTTCGAATGCCTTCAGATCTGTTCGAATCCAGTCGAAAGCTGCCCAATCACGTCGAATTGAATTGAATTGAATCAAGTAGATTAAAGTAGGGTAGGTTTGGGTGGGGTGCAGCAGGGTTGGGTAGGGTAGAATAGAATAGAGTACGACAGAATAGGAGAGAACAGAACAGAATAGAAAGAATACAACAGAATACAATAGAGTAGAATAGAGTCAAAGAGTGCACAACATAGCCGAATTGAGCCAAATGGAGACAAAACGAGGCGAATCGCATCGAATCGCTTTGAATCAGGTCAAATCAAATCGAACCGATTAGAATAGATTAGGGTAGGGAAGGGCAGAATAAAATAGAGGAGAATAGTATAGAACGGAATAGAATGAAGTTGAATGGAGTCCAACAGAGATGGATAGAGACGAAGAGAGCAGAAAAGAGTCGAATAGGGCAGAATAGGGCCGAAATGGCTGAATAGGGCCAAACAAGGCCTAATCGTGCAGAATCCAGCAGAATCAACGCAATTCGAGCCAAGTCGAGCCGAATGGAGCGAAATGGAGCCAAATAGAGCCGATTCGAACCGAATCAAGCTGATTCAAGCCTAATCGCGTGGAAATGCATTGAATCGAATCGGATCAAATAGATTAGAGAAGGGGACGAGAGGGGCGGGGAGGGTAGAATCGAACAGAACAGAACAGTAGAGAATAGAAAGAATAGAATATAGTTCAGTAGGGTAGAGCAGAGAAGAGTCGAGTAGAGTAGAACTGAGTCGAATGGAGTCAAATAGTGCAGGATATAGCTGAAAAGAACCAATTCTAGCCGAATTGAGCCAAATGGAAACAAAACGAGATGAATCGCTTCGAATTGCTTCGAATTGCGTCCAATCGAATCGATTAGAGTAGGGTAGGGTAGAACAGAATAGAGTAGAATGGTGTAGAATGGAGTAGAATGGAGTCCAATGGAGTTGAATAGAGACAGATAGAGTAGAAAAGAGTCGAATTGAGTCGAATAGGGCCGAATAAGCTGAAGCGAGCCAAGTCGAGTTGAAACGAACAGAATCGAGCTGAATCGAAGCGATTCTAGCCAAATCGAGCTGAATCGAGCTGATGTGGCTGCATCGAGCCGATTCACGCAAAATCGCGTCCAACCGCATCAAAATGCTTTGAATCGAATCAAATGGAATAGAATAGGTTAGGGTAGGGTAGTTTCTGATAGGGTAAGCTAGGGTAGAAGAAAGTAGACTACAGTAGAGTAGACAAGGGAAGGCTAGAGTAGTAGCCTAGACTAGTAAGCTGGACTAGTCAGCTAGAACTGGTGGCATAGATCAGTAGCCTAGACAACTAGCCTTGAATAGTACCATTGCCTTGACAAGTACCCTAAGTCATCCGAACTAGTACCCTTGCCTTAACCAGTAGTCTTTAACTAGTCCCTTTGCCTCCAACAGTAGTCTTAACTAGTACCTCGCCTTAACTCGTATGCTTAACTAGTGCCCTTAACTAGTAGCCTTGCCTTAACTAGTAGCCTTAACTAGCATCCTGGCATAAACTAGTAGCCTAAACTACTGACCTTGCCTTAATCAGTACCCCCAACAAGTACCCATGCCTTAACTAGTACCCTGAACTACTATCCTGGCCTTAACTAGTACCCTAACTAGTACCCTAGCTTTAACTAGTAGCCTGAACTAGTACCCTTGCGTTAAGTAGTACCCTTGCCCGAACTAATACCCTTATTAAGTACCGCACGGCGCGGTAGAATAGGGTACGGTAGCATGCGGTGGAACAGAGAAAATAGAATAGACCAGCAATGGTCAGGGTAGGTTAGTTTAGTGTAGGGTATGGTAGATAGCATAGGATGGAATAGAGAAAATAGAAAACGAGAATAGAATACAACAGAATAGAAAAGAACAGGCTAGATTAGGATAGGGTAGGTCGGGGTAGGGTTCTGTAGGATAGAATAGTGTAGAATGGAGTCGAATGGTGTGGAATGGAGTCGAACAGAGATGAATAGGGTAGAAAAGGGTTGACTAGAGCGGAATAGCTCCAAACAGGACCAAATAGGGCCGAACCGAGCCGAATCAAGGCAAATCGAGCCGAATCGAGTCGGATCGACCACGTTCGAGCTGAATGGAGCCGAATGGAGCCGAAATGAGCCAAAGAGAGACAAACAAAATGAACCGAGCAAAATCACACCTAATCGCATCGAATCTCGTTTAATTCCATCAAATCCCACCAAAAGCCATCGAAACTCATGGAATCTCACCGAATCCCATCTAATTGTGTCAAATCGGGTCGAATGGTGTCGAATTGAATGGAACCGAATTAAATTGAATAGATTAGAGTAGTGTAGGTTAGGCTGGGATTCAGTAGGTTAGGGCACAGAAGAATAGAATAGAGTAGAACAGAAGAGAATACAAAGAGTAGAATGGAGTAGAGTTGAGTAGAGTAGAATAGTCAGAGTTGAGTAGTGCAGAATAGAGATGAATAGATCCAATTCAAGTCAATTGAGTCGAATGGAGAGGTAACGAGTCAAATCACGATGAATCAAATCGAATTGAATAGATTACAGCAAAATAGAGTAGGGTAGAGTAGAATACTTTAAAATGGAGTAGAACGGTGAGCAATGGAATCGAATGGAGTAGAATAGAGTAGAAAAGAGCCGTAGAGGGCCCAAGAGGGCTGAGTCGAGCTGAAGTGAGGCAAATCGAGACTAATGGAGCCGAATCGAGCCTAATCAAGCCGAATCGACACTATTCGAGCCAAATGGAGCCGAATGGACACGAATCGAACCAATTCAACCTGACTCTTGTCAAAATTCGTCGAATCGAATTGAATAGATTAGAGTAGGGGAGGTTCGGGTAGGGTAGGGTAGGGTAGACTAGAGTAGAGTAGAATAGAATACAACAGAACAATACAGAATGAATACAGAAAAGAGTAGGCTAGAGTAGAGTAGCGGGGAATAGAGTAGAGTAGAATAGATTCAAACAGAGACAAATAAGGCCAAATCGAGCCGAATCGCGTCGAAATGGGTTGAATCAAATCCAATCAAGTGGATTAGAATACATTAGAGTTGGGTAGCGTAGGGTAGGGTAGAATAGAGTAGAACAGAATAGAAATAATACAATAGAATAGGGGAGTAGACTAGAGTACAACAGACTAGAATAGAGTCGAATAGAGCTGAATAGAGCCAAATGGAGACAAAATGAGAGGAATCGCATCGAATCGATTTGAGTAAATTAGAGTGGTGTAGGTTAGGGTAGAGCAGAATAGAGTAGAATAGCATAGAATGGTGTGGAATGAATAGAATGGAGTGGAATGGAGTTAAATAGAGACGAATAGAGCAGAAAAGAGTCGAATAGAGCAGAACAGGGCCGAATAAGGCCGAATCGAGCTGCGTCAAGCTTAATCGCGTCGAATCGCGTTAAATGCGTCAAATCCAATTGAAAAGTATAGATTAGACACGGGAAGGGGAGGGTAGAATAGAACAGAATAGAGTAGAATAGAAGAGATTAGAACAAAACAGGGCTAGAATAGAATAGAGTGGAAAAGAGTAGAGTCGAATAGAGCCGAATAGGCCGAGTAGAGACGAATAGAGACGAACGGAGCTGAATACAGCCAAAAAGAGCCTTAGTGCCGAATCGCACCTAATCGAGCTGAATCAAGCAGATTCGCACCGACTGTCCCCGAATAGCGTCGGATCGCATCGAATCGAGTTGAGTCACATCGTTTTGCATCAAACAAGGTCAAACTGCTTCCTATTGGGTCGAATCCCATCGTATCAGGTCGAATAACCTCGAATTGTGTCAAATCTCATAGAATCCAACTGAATCACGGTGAATAGCATGGAATCGCATCAAATCTCTTTGAATCCCTTCGAATGCCTTCAGATCTGTTCGAATCCAGTCGAAAGCTGCCCAATCACGTCGAATTGAATTGAATTGAATCAAGTAGATTAAAGTAGGGTAGGTTTGGGTGGGGTGCAGCAGGGTTGGGTAGGGTAGAATAGAATAGAGTACGACAGAATAGGAGAGAACAGAACAGAATAGAAAGAATACAACAGAATACAATAGAGTAGAATAGAGTCAAAGAGTGCACAACATAGCCGAATTGAGCCAAATGGAGACAAAACGAGGCGAATCGCATCGAATCGCTTTGAATCAGGTCAAATCAAATCGAACCGATTAGAATAGATTAGGGTAGGGAAGGGCAGAATAAAATAGAGGAGAATAGTATAGAACGGAATAGAATGAAGTTGAATGGAGTCCAACAGAGATGGATAGAGACGAAGAGAGCAGAAAAGAGTCGAATAGGGCAGAATAGGGCCGAAATGGCTGAATAGGGCCAAACAAGGCCTAATCGTGCAGAATCCAGCAGAATCAACGCAATTCGAGCCAAGTCGAGCCGAATGGAGCGAAATGGAGCCAAATAGAGCCGATTCGAACCGAATCAAGCTGATTCAAGCCTAATCGCGTGGAAATGCATTGAATCGAATCGGATCAAATAGATTAGAGAAGGGGACGAGAGGGGCGGGGAGGGTAGAATCGAACAGAACAGAACAGTAGAGAATAGAAAGAATAGAATATAGTTCAGTAGGGTAGAGCAGAGAAGAGTCGAGTAGAGTAGAACTGAGTCGAATGGAGTCAAATAGTGCAGGATATAGCTGAAAAGAACCAATTCTAGCCGAATTGAGCCAAATGGAAACAAAACGAGATGAATCGCTTCGAATTGCTTCGAATTGCGTCCAATCGAATCGATTAGAGTAGGGTAGGGTAGAACAGAATAGAGTAGAATGGTGTAGAATGGAGTAGAATGGAGTCCAATGGAGTTGAATAGAGACAGATAGAGTAGAAAAGAGTCGAATTGAGTCGAATAGGGCCGAATAAGCTGAAGCGAGCCAAGTCGAGTTGAAACGAACAGAATCGAGCTGAATCGAAGCGATTCTAGCCAAATCGAGCTGAATCGAGCTGATGTGGCTGCATCGAGCCGATTCACGCAAAATCGCGTCCAACCGCATCAAAATGCTTTGAATCGAATCAAATGGAATAGAATAGGTTAGGGTAGGGTAGTTTCTGATAGGGTAAGCTAGGGTAGAAGAAAGTAGACTACAGTAGAGTAGACAAGGGAAGGCTAGAGTAGTAGCCTAGACTAGTAAGCTGGACTAGTCAGCTAGAACTGGTGGCATAGATCAGTAGCCTAGACAACTAGCCTTGAATAGTACCATTGCCTTGACAAGTACTCTAAGTCATCCGAACTAGTACCCTTGCCTTAACCAGTAGTCTTTAACTAGTCCCTTTGCCTCCAACAGTAGTCTTAACTAGTACCTCGCCTTAACTCGTATGCTTAACTAGTGCCCTTAACTAGTAGCCTTGCCTTAACTAGTAGCCTTAACTAGCATCCTGGCATAAACTAGTAGCCTAAACTACTGACCTTGCCTTAATCAGTACCCCCAACAAGTACCCATGCCTTAACTAGTACCCTGAACTACTATCCTGGCCTTAACTAGTACCCTAACTAGTACCCTAGCTTTAACTAGTAGCCTGAACTAGTACCCTTGCGTTAAGTAGTACCCTTGCCCGAACTAATACCCTTATTAAGTACCGCACGGCGTGGTAGAATAGGGTACGGTAGCATGCGGTGGAACAGAGAAAATAGAATAGACCAGCAATGGTCAGGGTAGGTTAGTTTAGTGTAGGGTATGGTAGATAGCATAGGATGGAATAGAGAAAATAGAAAACGAGAATAGAATACAACAGAATAGAAAAGAACAGGCTAGATTAGGATAGGGTAGGTCGGGGTAGGGTTCTGTAGGATAGAATAGTGTAGAATGGAGTCGAATGGTGTGGAATGGAGTCGAACAGAGATGAATAGGGTAGAAAAGGGTTGACTAGAGCGGAATAGCTCCAAACAGGACCAAATAGGGCCGAACCGAGCCGAATCAAGGCAAATCGAGCCGAATCGAGTCGGATCGACCACGTTCGAGCTGAATGGAGCCGAAATGAGCCAAAGAGAGACAAACAAAATGAACCGAGCAAAATCACACCTAATCGCATCGAATCTCGTTTAACTCCATCAAATCCCACCAAAAGCCATCGAAACTCATGGAATCTCACCGAATCCCATCTAATTGTGTCAAATCGGGTCGAATGGTGTCGAATTGAATGGAACCGAATTAAATTGAATAGATTAGAGTAGTGTAGGTTAGGCTGGGATTCAGTAGGTTAGGGCACAGAAGAATAGAATAGAGTAGAACAGAAGAGAATACAAAGAGTAGAATGGAGTAGAGTTGAGTAGAGTAGAATAGTCAGAGTTGAGTAGTGCAGAATAGAGATGAATAGATCCAATTCAAGTCAATTGAGTCGAATGGAGAGGTAACGAGTCAAATCACGATGAATCAAATCGAATTGAATAGATTACAGCAAAATAGAGTAGGGTAGAGTAGAATACTTTAAAATGGAGTAGAACGGTGAGCAATGGAATCGAATGGAGTAGAATAGAGTAGAAAAGAGCCGTAGAGGGCCCAAGAGGGCTGAGTCGAGCTGAAGTGAGGCAAATCGAGACTAATGGAGCCGAATCGAGCCTAATCAAGCCGAATCGACACTATTCGAGCCAAATGGAGCCGAATGGACACGAATCGAAGCAATTCAACCTGACTCTTGTCAAAATTCGTCGAATCGAATTGAATAGATTAGAGTAGGGGAGGTTCGGGTAGGGTAGGGTAGGGTAGACTAGAGTAGAGTAGAATAGAATACAACAGAACAATACAGAATGAATACAGAAAAGAGTAGGCTAGAGTAGAGTAGCGGGGAATAGAGTAGAGTAGAATAGATTCAAACAGAGACAAATAAGGCCAAATCGAGCCGAATCGCGTCGAAATGGGTTGAATCAAATCCAATCAAGTGGATTAGAATACATTAGAGTTGGGTAGCGTAGGGTAGGGTAGAATAGAGTAGAACAGAATAGAAATAATACAATAGAATAGGGGAGTAGACTAGAGTACAACAGACTAGAATAGAGTCGAATAGAGCTGAATAGAGCCAAATGGAGACAAAATGAGAGGAATCGCATCGAATCGATTTGAGTAAATTAGAGTGGTGTAGGTTAGGGTAGAGCAGAATAGAGTAGAATAGCATAGAATGGTGTGGAATGAATAGAATGGAGTAGAATGGAGTTAAATAGAGACGAATAGAGCAGAAAAGAGTCGAATAGAGCAGAACAGGGCCGAATAAGGCCGAATCGAGCTGCGTCAAGCTTAATCGCGTCGAATCGCGTTAAATGCGTCAAATCCAATTGAAACGTATAGATTAGACACGGGAAGGGGAGGGTAGAATAGAACAGAATAGAGTAGAATAGAAGAGATTAGAACAAAACAGGGCTAGAATAGAATAGAGTGGAAAAGAGTAGAGTCGAATAGAGCCGAATAGGCCGAGTAGAGACGAATAGAGACGAACGGAGCTGAATACAGCCAAAAAGAGCCTTAGTGCCGAATCGCACCTAATCGAGCTGAATCAAGCAGATTCGCACCGACTGTCCCCGAATAGCGTCGGATCGCATCGAATCGAGTTGAGTCACATCGTTTTGCATCAAACAAGGTCAAACTGCTTCCTATTGGGTCGAATCCCATCGTATCAGGTCGAATAACCTCGAATTGTGTCAAATCTCATAGAATCCGACTGAATCACGGTGAATAGCATGGAATCGCATCAAATCTCTTTGAATCCCTTCGAATGCCTTCAGATCTGTTCGAATCCAGTCGAAAGCTGCCCAATCACGTCGAATTGAATTGAATTGAATCAAGTAGATTAAAGTAGGGTAGGTTTGGGTGGGGTGCAGCAGGGTTGGGTAGGGTAGAATAGAATAGAGTACGACAGAATAGGAGAGAACAGAACAGAATAGAAAGAATACAACAGAATACAATAGAGTAGAATAGAGTCAAAGAGTGCACAACATAGCCGAATTGAGCCAAATGGAGACAAAACGAGGCGAATCGCATCGAATCGCTTTGAATCAGGTCAAATCAAATCGAACCGATTAGAATAGATTAGGGTAGGGAAGGGCAGAATAAAATAGAGGAGAATAGTATAGAACGGAATAGAATGAAGTTGAATGGAGTCCAACAGAGATGGATAGAGACGAAGAGAGCAGAAAAGAGTCGAATAGGGCAGAATAGGGCCGAAATGGCTGAATAGGGCCAAACAAGGCCTAATCGTGCAGAATCCAGCAGAATCAACGCAATTCGAGCCAAGTCGAGCGGAATGGAGCGAAATGGAGCCAAATAGAGCCGATTCGAACCGAATCAAGCTGATTCAAGCCTAATCGCGTGGAAATGCATTGAATCGAATCGGATCAAATAGATTAGAGAAGGGGACGAGAGGGGCGGGGAGGGTAGAATCGAACAGAACAGAACAGTAGAGAATAGAAAGAATAGAATATAGTTCAGTAGGGTAGAGCAGAGAAGAGTCGAGTAGAGTAGAACTGAGTCGAATGGAGTCAAATAGTGCAGGATATAGCTGAAAAGAACCAATTCTAGCCGAATTGAGCCAAATGGAAACAAAACGAGATGAATCGCTTCGAATTGCTTCGAATTGCGTCCAATCGAATCGATTAGAGTAGGGTAGGGTAGAACAGAATAGAGTAGAATGGTGTAGAATGGAGTAGAATGGAGTCCAATGGAGTTGAATAGAGACAGATAGAGTAGAAAAGAGTCGAATTGAGTCGAATAGGGCCGAATAAGCTGAAGCGAGCCAAGTCGAGTTGAAACGAACAGAATCGAGCTGAATCGAAGCGATTCTAGCCAAATCGAGCTGAATCGAGCTGATGTGGCTGCATCGAGCCGATTCACGCAAAATCGCGTCCAACCGCATCAAAATGCTTTGAATCGAATCAAATGGAATAGAATAGGTTAGGGTAGGGTAGTTTCTGATAGGGTAAGCTAGGGTAGAAGAAAGTAGACTACAGTAGAGTAGACAAGGGAAGGCTAGAGTAGTAGCCTAGACTAGTAAGCTGGACTAGTCAGCTAGAACTGGTGGCATAGATCAGTAGCCTAGACAACTAGCCTTGAATAGTACCATTGCCTTGACAAGTACCCTAAGTCATCCGAACTAGTACCCTTGCCTTAACCAGTAGTCTTTAACTAGTCCCTTTGCCTCCAACAGTAGTCTTAACTAGTACCTCGCCTTAACTCGTATGCTTAACTAGTGCCCTTAACTAGTAGCCTTGCCTTAACTAGTAGCCTTAACTAGCATCCTGGCATAAACTAGTAGCCTAAACTACTGACCTTGCCTTAATCAGTACCCCCAACAAGTACCCATGCCTTAACTAGTACCCTGAACTACTATCCTGGCCTTAACTAGTACCCTAACTAGTACCCTAGCTTTAACTAGTAGCCTGAACTAGTACCCTTGCGTTAAGTAGTACCCTTGCCCGAACTAATACCCTTATTAAGTACCGCACGGCGCGGTAGAATAGGGTACGGTAGCATGCGGTGGAACAGAGAAAATAGAATAGACCAGCAATGGTCAGGGTAGGTTAGTTTAGTGTAGGGTATGGTAGATAGCATAGGATGGAATAGAGAAAATAGAAAACGAGAATAGAATACAACAGAATAGAAAAGAACAGGCTAGATTAGGATAGGGTAGGTCGGGGTAGGGTTCTGTAGGATAGAATAGTGTAGAATGGAGTCGAATGGTGTGGAATGGAGTCGAACAGAGATGAATAGGGTAGAAAAGGGTTGACTAGAGCGGAATAGCTCCAAACAGGACCAAATAGGGCCGAACCGAGCCGAATCAAGGCAAATCGAGCCGAATCGAGTCGGATCGACCACGTTCGAGCTGAATGGAGCCGAATGGAGCCGAAATGAGCCAAAGAGAGACAAACAAAATGAACCGAGCAAAATCACACCTAATCGCATCGAATCTCGTTTAATTCCATCAAATCCCACCAAAAGCCATCGAAACTCATGGAATCTCACCGAATCCCATCTAATTGTGTCAAATCGGGTCGAATGGTGTCGAATTGAATGGAACCGAATTAAATTGAATAGATTAGAGTAGTGTAGGTTAGGCTGGGATTCAGTAGGTTAGGGCACAGAAGAATAGAATAGAGTAGAACAGAAGAGAATACAAAGAGTAGAATGGAGTAGAGTTGAGTAGAGTAGAATAGTCAGAGTTGAGTAGTGCAGAATAGAGATGAATAGATCCAATTCAAGTCAATTGAGTCGAATGGAGAGGTAACGAGTCAAATCACGATGAATCAAATCGAATTGAATAGATTACAGCAAAATAGAGTAGGGTAGAGTAGAATACTTTAAAATGGAGTAGAACGGTGAGCAATGGAATCGAATGGAGTAGAATAGAGTAGAAAAGAGCCGTAGAGGGCCCAAGAGGGCTGAGTCGAGCTGAAGTGAGGCAAATCGAGACTAATGGAGCCGAATCGAGCCTAATCAAGCCGAATCGACACTATTCGAGCCAAATGGAGCCGAATGGACACGAATCGAACCAATTCAACCTGACTCTTGTCAAAATTCGTCGAATCGAATTGAATAGATTAGAGTAGGGGAGGTTCGGGTAGGGTAGGGTAGGGTAGACTAGAGTAGAGTAGAATAGAATACAACAGAACAATACAGAATGAATACAGAAAAGAGTAGGCTAGAGTAGAGTAGCGGGGAATAGAGTAGAGTAGAATAGATTCAAACAGAGACAAATAAGGCCAAATCGAGCCGAATCGCGTCGAAATGGGTTGAATCAAATCCAATCAAGTGGATTAGAATACATTAGAGTTGGGTAGCGTAGGGTAGGGTAGAATAGAGTAGAACAGAATAGAAATAATACAATAGAATAGGGGAGTAGACTAGAGTACAACAGACTAGAATAGAGTCGAATAGAGCTGAATAGAGCCAAATGGAGACAAAATGAGAGGAATCGCATCGAATCGATTTGAGTAAATTAGAGTGGTGTAGGTTAGGGTAGAGCAGAATAGAGTAGAATAGCATAGAATGGTGTGGAATGAATAGAATGGAGTGGAATGGAGTTAAATAGAGACGAATAGAGCAGAAAAGAGTCGAATAGAGCAGAACAGGGCCGAATAAGGCCGAATCGAGCTGCGTCAAGCTTAATCGCGTCGAATCGCGTTAAATGCGTCAAATCCAATTGAAAAGTATAGATTAGACACGGGAAGGGGAGGGTAGAATAGAACAGAATAGAGTAGAATAGAAGAGATTAGAACAAAACAGGGCTAGAATAGAATAGAGTGGAAAAGAGTAGAGTCGAATAGAGCCGAATAGGCCGAGTAGAGACGAATAGAGACGAACGGAGCTGAATACAGCCAAAAAGAGCCTTAGTGCCGAATCGCACCTAATCGAGCTGAATCAAGCAGATTCGCACCGACTGTCCCCGAATAGCGTCGGATCGCATCGAATCGAGTTGAGTCACATCGTTTTGCATCAAACAAGGTCAAACTGCTTCCTATTGGGTCGAATCCCATCGTATCAGGTCGAATAACCTCGAATTGTGTCAAATCTCATAGAATCCAACTGAATCACGGTGAATAGCATGGAATCGCATCAAATCTCTTTGAATCCCTTCGAATGCCTTCAGATCTGTTCGAATCCAGTCGAAAGCTGCCCAATCACGTCGAATTGAATTGAATTGAATCAAGTAGATTAAAGTAGGGTAGGTTTGGGTGGGGTGCAGCAGGGTTGGGTAGGGTAGAATAGAATAGAGTACGACAGAATAGGAGAGAACAGAACAGAATAGAAAGAATACAACAGAATACAATAGAGTAGAATAGAGTCAAAGAGTGCACAACATAGCCGAATTGAGCCAAATGGAGACAAAACGAGGCGAATCGCATCGAATCGCTTTGAATCAGGTCAAATCAAATCGAACCGATTAGAATAGATTAGGGTAGGGAAGGGCAGAATAAAATAGAGGAGAATAGTATAGAACGGAATAGAATGAAGTTGAATGGAGTCCAACAGAGATGGATAGAGACGAAGAGAGCAGAAAAGAGTCGAATAGGGCAGAATAGGGCCGAAATGGCTGAATAGGGCCAAACAAGGCCTAATCGTGCAGAATCCAGCAGAATCAACGCAATTCGAGCCAAGTCGAGCCGAATGGAGCGAAATGGAGCCAAATAGAGCCGATTCGAACCGAATCAAGCTGATTCAAGCCTAATCGCGTGGAAATGCATTGAATCGAATCGGATCAAATAGATTAGAGAAGGGGACGAGAGGGGCGGGGAGGGTAGAATCGAACAGAACAGAACAGTAGAGAATAGAAAGAATAGAATATAGTTCAGTAGGGTAGAGCAGAGAAGAGTCGAGTAGAGTAGAACTGAGTCGAATGGAGTCAAATAGTGCAGGATATAGCTGAAAAGAACCAATTCTAGCCGAATTGAGCCAAATGGAAACAAAACGAGATGAATCGCTTCGAATTGCTTCGAATTGCGTCCAATCGAATCGATTAGAGTAGGGTAGGGTAGAACAGAATAGAGTAGAATGGTGTAGAATGGAGTAGAATGGAGTCCAATGGAGTTGAATAGAGACAGATAGAGTAGAAAAGAGTCGAATTGAGTCGAATAGGGCCGAATAAGCTGAAGCGAGCCAAGTCGAGTTGAAACGAACAGAATCGAGCTGAATCGAAGCGATTCTAGCCAAATCGAGCTGAATCGAGCTGATGTGGCTGCATCGAGCCGATTCACGCAAAATCGCGTCCAACCGCATCAAAATGCTTTGAATCGAATCAAATGGAATAGAATAGGTTAGGGTAGGGTAGTTTCTGATAGGGTAAGCTAGGGTAGAAGAAAGTAGACTACAGTAGAGTAGACAAGGGAAGGCTAGAGTAGTAGCCTAGACTAGTAAGCTGGACTAGTCAGCTAGAACTGGTGGCATAGATCAGTAGCCTAGACAACTAGCCTTGAATAGTACCATTGCCTTGACAAGTACTCTAAGTCATCCGAACTAGTACCCTTGCCTTAACCAGTAGTCTTTAACTAGTCCCTTTGCCTCCAACAGTAGTCTTAACTAGTACCTCGCCTTAACTCGTATGCTTAACTAGTGCCCTTAACTAGTAGCCTTGCCTTAACTAGTAGCCTTAACTAGCATCCTGGCATAAACTAGTAGCCTAAACTACTGACCTTGCCTTAATCAGTACCCCCAACAAGTACCCATGCCTTAACTAGTACCCTGAACTACTATCCTGACCTTAACTAGTACCCTAACTAGTACCCTAGCTTTAACTAGTAGCCTGAACTAGTACCCTTGCGTTAAGTAGTACCCTTGCCCGAACTAATACCCTTATTAAGTACCGCACGGCGTGGTAGAATAGGGTACGGTAGCATGCGGTGGAACAGAGAAAATAGAATAGACCAGCAATGGTCAGGGTAGGTTAGTTCAGTGTAGGGTATGGTAGATAGCATAGGATGGAATAGAGAAAATAGAAAACGAGAATAGAATACAACAGAATAGAAAAGAACAGGCTAGATTAGGATAGGGTAGGTCGGGGTAGGGTTCTGTAGGATAGAATAGTGTAGAATGGAGTCGAATGGTGTGGAATGGAGTCGAACAGAGATGAATAGGGTAGAAAAGGGTTGACTAGAGCGGAATAGCTCCAAACAGGACCAAATAGGGCCGAACCGAGCCGAATCAAGGCAAATCGAGCCGAATCGAGTCGGATCGACCACGTTCGAGCTGAATGGAGCCGAAATGAGCCAAAGAGAGACAAACAAAATGAACCGAGCAAAATCACACCTAATCGCATCGAATCTCGTTTAACTCCATCAAATCCCACCAAAAGCCATCGAAACTCATGGAATCTCACCGAATCCCATCTAATTGTGTCAAATCGGGTCGAATGGTGTCGAATTGAATGGAACCGAATTAAATTGAATAGATTAGAGTAGTGTAGGTTAGGCTGGGATTCAGTAGGTTAGGGCACAGAAGAATAGAATAGAGTAGAACAGAAGAGAATACAAAGAGTAGAATGGAGTAGAGTTGAGTAGAGTAGAATAGTCAGAGTTGAGTAGTGCAGAATAGAGATGAATAGATCCAATTCAAGTCAATTGAGTCGAATGGAGAGGTAACGAGTCAAATCACGATGAATCAAATCGAATTGAATAGATTACAGCAAAATAGAGTAGGGTAGAGTAGAATACTTTAAAATGGAGTAGAACGGTGAGCAATGGAATCGAATGGAGTAGAATAGAGTAGAAAAGAGCCGTAGAGGGCCCAAGAGGGCTGAGTCGAGCTGAAGTGAGGCAAATCGAGACTAATGGAGCCGAATCGAGCCTAATCAAGCCGAATCGACACTATTCGAGCCAAATGGAGCCGAATGGACACGAATCGAACCAATTCAACCTGACTCTTGTCAAAATTCGTCGAATCGAATTGAATAGATTAGAGTAGGGGAGGTTCGGGTAGGGTAGGGTAGGGTAGACTAGAGTAGAGTAGAATAGAATACAACAGAACAATACAGAATGAATACAGAAAAGAGTAGGCTAGAGTAGAGTAGCGGGGAATAGAGTAGAGTAGAATAGAT
Source organism: Elephas maximus indicus (assembly GCF_024166365.1). Classification (NCBI taxonomy): domain Eukaryota; kingdom Metazoa; phylum Chordata; class Mammalia; order Proboscidea; family Elephantidae; genus Elephas; species Elephas maximus. Next base: position 3,870,604 of record NC_064836.1, read on the forward strand.
TCAAACAGAGACAAATAAGGCCAAATCGAGCCGAATCGCGTCGAAATGGGTTGAATCAAATCCAATCAAGTGGATTAGAATACATTAGAGTTGGGTAGCGTAGGGTAGGGTAGAATAGAGTAGAACAGAATAGAAATAATACAATAGAATAGGGGAGTAGACTAGAGTACAACAGACTAGAATAGAGTCGAATAGAGCTGAATAGAGCCAAATGGAGACAAAATGAGAGGAATCGCATCGAATCGATTTGAGTAAATTAGAGTGGTGTAGGTTAGGGTAGAGCAGAATAGAGTAGAATAGCATAGAATGGTGTGGAATGAATAGAATGGAGTAGAATGGAGTTAAATAGAGACGAATAGAGCAGAAAAGAGTCGAATAGAGCAGAACAGGGCCGAATAAGGCCGAATCGAGCTGCGTCAAGCTTAATCGCGTCGAATCGCGTTAAATGCGTCAAATCCAATTGAAACGTATAGATTAGACACGGGAAGGGGAGGGTAGAATAGAACAGAATAGAGTAGAATAGAAGAGATTAGAACAAAACAGGGCTAGAATAGAATAGAGTGGAAAAGAGTAGAGTCGAATAGAGCCGAATAGGCCGAGTAGAGACGAATAGAGACGAACGGAGCTGAATACAGCCAAAAAGAGCCTTAGTGCCGAATCGCACCTAATCGAGCTGAATCAAGCAGATTCGCACCGACTGTCCCCGAATAGCGTCGGATCGCATCGAATCGAGTTGAGTCACATCGTTTTGCATCAAACAAGGTCAAACTGCTTCCTATTGGGTCGAATCCCATCGTATCAGGTCGAATAACCTCGAATTGTGTCAAATCTCATAGAATCCGACTGAATCACGGTGAATAGCATGGAATCGCATCAAATCTCTTTGAATCCCTTCGAATGCCTTCAGATCTGTTCGAATCCAGTCGAAAGCTGCCCAATCACGTCGAATTGAATTGAATTGAATCAAGTAGATTAAAGTAGGGTAGGTTTGGGTGGGGTGCAGCAGGGTTGGGTAGGGTAGAATAGAATAGAGTACGACAGAATAGGAGAGAACAGAACAGAATAGAAAGAATACAACAGAATACAATAGAGTAGAATAGAGTCAAAGAGTGCACAACATAGCCGAATTGAGCCAAATGGAGACAAAACGAGGCGAATCGCATCGAATCGCTTTGAATCAGGTCAAATCAAATCGAACCGATTAGAATAGATTAGGGTAGGGAAGGGCAGAATAAAATAGAGGAGAATAGTATAGAACGGAATAGAATGAAGTTGAATGGAGTCCAACAGAGATGGATAGAGACGAAGAGAGCAGAAAAGAGTCGAATAGGGCAGAATAGGGCCGAAATGGCTGAATAGGGCCAAACAAGGCCTAATCGTGCAGAATCCAGCAGAATCAACGCAATTCGAGCCAAGTCGAGCCGAATGGAGCGAAATGGAGCCAAATAGAGCCGATTCGAACCGAATCAAGCTGATTCAAGCCTAATCGCGTGGAAATGCATTGAATCGAATCGGATCAAATAGATTAGAGAAGGGGACGAGAGGGGCGGGGAGGGTAGAATCGAACAGAACAGAACAGTAGAGAATAGAAAGAATAGAATATAGTTCAGTAGGGTAGAGCAGAGAAGAGTCGAGTAGAGTAGAACTGAGTCGAATGGAGTCAAATAGTGCAGGATATAGCTGAAAAGAACCAATTCTAGCCGAATTGAGCCAAATGGAAACAAAACGAGATGAATCGCTTCGAATTGCTTCGAATTGCGTCCAATCGAATCGATTAGAGTAGGGTAGGGTAGAACAGAATAGAGTAGAATGGTGTAGAATGGAGTAGAATGGAGTCCAATGGAGTTGAATAGAGACAGATAGAGTAGAAAAGAGTCGAATTGAGTCGAATAGGGCCGAATAAGCTGAAGCGAGCCAAGTCGAGTTGAAACGAACAGAATCGAGCTGAATCGAAGCGATTCTAGCCAAATCGAGCTGAATCGAGCTGATGTGGCTGCATCGAGCCGATTCACGCAAAATCGCGTCCAACCGCATCAAAATGCTTTGAATCGAATCAAATGGAATAGAATAGGTTAGGGTAGGGTAGTTTCTGATAGGGTAAGCTAGGGTAGAAGAAAGTAGACTACAGTAGAGTAGACAAGGGAAGGCTAGAGTAGTAGCCTAGACTAGTAAGCTGGACTAGTCAGCTAGAACTGGTGGCATAGATCAGTAGCCTAGACAACTAGCCTTGAATAGTACCATTGCCTTGACAAGTACCCTAAGTCATCCGAACTAGTACCCTTGCCTTAACCAGTAGTCTTTAACTAGTCCCTTTGCCTCCAACAGTAGTCTTAACTAGTACCTCGCCTTAACTCGTATGCTTAACTAGTGCCCTTAACTAGTAGCCTTGCCTTAACTAGTAGCCTTAACTAGCATCCTGGCATAAACTAGTAGCCTAAACTACTGACCTTGCCTTAATCAGTACCCCCAACAAGTACCCATGCCTTAACTAGTACCCTGAACTACTATCCTGGCCTTAACTAGTACCCTAACTAGTACCCTAGCTTTAACTAGTAGCCTGAACTAGTACCCTTGCGTTAAGTAGTACCCTTGCCCGAACTAATACCCTTATTAAGTACCGCACGGCGTGGTAGAATAGGGTACGGTAGCATGCGGTGGAACAGAGAAAATAGAATAGACCAGCAATGGTCAGGGTAGGTTAGTTTAGTGTAGGGTATGGTAGATAGCATAGGATGGAATAGAGAAAATAGAAAACGAGAATAGAATACAACAGAATAGAAAAGAACAGGCTAGATTAGGATAGGGTAGGTCGGGGTAGGGTTCTGTAGGATAGAATAGTGTAGAATGGAGTCGAATGGTGTGGAATGGAGTCGAACAGAGATGAATAGGGTAGAAAAGGGTTGACTAGAGCGGAATAGCTCCAAACAGGACCAAATAGGGCCGAACCGAGCCGAATCAAGGCAAATCGAGCCGAATCGAGTCGGATCGACCACGTTCGAGCTGAATGGAGCCGAAATGAGCCAAAGAGAGACAAACAAAATGAACCGAGCAAAATCACACCTAATCGCATCGAATCTCGTTTAACTCCATCAAATCCCACCAAAAGCCATCGAAACTCATGGAATCTCACCGAATCCCATCTAATTGTGTCAAATCGGGTCGAATGGTGTCGAATTGAATGGAACCGAATTAAATTGAATAGATTAGAGTAGTGTAGGTTAGGCTGGGATTCAGTAGGTTAGGGCACAGAAGAATAGAATAGAGTAGAACAGAAGAGAATACAAAGAGTAGAATGGAGTAGAGTTGAGTAGAGTAGAATAGTCAGAGTTGAGTAGTGCAGAATAGAGATGAATAGATCCAATTCAAGTCAATTGAGTCGAATGGAGAGGTAACGAGTCAAATCACGATGAATCAAATCGAATTGAATAGATTACAGCAAAATAGAGTAGGGTAGAGTAGAATACTTTAAAATGGAGTAGAACGGTGAGCAATGGAATCGAATGGAGTAGAATAGAGTAGAAAAGAGCCGTAGAGGGCCCAAGAGGGCTGAGTCGAGCTGAAGTGAGGCAAATCGAGACTAATGGAGCCGAATCGAGCCTAATCAAGCCGAATCGACACTATTCGAGCCAAATGGAGCCGAATGGACACGAATCGAAGCAATTCAACCTGACTCTTGTCAAAATTCGTCGAATCGAATTGAATAGATTAGAGTAGGGGAGGTTCGGGTAGGGTAGGGTAGGGTAGACTAGAGTAGAGTAGAATAGAATACAACAGAACAATACAGAATGAATACAGAAAAGAGTAGGCTAGAGTAGAGTAGCGGGGAATAGAGTAGAGTAGAATAGATTCAAACAGAGACAAATAAGGCCAAATCGAGCCGAATCGCGTCGAAATGGGTTGAATCAAATCCAATCAAGTGGATTAGAATACATTAGAGTTGGGTAGCGTAGGGTAGGGTAGAATAGAGTAGAACAGAATAGAAATAATACAATAGAATAGGGGAGTAGACTAGAGTACAACAGACTAGAATAGAGTCGAATAGAGCTGAATAGAGCCAAATGGAGACAAAATGAGAGGAATCGCATCGAATCGATTTGAGTAAATTAGAGTGGTGTAGGTTAGGGTAGAGCAGAATAGAGTAGAATAGCATAGAATGGTGTGGAATGAATAGAATGGAGTAGAATGGAGTTAAATAGAGACGAATAGAGCAGAAAAGAGTCGAATAGAGCAGAACAGGGCCGAATAAGGCCGAATCGAGCTGCGTCAAGCTTAATCGCGTCGAATCGCGTTAAATGCGTCAAATCCAATTGAAACGTATAGATTAGACACGGGAAGGGGAGGGTAGAATAGAACAGAATAGAGTAGAATAGAAGAGATTAGAACAAAACAGGGCTAGAATAGAATAGAGTGGAAAAGAGTAGAGTCGAATAGAGCCGAATAGGCCGAGTAGAGACGAATAGAGACGAACGGAGCTGAATACAGCCAAAAAGAGCCTTAGTGCCGAATCGCACCTAATCGAGCTGAATCAAGCAGATTCGCACCGACTGTCCCCGAATAGCGTCGGATCGCATCGAATCGAGTTGAGTCACATCGTTTTGCATCAAACAAGGTCAAACTGCTTCCTATTGGGTCGAATCCCATCGTATCAGGTCGAATAACCTCGAATTGTGTCAAATCTCATAGAATCCGACTGAATCACGGTGAATAGCATGGAATCGCATCAAATCTCTTTGAATCCCTTCGAATGCCTTCAGATCTGTTCGAATCCAGTCGAAAGCTGCCCAATCACGTCGAATTGAATTGAATTGAATCAAGTAGATTAAAGTAGGGTAGGTTTGGGTGGGGTGCAGCAGGGTTGGGTAGGGTAGAATAGAATAGAGTACGACAGAATAGGAGAGAACAGAACAGAATAGAAAGAATACAACAGAATACAATAGAGTAGAATAGAGTCAAAGAGTGCACAACATAGCCGAATTGAGCCAAATGGAGACAAAACGAGGCGAATCGCATCGAATCGCTTTGAATCAGGTCAAATCAAATCGAACCGATTAGAATAGATTAGGGTAGGGAAGGGCAGAATAAAATAGAGGAGAATAGTATAGAACGGAATAGAATGAAGTTGAATGGAGTCCAACAGAGATGGATAGAGACGAAGAGAGCAGAAAAGAGTCGAATAGGGCAGAATAGGGCCGAAATGGCTGAATAGGGCCAAACAAGGCCTAATCGTGCAGAATCCAGCAGAATCAACGCAATTCGAGCCAAGTCGAGCCGAATGGAGCGAAATGGAGCCAAATAGAGCCGATTCGAACCGAATCAAGCTGATTCAAGCCTAATCGCGTGGAAATGCATTGAATCGAATCGGATCAAATAGATTAGAGAAGGGGACGAGAGGGGCGGGGAGGGTAGAATCGAACAGAACAGAACAGTAGAGAATAGAAAGAATAGAATATAGTTCAGTAGGGTAGAGCAGAGAAGAGTCGAGTAGAGTAGAACTGAGTCGAATGGAGTCAAATAGTGCAGGATATAGCTGAAAAGAACCAATTCTAGCCGAATTGAGCCAAATGGAAACAAAACGAGATGAATCGCTTCGAATTGCTTCGAATTGCGTCCAATCGAATCGATTAGAGTAGGGTAGGGTAGAACAGAATAGAGTAGAATGGTGTAGAATGGAGTAGAATGGAGTCCAATGGAGTTGAATAGAGACAGATAGAGTAGAAAAGAGTCGAATTGAGTCGAATAGGGCCGAATAAGCTGAAGCGAGCCAAGTCGAGTTGAAACGAACAGAATCGAGCTGAATCGAAGCGATTCTAGCCAAATCGAGCTGAATCGAGCTGATGTGGCTGCATCGAGCCGATTCACGCAAAATCGCGTCCAACCGCATCAAAATGCTTTGAATCGAATCAAATGGAATAGAATAGGTTAGGGTAGGGTAGTTTCTGATAGGGTAAGCTAGGGTAGAAGAAAGTAGACTACAGTAGAGTAGACAAGGGAAGGCTAGAGTAGTAGCCTAGACTAGTAAGCTGGACTAGTCAGCTAGAACTGGTGGCATAGATCAGTAGCCTAGACAACTAGCCTTGAATAGTACCATTGCCTTGACAAGTACCCTAAGTCATCCGAACTAGTACCCTTGCCTTAACCAGTAGTCTTTAACTAGTCCCTTTGCCTCCAACAGTAGTCTTAACTAGTACCTCGCCTTAACTCGTATGCTTAACTAGTGCCCTTAACTAGTAGCCTTGCCTTAACTAGTAGCCTTAACTAGCATCCTGGCATAAACTAGTAGCCTAAACTACTGACCTTGCCTTAATCAGTACCCCCAACAAGTACCCATGCCTTAACTAGTACCCTGAACTACTATCCTGGCCTTAACTAGTACCCTAACTAGTACCCTAGCTTTAACTAGTAGCCTGAACTAGTACCCTTGCGTTAAGTAGTACCCTTGCCCGAACTAATACCCTTATTAAGTACCGCACGGCGTGGTAGAATAGGGTACGGTAGCATGCGGTGGAACAGAGAAAATAGAATAGACCAGCAATGGTCAGGGTAGGTTAGTTTAGTGTAGGGTATGGTAGATAGCATAGGATGGAATAGAGAAAATAGAAAACGAGAATAGAATACAACAGAATAGAAAAGAACAGGCTAGATTAGGATAGGGTAGGTCGGGGTAGGGTTCTGTAGGATAGAATAGTGTAGAATGGAGTCGAATGGTGTGGAATGGAGTCGAACAGAGATGAATAGGGTAGAAAAGGGTTGACTAGAGCGGAATAGCTCCAAACAGGACCAAATAGGGCCGAACCGAGCCGAATCAAGGCAAATCGAGCCGAATCGAGTCGGATCGACCACGTTCGAGCTGAATGGAGCCGAAATGAGCCAAAGAGAGACAAACAAAATGAACCGAGCAAAATCACACCTAATCGCATCGAATCTCGTTTAACTCCATCAAATCCCACCAAAAGCCATCGAAACTCATGGAATCTCACCGAATCCCATCTAATTGTGTCAAATCGGGTCGAATGGTGTCGAATTGAATGGAACCGAATTAAATTGAATAGATTAGAGTAGTGTAGGTTAGGCTGGGATTCAGTAGGTTAGGGCACAGAAGAATAGAATAGAGTAGAACAGAAGAGAATACAAAGAGTAGAATGGAGTAGAGTTGAGTAGAGTAGAATAGTCAGAGTTGAGTAGTGCAGAATAGAGATGAATAGATCCAATTCAAGTCAATTGAGTCGAATGGAGAGGTAACGAGTCAAATCACGATGAATCAAATCGAATTGAATAGATTACAGCAAAATAGAGTAGGGTAGAGTAGAATACTTTAAAATGGAGTAGAACGGTGAGCAATGGAATCGAATGGAGTAGAATAGAGTAGAAAAGAGCCGTAGAGGGCCCAAGAGGGCTGAGTCGAGCTGAAGTGAGGCAAATCGAGACTAATGGAGCCGAATCGAGCCTAATCAAGCCGAATCGACACTATTCGAGCCAAATGGAGCCGAATGGACACGAATCGAAGCAATTCAACCTGACTCTTGTCAAAATTCGTCGAATCGAATTGAATAGATTAGAGTAGGGGAGGTTCGGGTAGGGTAGGGTAGGGTAGACTAGAGTAGAGTAGAATAGAATACAACAGAACAATACAGAATGAATACAGAAAAGAGTAGGCTAGAGTAGAGTAGCGGGGAATAGAGTAGAGTAGAATAGATTCAAACAGAGACAAATAAGGCCAAATCGAGCCGAATCGCGTCGAAATGGGTTGAATCAAATCCAATCAAGTGGATTAGAATACATTAGAGTTGGGTAGCGTAGGGTAGGGTAGAATAGAGTAGAACAGAATAGAAATAATACAATAGAATAGGGGAGTAGACTAGAGTACAACAGACTAGAATAGAGTCGAATAGAGCTGAATAGAGCCAAATGGAGACAAAATGAGAGGAATCGCATCGAATCGATTTGAGTAAATTAGAGTGGTGTAGGTTAGGGTAGAGCAGAATAGAGTAGAATAGCATAGAATGGTGTGGAATGAATAGAATGGAGTAGAATGGAGTTAAATAGAGACGAATAGAGCAGAAAAGAGTCGAATAGAGCAGAACAGGGCCGAATAAGGCCGAATCGAGCTGCGTCAAGCTTAATCGCGTCGAATCGCGTTAAATGCGTCAAATCCAATTGAAACGTATAGATTAGACACGGGAAGGGGAGGGTAGAATAGAACAGAATAGAGTAGAATAGAAGAGATTAGAACAAAACAGGGCTAGAATAGAATAGAGTGGAAAAGAGTAGAGTCGAATAGAGCCGAATAGGCCGAGTAGAGACGAATAGAGACGAACGGAGCTGAATACAGCCAAAAAGAGCCTTAGTGCCGAATCGCACCTAATCGAGCTGAATCAAGCAGATTCGCACCGACTGTCCCCGAATAGCGTCGGATCGCATCGAATCGAGTTGAGTCACATCGTTTTGCATCAAACAAGGTCAAACTGCTTCCTATTGGGTCGAATCCCATCATATCAGGTCGAATAACCTCGAATTGTGTCAAATCTCATAGAATCCGACTGAATCACGGTGAATAGCATGGAATCGCATCAAATCTCTTTGAATCCCTTCGAATGCCTTCAGATCTGTTCGAATCCAGTCGAAAGCTGCCCAATCACGTCGAATTGAATTGAATTGAATCAAGTAGATTAAAGTAGGGTAGGTTTGGGTGGGGTGCAGCAGGGTTGGGTAGGGTAGAATAGAATAGAGTACGACAGAATAGGAGAGAACAGAACAGAATAGAAAGAATACAACAGAATACAATAGAGTAGAATAGAGTCAAAGAGTGCACAACATAGCCGAATTGAGCCAAATGGAGACAAAACGAGGCGAATCGCATCGAATCGCTTTGAATCAGGTCAAATCAAATCGAACCGATTAGAATAGATTAGGGTAGGGAAGGGCAGAATAAAATAGAGGAGAATAGTATAGAACGGAATAGAATGAAGTTGAATGGAGTCCAACAGAGATGGATAGAGACGAAGAGAGCAGAAAAGAGTCGAATAGGGCAGAATAGGGCCGAAATGGCTGAATAGGGCCAAACAAGGCCTAATCGTGCAGAATCCAGCAGAATCAACGCAATTCGAGCCAAGTCGAGCCGAATGGAGCGAAATGGAGCCAAATAGAGCCGATTCGAACCGAATCAAGCTGATTCAAGCCTAATCGCGTGGAAATGCATTGAATCGAATCGGATCAAATAGATTAGAGAAGGGGACGAGAGGGGCGGGGAGGGTAGAATCGAACAGAACAGAACAGTAGAGAATAGAAAGAATAGAATATAGTTCAGTAGGGTAGAGCAGAGAAGAGTCGAGTAGAGTAGAACTGAGTCGAATGGAGTCAAATAGTGCAGGATATAGCTGAAAAGAACCAATTCTAGCCGAATTGAGCCAAATGGAAACAAAACGAGATGAATCGCTTCGAATTGCTTCGAATTGCGTCCAATCGAATCGATTAGAGTAGGGTAGGGTAGAACAGAATAGAGTAGAATGGTGTAGAATGGAGTAGAATGGAGTCCAATGGAGTTGAATAGAGACAGATAGAGTAGAAAAGAGTCGAATTGAGTCGAATAGGGCCGAATAAGCTGAAGCGAGCCAAGTCGAGTTGAAACGAACAGAATCGAGCTGAATCGAAGCGATTCTAGCCAAATCGAGCTGAATCGAGCTGATGTGGCTGCATCGAGCCGATTCACGCAAAATCGCGTCCAACCGCATCAAAATGCTTTGAATCGAATCAAATGGAATAGAATAGGTTAGGGTAGGGTAGTTTCTGATAGGGTAAGCTAGGGTAGAAGAAAGTAGACTACAGTAGAGTAGACAAGGGAAGGCTAGAGTAGTAGCCTAGACTAGTAAGCTGGACTAGTCAGCTAGAACTGGTGGCATAGATCAGTAGCCTAGACAACTAGCCTTGAATAGTACCATTGCCTTGACAAGTACCCTAAGTCATCCGAACTAGTACCCTTGCCTTAACCAGTAGTCTTTAACTAGTCCCTTTGCCTCCAACAGTAGTCTTAACTAGTACCTCGCCTTAACTCGTATGCTTAACTAGTGCCCTTAACTAGTAGCCTTGCCTTAACTAGTAGCCTTAACTAGCATCCTGGCATAAACTAGTAGCCTAAACTACTGACCTTGCCTTAATCAGTACCCCCAACAAGTACCCATGCCTTAACTAGTACCCTGAACTACTATCCTGGCCTTAACTAGTACCCTAACTAGTACCCTAGCTTTAACTAGTAGCCTGAACTAGTACCCTTGCGTTAAGTAGTACCCTTGCCCGAACTAATACCCTTATTAAGTACCGCACGGCGTGGTAGAATAGGGTACGGTAGCATGCGGTGGAACAGAGAAAATAGAATAGACCAGCAATGGTCAGGGTAGGTTAGTTTAGTGTAGGGTATGGTAGATAGCATAGGATGGAATAGAGAAAATAGAAAACGAGAATAGAATACAACAGAATAGAAAAGAACAGGCTAGATTAGGATAGGGTAGGTCGGGGTAGGGTTCTGTAGGATAGAATAGTGTAGAATGGAGTCGAATGGTGTGGAATGGAGTCGAACAGAGATGAATAGGGTAGAAAAGGGTTGACTAGAGCGGAATAGCTCCAAACAGGACCAAATAGGGCCGAACCGAGCCGAATCAAGGCAAATCGAGCCGAATCGAGTCGGATCGACCACGTTCGAGCTGAATGGAGCCGAAATGAGCCAAAGAGAGACAAACAAAATGAACCGAGCAAAATCACACCTAATCGCATCGAATCTCGTTTAACTCCATCAAATCCCACCAAAAGCCATCGAAACTCATGGAATCTCACCGAATCCCATCTAATTGTGTCAAATCGGGTCGAATGGTGTCGAATTGAATGGAACCGAATTAAATTGAATAGATTAGAGTAGTGTAGGTTAGGCTGGGATTCAGTAGGTTAGGGCACAGAAGAATAGAATAGAGTAGAACAGAAGAGAATACAAAGAGTAGAATGGAGTAGAGTTGAGTAGAGTAGAATAGTCAGAGTTGAGTAGTGCAGAATAGAGATGAATAGATCCAATTCAAGTCAATTGAGTCGAATGGAGAGGTAACGAGTCAAATCACGATGAATCAAATCGAATTGAATAGATTACAGCAAAATAGAGTAGGGTAGAGTAGAATACTTTAAAATGGAGTAGAACGGTGAGCAATGGAATCGAATGGAGTAGAATAGAGTAGAAAAGAGCCGTAGAGGGCCCAAGAGGGCTGAGTCGAGCTGAAGTGAGGCAAATCGAGACTAATGGAGCCGAATCGAGCCTAATCAAGCCGAATCGACACTATTCGAGCCAAATGGAGCCGAATGGACACGAATCGAACCAATTCAACCTGACTCTTGTCAAAATTCGTCGAATCGAATTGAATAGATTAGAGTAGGGGAGGTTCGGGTAGGGTAGGGTAGGGTAGACTAGAGTAGAGTAGAATAGAATACAACAGAACAATACAGAATGAATACAGAAAAGAGTAGGCTAGAGTAGAGTAGCGGGGAATAGAGTAGAGTAGAATAGATTCAAACAGAGACAAATAAGGCCAAATCGAGCCGAATCGCGTCGAAATGGGTTGAATCAAATCCAATCAAGTGGATTAGAATACATTAGAGTTGGGTAGCGTAGGGTAGGGTAGAATAGAGTAGAACAGAATAGAAATAATACAATAGAATAGGGGAGTAGACTAGAGTACAACAGACTAGAATAGAGTCGAATAGAGCTGAATAGAGCCAAATGGAGACAAAATGAGAGGAATCGCATCGAATCGATTTGAGTAAATTAGAGTGGTGTAGGTTAGGGTAGAGCAGAATAGAGTAGAATAGCATAGAATGGTGTGGAATGAATAGAATGGAGTAGAATGGAGTTAAATAGAGACGAATAGAGCAGAAAAGAGTCGAATAGAGCAGAACAGGGCCGAATAAGGCCGAATCGAGCTGCGTCAAGCTTAATCGCGTCGAATCGCGTTAAATGCGTCAAATCCAATTGAAACGTATAGATTAGACACGGGAAGGGGAGGGTAGAATAGAACAGAATAGAGTAGAATAGAAGAGATTAGAACAAAACAGGGCTAGAATAGAATAGAGTGGAAAAGAGTAGAGTCGAATAGAGCCGAATAGGCCGAGTAGAGACGAATAGAGACGAACGGAGCTGAATACAGCCAAAAAGAGCCTTAGTGCCGAATCGCACCTAATCGAGCTGAATCAAGCAGATTCGCACCGACTGTCCCCGAATAGCGTCGGATCGCATCGAATCGAGTTGAGTCACATCGTTTTGCATCAAACAAGGTCAAACTGCTTCCTATTGGGTCGAATCCCATCGTATCAGGTCGAATAACCTCGAATTGTGTCAAATCTCATAGAATCCGACTGAATCACGGTGAATAGCATGGAATCGCATCAAATCTCTTTGAATCCCTTCGAATGCCTTCAGATCTGTTCGAATCCAGTCGAAAGCTGCCCAATCACGTCGAATTGAATTGAATTGAATCAAGTAGATTAAAGTAGGGTAGGTTTGGGTGGGGTGCAGCAGGGTTGGGTAGGGTAGAATAGAATAGAGTACGACAGAATAGGAGAGAACAGAACAGAATAGAAAGAATACAACAGAATACAATAGAGTAGAATAGAGTCAAAGAGTGCACAACATAGCCGAATTGAGCCAAATGGAGACAAAACGAGGCGAATCGCATCGAATCGCTTTGAATCAGGTCAAATCAAATCGAACCGATTAGAATAGATTAGGGTAGGGAAGGGCAGAATAAAATAGAGGAGAATAGTATAGAACGGAATAGAATGAAGTTGAATGGAGTCCAACAGAGATGGATAGAGACGAAGAGAGCAGAAAAGAGTCGAATAGGGCAGAATAGGGCCGAAATGGCTGAATAGGGCCAAACAAGGCCTAATCGTGCAGAATCCAGCAGAATCAACGCAATTCGAGCCAAGTCGAGCCGAATGGAGCGAAATGGAGCCAAATAGAGCCGATTCGAACCGAATCAAGCTGATTCAAGCCTAATCGCGTGGAAATGCATTGAATCGAATCGGATCAAATAGATTAGAGAAGGGGACGAGAGGGGCGGGGAGGGTAGAATCGAACAGAACAGAACAGTAGAGAATAGAAAGAATAGAATATAGTTCAGTAGGGTAGAGCAGAGAAGAGTCGAGTAGAGTAGAACTGAGTCGAATGGAGTCAAATAGTGCAGGATATAGCTGAAAAGAACCAATTCTAGCCGAATTGAGCCAAATGGAAACAAAACGAGATGAATCGCTTCGAATTGCTTCGAATTGCGTCCAATCGAATCGATTAGAGTAGGGTAGGGTAGAACAGAATAGAGTAGAATGGTGTAGAATGGAGTAGAATGGAGTCCAATGGAGTTGAATAGAGACAGATAGAGTAGAAAAGAGTCGAATTGAGTCGAATAGGGCCGAATAAGCTGAAGCGAGCCAAGTCGAGTTGAAACGAACAGAATCGAGCTGAATCGAAGCGATTCTAGCCAAATCGAGCTGAATCGAGCTGATGTGGCTGCATCGAGCCGATTCACGCAAAATCGCGTCCAACCGCATCAAAATGCTTTGAATCGAATCAAATGGAATAGAATAGGTTAGGGTAGGGTAGTTTCTGATAGGGTAAGCTAGGGTAGAAGAAAGTAGACTACAGTAGAGTAGACAAGGGAAGGCTAGAGTAGTAGCCTAGACTAGTAAGCTGGACTAGTCAGCTAGAACTGGTGGCATAGATCAGTAGCCTAGACAACTAGCCTTGAATAGTACCATTGCCTTGACAAGTACCCTAAGTCATCCGAACTAGTACCCTTGCCTTAACCAGTAGTCTTTAACTAGTCCCTTTGCCTCCAACAGTAGTCTTAACTAGTACCTCGCCTTAACTCGTATGCTTAACTAGTGCCCTTAACTAGTAGCCTTGCCTTAACTAGTAGCCTTAACTAGCATCCTGGCATAAACTAGTAGCCTAAACTACTGACCTTGCCTTAATCAGTACCCCCAACAAGTACCCATGCCTTAACTAGTACCCTGAACTACTATCCTGGCCTTAACTAGTACCCTAACTAGTACCCTAGCTTTAACTAGTAGCCTGAACTAGTACCCTTGCGTTAAGTAGTACCCTTGCCCGAACTAATACCCTTATTAAGTACCGCACGGCGTGGTAGAATAGGGTACGGTAGCATGCGGTGGAACAGAGAAAATAGAATAGACCAGCAATGGTCAGGGTAGGTTAGTTTAGTGTAGGGTATGGTAGATAGCATAGGATGGAATAGAGAAAATAGAAAACGAGAATAGAATACAACAGAATAGAAAAGAACAGGCTAGATTAGGATAGGGTAGGTCGGGGTAGGGTTCTGTAGGATAGAATAGTGTAGAATGGAGTCGAATGGTGTGGAATGGAGTCGAACAGAGATGAATAGGGTAGAAAAGGGTTGACTAGAGCGGAATAGCTCCAAACAGGACCAAATAGGGCCGAACCGAGCCGAATCAAGGCAAATCGAGCCGAATCGAGTCGGATCGACCACGTTCGAGCTGAATGGAGCCGAAATGAGCCAAAGAGAGACAAACAAAATGAACCGAGCAAAATCACACCTAATCGCATCGAATCTCGTTTAATTCCATCAAATCCCACCAAAAGCCATCGAAACTCATGGAATCTCACCGAATCCCATCTAATTGTGTCAAATCGGGTCGAATGGTGTCGAATTGAATGGAACCGAATTAAATTGAATAGATTAGAGTAGTGTAGGTTAGGCTGGGATTCAGTAGGTTAGGGCACAGAAGAATAGAATAGAGTAGAACAGAAGAGAATACAAAGAGTAGAATGGAGTAGAGTTGAGTAGAGTAGAATAGTCAGAGTTGAGTAGTGCAGAATAGAGATGAATAGATCCAATTCAAGTCAATTGAGTCGAATGGAGAGGTAACGAGTCAAATCACGATGAATCAAATCGAATTGAATAGATTACAGCAAAATAGAGTAGGGTAGAGTAGAATACTTTAAAATGGAGTAGAACGGTGAGCAATGGAATCGAATGGAGTAGAATAGAGTAGAAAAGAGCCGTAGAGGGCCCAAGAGGGCTGAGTCGAGCTGAAGTGAGGCAAATCGAGACTAATGGAGCCGAATCGAGCCTAATCAAGCCGAATCGACACTATTCGAGCCAAATGGAGCCGAATGGACACGAATCGAACCAATTCAACCTGACTCTTGTCAAAATTCGTCGAATCGAATTGAATAGATTAGAGTAGGGGAGGTTCGGGTAGGGTAGGGTAGGGTAGACTAGAGTAGAGTAGAATAGAATACAACAGAACAATACAGAATGAATACAGAAAAGAGTAGGCTAGAGTAGAGTAGCGGGGAATAGAGTAGAGTAGAATAGATTCAAACAGAGACAAATAAGGCCAAATCGAGCCGAATCGCGTCGAAATGGGTTGAATCAAATCCAATCAAGTGGATTAGAATACATTAGAGTTGGGTAGCGTAGGGTAGGGTAGAATAGAGTAGAACAGAATAGAAATAATACAATAGAATAGGGGAGTAGACTAGAGTACAACAGACTAGAATAGAGTCGAATAGAGCTGAATAGAGCCAAATGGAGACAAAATGAGAGGAATCGCATCGAATCGATTTGAGTAAATTAGAGTGGTGTAGGTTAGGGTAGAGCAGAATAGAGTAGAATAGCATAGAATGGTGTGGAATGAATAGAATGGAGTAGAATGGAGTTAAATAGAGACGAATAGAGCAGAAAAGAGTCGAATAGAGCAGAACAGGGCCGAATAAGGCCGAATCGAGCTGCGTCAAGCTTAATCGCGTCGAATCGCGTTAAATGCGTCAAATCCAATTGAAACGTATAGATTAGACACGGGAAGGGGAGGGTAGAATAGAACAGAATAGAGTAGAATAGAAGAGATTAGAACAAAACAGGGCTAGAATAGAATAGAGTGGAAAAGAGTAGAGTCGAATAGAGCCGAATAGGCCGAGTAGAGACGAATAGAGACGAACGGAGCTGAATACAGCCAAAAAGAGCCTTAGTGCCGAATCGCACCTAATCGAGCTGAATCAAGCAGATTCGCACCGACTGTCCCCGAATAGCGTCGGATCGCATCGAATCGAGTTGAGTCACATCGTTTTGCATCAAACAAGGTCAAACTGCTTCCTATTGGGTCGAATCCCATCGTATCAGGTCGAATAACCTCGAATTGTGTCAAATCTCATAGAATCCGACTGAATCACGGTGAATAGCATGGAATCGCATCAAATCTCTTTGAATCCCTTCGAATGCCTTCAGATCTGTTCGAATCCAGTCGAAAGCTGCCCAATCACGTCGAATTGAATTGAATTGAATCAAGTAGATTAAAGTAGGGTAGGTTTGGGTGGGGTGCAGCAGGGTTGGGTAGGGTAGAATAGAATAGAGTACGACAGAATAGGAGAGAACAGAACAGAATAGAAAGAATACAACAGAATACAATAGAGTAGAATAGAGTCAAAGAGTGCACAACATAGCCGAATTGAGCCAAATGGAGACAAAACGAGGCGAATCGCATCGAATCGCTTTGAATCAGGTCAAATCAAATCGAACCGATTAGAATAGATTAGGGTAGGGAAGGGCAGAATAAAATAGAGGAGAATAGTATAGAACGGAATAGAATGAAGTTGAATGGAGTCCAACAGAGATGGATAGAGACGAAGAGAGCAGAAAAGAGTCGAATAGGGCAGAATAGGGCCGAAATGGCTGAATAGGGCCAAACAAGGCCTAATCGTGCAGAATCCAGCAGAATCAACGCAATTCGAGCCAAGTCGAGCCGAATGGAGCGAAATGGAGCCAAATAGAGCCGATTCGAACCGAATCAAGCTGATTCAAGCCTAATCGCGTGGAAATGCATTGAATCGAATCGGATCAAATAGATTAGAGAAGGGGACGAGAGGGGCGGGGAGGGTAGAATCGAACAGAACAGAACAGTAGAGAATAGAAAGAATAGAATATAGTTCAGTAGGGTAGAGCAGAGAAGAGTCGAGTAGAGTAGAACTGAGTCGAATGGAGTCAAATAGTGCAGGATATAGCTGAAAAGAACCAATTCTAGCCGAATTGAGCCAAATGGAAACAAAACGAGATGAATCGCTTCGAATTGCTTCGAATTGCGTCCAATCGAATCGATTAGAGTAGGGTAGGGTAGAACAGAATAGAGTAGAATGGTGTAGAATGGAGTAGAATGGAGTCCAATGGAGTTGAATAGAGACAGATAGAGTAGAAAAGAGTCGAATTGAGTCGAATAGGGCCGAATAAGCTGAAGCGAGCCAAGTCGAGTTGAAACGAACAGAATCGAGCTGAATCGAAGCGATTCTAGCCAAATCGAGCTGAATCGAGCTGATGTGGCTGCATCGAGCCGATTCACGCAAAATCGCGTCCAACCGCATCAAAATGCTTTGAATCGAATCAAATGGAATAGAATAGGTTAGGGTAGGGTAGTTTCTGATAGGGTAAGCTAGGGTAGAAGAAAGTAGACTACAGTAGAGTAGACAAGGGAAGGCTAGAGTAGTAGCCTAGACTAGTAAGCTGGACTAGTCAGCTAGAACTGGTGGCATAGATCAGTAGCCTAGACAACTAGCCTTGAATAGTACCATTGCCTTGACAAGTACCCTAAGTCATCCGAACTAGTACCCTTGCCTTAACCAGTAGTCTTTAACTAGTCCCTTTGCCTCCAACAGTAGTCTTAACTAGTACCTCGCCTTAACTCGTATGCTTAACTAGTGCCCTTAACTAGTAGCCTTGCCTTAACTAGTAGCCTTAACTAGCATCCTGGCATAAACTAGTAGCCTAAACTACTGACCTTGCCTTAATCAGTACCCCCAACAAGTACCCATGCCTTAACTAGTACCCTGAACTACTATCCTGGCCTTAACTAGTACCCTAACTAGTACCCTAGCTTTAACTAGTAGCCTGAACTAGTACCCTTGCGTTAAGTAGTACCCTTGCCCGAACTAATACCCTTATTAAGTACCGCACGGCGTGGTAGAATAGGGTACGGTAGCATGCGGTGGAACAGAGAAAATAGAATAGACCAGCAATGGTCAGGGTAGGTTAGTTTAGTGTAGGGTATGGTAGATAGCATAGGATGGAATAGAGAAAATAGAAAACGAGAATAGAATACAACAGAATAGAAAAGAACAGGCTAGATTAGGATAGGGTAGGTCGGGGTAGGGTTCTGTAGGATAGAATAGTGTAGAATGGAGTCGAATGGTGTGGAATGGAGTCGAACAGAGATGAATAGGGTAGAAAAGGGTTGACTAGAGCGGAATAGCTCCAAACAGGACCAAATAGGGCCGAACCGAGCCGAATCAAGGCAAATCGAGCCGAATCGAGTCGGATCGACCACGTTCGAGCTGAATGGAGCCGAAATGAGCCAAAGAGAGACAAACAAAATGAACCGAGCAAAATCACACCTAATCGCATCGAATCTCGTTTAATTCCATCAAATCCCACCAAAAGCCATCGAAACTCATGGAATCTCACCGAATCCCATCTAATTGTGTCAAATCGGGTCGAATGGTGTCGAATTGAATGGAACCGAATTAAATTGAATAGATTAGAGTAGTGTAGGTTAGGCTGGGATTCAGTAGGTTAGGGCACAGAAGAATAGAATAGAGTAGAACAGAAGAGAATACAAAGAGTAGAATGGAGTAGAGTTGAGTAGAGTAGAATAGTCAGAGTTGAGTAGTGCAGAATAGAGATGAATAGATCCAATTCAAGTCAATTGAGTCGAATGGAGAGGTAACGAGTCAAATCACGATGAATCAAATCGAATTGAATAGATTACAGCAAAATAGAGTAGGGTAGAGTAGAATACTTTAAAATGGAGTAGAACGGTGAGCAATGGAATCGAATGGAGTAGAATAGAGTAGAAAAGAGCCGTAGAGGGCCCAAGAGGGCTGAGTCGAGCTGAAGTGAGGCAAATCGAGACTAATGGAGCCGAATCGAGCCTAATCAAGCCGAATCGACACTATTCGAGCCAAATGGAGCCGAATGGACACGAATCGAACCAATTCAACCTGACTCTTGTCAAAATTCGTCGAATCGAATTGAATAGATTAGAGTAGGGGAGGTTCGGGTAGGGTAGGGTAGGGTAGACTAGAGTAGAGTAGAATAGAATACAACAGAACAATACAGAATGAATACAGAAAAGAGTAGGCTAGAGTAGA
Source organism: Elephas maximus indicus (assembly GCF_024166365.1). Lineage (NCBI taxonomy): Eukaryota > Metazoa > Chordata > Mammalia > Proboscidea > Elephantidae > Elephas > Elephas maximus. The sequence goes on from NC_064836.1 coordinate 3,889,808, forward strand.
GTAGCGGGGAATAGAGTAGAGTAGAATAGATTCAAACAGAGACAAATAAGGCCAAATCGAGCCGAATCGCGTCGAAATGGGTTGAATCAAATCCAATCAAGTGGATTAGAATACATTAGAGTTGGGTAGCGTAGGGTAGGGTAGAATAGAGTAGAACAGAATAGAAATAATACAATAGAATAGGGGAGTAGACTAGAGTACAACAGACTAGAATAGAGTCGAATAGAGCTGAATAGAGCCAAATGGAGACAAAATGAGAGGAATCGCATCGAATCGATTTGAGTAAATTAGAGTGGTGTAGGTTAGGGTAGAGCAGAATAGAGTAGAATAGCATAGAATGGTGTGGAATGAATAGAATGGAGTAGAATGGAGTTAAATAGAGACGAATAGAGCAGAAAAGAGTCGAATAGAGCAGAACAGGGCCGAATAAGGCCGAATCGAGCTGCGTCAAGCTTAATCGCGTCGAATCGCGTTAAATGCGTCAAATCCAATTGAAAAGTATAGATTAGACACGGGAAGGGGAGGGTAGAATAGAACAGAATAGAGTAGAATAGAAGAGATTAGAACAAAACAGGGCTAGAATAGAATAGAGTGGAAAAGAGTAGAGTCGAATAGAGCCGAATAGGCCGAGTGGAGACGAATAGAGACGAACGGAGCTGAATACAGCCAAAAAGAGCCTTAGTGCCGAATCGCACCTAATCGAGCTGAATCAAGCAGATTCGCACCGACTGTCCCCGAATAGCGTCGGATCGCATCGAATCGAGTTGAGTCACATCGTTTTGCATCAAACAAGGTCAAACTGCTTCCTATTGGGTCGAATCCCATCGTATCAGGTCGAATAACCTCGAATTGTGTCAAATCTCATAGAATCCGACTGAATCACGGTGAATAGCATGGAATCGCATCAAATCTCTTTGAATCCCTTCGAATGCCTTCAGATCTGTTCGAATCCAGTCGAAAGCTGCCCAATCACGTCGAATTGAATTGAATTGAATCAAGTAGATTAAAGTAGGGTAGGTTTGGGTGGGGTGCAGCAGGGTTGGGTAGGGTAGAATAGAATAGAGTACGACAGAATAGGAGAGAACAGAACAGAATAGAAAGAATACAACAGAATACAATAGAGTAGAATAGAGTCAAAGAGTGCACAACATAGCCGAATTGAGCCAAATGGAGACAAAACGAGGCGAATCGCATCGAATCGCTTTGAATCAGGTCAAATCAAATCGAACCGATTAGAATAGATTAGGGTAGGGAAGGGCAGAATAAAATAGAGGAGAATAGTATAGAACGGAATAGAATGAAGTTGAATGGAGTCCAACAGAGATGGATAGAGACGAAGAGAGCAGAAAAGAGTCGAATAGGGCAGAATAGGGCCGAAATGGCTGAATAGGGCCAAACAAGGCCTAATCGTGCAGAATCCAGCAGAATCAACGCAATTCGAGCCAAGTCGAGCCGAATGGAGCGAAATGGAGCCAAATAGAGCCGATTCGAACCGAATCAAGCTGATTCAAGCCTAATCGCGTGGAAATGCATTGAATCGAATCGGATCAAATAGATTAGAGAAGGGGACGAGAGGGGCGGGGAGGGTAGAATCGAACAGAACAGAACAGTAGAGAATAGAAAGAATAGAATATAGTTCAGTAGGGTAGAGCAGAGAAGAGTCGAGTAGAGTAGAACTGAGTCGAATGGAGTCAAATAGTGCAGGATATAGCTGAAAAGAACCAATTCTAGCCGAATTGAGCCAAATGGAAACAAAACGAGATGAATCGCTTCGAATTGCTTCAAATTGCGTCCAATCGAATCGATTAGAGTAGGGTAGGGTAGAACAGAATAGAGTAGAATGGTGTAGAATGGAGTAGAATGGAGTCCAATGGAGTTGAATAGAGACAGATAGAGTAGAAAAGAGTCGAATTGAGTCGAATAGGGCCGAATAAGCTGAAGCGAGCCAAGTCGAGTTGAAACGAACAGAATCGAGCTGAATCGAAGCGATTCTAGCCAAATCGAGCTGAATCGAGCTGATGTGGCTGCATCGAGCCGATTCACGCAAAATCGCGTCCAACCGCATCAAAATGCTTTGAATCGAATCAAATGGAATAGAATAGGTTAGGGTAGGGTAGTTTCTGATAGGGTAAGCTAGGGTAGAAGAAAGTAGACTACAGTAGAGTAGACAAGGGAAGGCTAGAGTAGTAGCCTAGACTAGTAAGCTGGACTAGTCAGCTAGAACTGGTGGCATAGATCAGTAGCCTAGACAACTAGCCTTGAATAGTACCATTGCCTTGACAAGTACCCTAAGTCATCCGAACTAGTACCCTTGCCTTAACCAGTAGTCTTTAACTAGTCCCTTTGCCTCCAACAGTAGTCTTAACTAGTACCTCGCCTTAACTCGTATGCTTAACTAGTGCCCTTAACTAGTAGCCTTGCCTTAACTAGTAGCCTTAACTAGCATCCTGGCATAAACTAGTAGCCTAAACTACTGACCTTGCCTTAATCAGTACCCCCAACAAGTACCCATGCCTTAACTAGTACCCTGAACTACTATCCTGGCCTTAACTAGTACCCTAACTAGTACCCTAGCTTTAACTAGTAGCCTGAACTAGTACCCTTGCGTTAAGTAGTACCCTTGCCCGAACTAATACCCTTATTAAGTACCGCACGGCGTGGTAGAATAGGGTACGGTAGCATGCGGTGGAACAGAGAAAATAGAATAGACCAGCAATGGTCAGGGTAGGTTAGTTTAGTGTAGGGTATGGTAGATAGCATAGGATGGAATAGAGAAAATAGAAAACGAGAATAGAATACAACAGAATAGAAAAGAACAGGCTAGATTAGGATAGGGTAGGTCGGGGTAGGGTTCTGTAGGATAGAATAGTGTAGAATGGAGTCGAATGGTGTGGAATGGAGTCGAACAGAGATGAATAGGGTAGAAAAGGGTTGACTAGAGCGGAATAGCTCCAAACAGGACCAAATAGGGCCGAACCGAGCCGAATCAAGGCAAATCGAGCCGAATCGAGTCGGATCGACCACGTTCGAGCTGAATGGAGCCGAAATGAGCCAAAGAGAGACAAACAAAATGAACCGAGCAAAATCACACCTAATCGCATCGAATCTCGTTTAATTCCATCAAATCCCACCAAAAGCCATCGAAACTCATGGAATCTCACCGAATCCCATCTAATTGTGTCAAATCGGGTCGAATGGTGTCGAATTGAATGGAACCGAATTAAATTGAATAGATTAGAGTAGTGTAGGTTAGGCTGGGATTCAGTAGGTTAGGGCACAGAAGAATAGAATAGAGTAGAACAGAAGAGAATACAAAGAGTAGAATGGAGTAGAGTTGAGTAGAGTAGAATAGTCAGAGTTGAGTAGTGCAGAATAGAGATGAATAGATCCAATTCAAGTCAATTGAGTCGAATGGAGAGGTAACGAGTCAAATCACGATGAATCAAATCGAATTGAATAGATTACAGCAAAATAGAGTAGGGTAGAGTAGAATACTTTAAAATGGAGTAGAACGGTGAGCAATGGAATCGAATGGAGTAGAATAGAGTAGAAAAGAGCCGTAGAGGGCCCAAGAGGGCTGAGTCGAGCTGAAGTGAGGCAAATCGAGACTAATGGAGCCGAATCGAGCCTAATCAAGCCGAATCGACACTATTCGAGCCAAATGGAGCCGAATGGACACGAATCGAACCAATTCAACCTGACTCTTGTCAAAATTCGTCGAATCGAATTGAATAGATTAGAGTAGGGGAGGTTCGGGTAGGGTAGGGTAGGGTAGACTAGAGTAGAGTAGAATAGAATACAACAGAACAATACAGAATGAATACAGAAAAGAGTAGGCTAGAGTAGAGTAGCGGGGAATAGAGTAGAGTAGAATAGATTCAAACAGAGACAAATAAGGCCAAATCGAGCCGAATCGCGTCGAAATGGGTTGAATCAAATCCAATCAAGTGGATTAGAATACATTAGAGTTGGGTAGCGTAGGGTAGGGTAGAATAGAGTAGAACAGAATAGAAATAATACAATAGAATAGGGGAGTAGACTAGAGTACAACAGACTAGAATAGAGTCGAATAGAGCTGAATAGAGCCAAATGGAGACAAAATGAGAGGAATCGCATCGAATCGATTTGAGTAAATTAGAGTGGTGTAGGTTAGGGTAGAGCAGAATAGAGTAGAATAGCATAGAATGGTGTGGAATGAATAGAATGGAGTAGAATGGAGTTAAATAGAGACGAATAGAGCAGAAAAGAGTCGAATAGAGCAGAACAGGGCCGAATAAGGCCGAATCGAGCTGCGTCAAGCTTAATCGCGTCGAATCGCGTTAAATGCGTCAAATCCAATTGAAACGTATAGATTAGACACGGGAAGGGGAGGGTAGAATAGAACAGAATAGAGTAGAATAGAAGAGATTAGAACAAAACAGGGCTAGAATAGAATAGAGTGGAAAAGAGTAGAGTCGAATAGAGCCGAATAGGCCGAGTAGAGACGAATAGAGACGAACGGAGCTGAATACAGCCAAAAAGAGCCTTAGTGCCGAATCGCACCTAATCGAGCTGAATCAAGCAGATTCGCACCGACTGTCCCCGAATAGCGTCGGATCGCATCGAATCGAGTTGAGTCACATCGTTTTGCATCAAACAAGGTCAAACTGCTTCCTATTGGGTCGAATCCCATCGTATCAGGTCGAATAACCTCGAATTGTGTCAAATCTCATAGAATCCGACTGAATCACGGTGAATAGCATGGAATCGCATCAAATCTCTTTGAATCCCTTCGAATGCCTTCAGATCTGTTCGAATCCAGTCGAAAGCTGCCCAATCACGTCGAATTGAATTGAATTGAATCAAGTAGATTAAAGTAGGGTAGGTTTGGGTGGGGTGCAGCAGGGTTGGGTAGGGTAGAATAGAATAGAGTACGACAGAATAGGAGAGAACAGAACAGAATAGAAAGAATACAACAGAATACAATAGAGTAGAATAGAGTCAAAGAGTGCACAACATAGCCGAATTGAGCCAAATGGAGACAAAACGAGGCGAATCGCATCGAATCGCTTTGAATCAGGTCAAATCAAATCGAACCGATTAGAATAGATTAGGGTAGGGAAGGGCAGAATAAAATAGAGGAGAATAGTATAGAACGGAATAGAATGAAGTTGAATGGAGTCCAACAGAGATGGATAGAGACGAAGAGAGCAGAAAAGAGTCGAATAGGGCAGAATAGGGCCGAAATGGCTGAATAGGGCCAAACAAGGCCTAATCGTGCAGAATCCAGCAGAATCAACGCAATTCGAGCCAAGTCGAGCCGAATGGAGCGAAATGGAGCCAAATAGAGCCGATTCGAACCGAATCAAGCTGATTCAAGCCTAATCGCGTGGAAATGCATTGAATCGAATCGGATCAAATAGATTAGAGAAGGGGACGAGAGGGGCGGGGAGGGTAGAATCGAACAGAACAGAACAGTAGAGAATAGAAAGAATAGAATATAGTTCAGTAGGGTAGAGCAGAGAAGAGTCGAGTAGAGTAGAACTGAGTCGAATGGAGTCAAATAGTGCAGGATATAGCTGAAAAGAACCAATTCTAGCCGAATTGAGCCAAATGGAAACAAAACGAGATGAATCGCTTCGAATTGCTTCAAATTGCGTCCAATCGAATCGATTAGAGTAGGGTAGGGTAGAACAGAATAGAGTAGAATGGTGTAGAATGGAGTAGAATGGAGTCCAATGGAGTTGAATAGAGACAGATAGAGTAGAAAAGAGTCGAATTGAGTCGAATAGGGCCGAATAAGCTGAAGCGAGCCAAGTCGAGTTGAAACGAACAGAATCGAGCTGAATCGAAGCGATTCTAGCCAAATCGAGCTGAATCGAGCTGATGTGGCTGCATCGAGCCGATTCACGCAAAATCGCGTCCAACCGCATCAAAATGCTTTGAATCGAATCAAATGGGATAGAATAGGTTAGGGTAGGGTAGTTTCTGATAGGGTAAGCTAGGGTAGAAGAAAGTAGACTACAGTAGAGTAGACAAGGGAAGGCTAGAGTAGTAGCCTAGACTAGTAAGCTGGACTAGTCAGCTAGAACTGGTGGCATAGATCAGTAGCCTAGACAACTAGCCTTGAATAGTACCATTGCCTTGACAAGTACCCTAAGTCATCCGAACTAGTACCCTTGCCTTAACCAGTAGTCTTTAACTAGTCCCTTTGCCTCCAACAGTAGTCTTAACTAGTACCTCGCCTTAACTCGTATGCTTAACTAGTGCCCTTAACTAGTAGCCTTGCCTTAACTAGTAGCCTTAACTAGCATCCTGGCATAAACTAGTAGCCTAAACTACTGACCTTGCCTTAATCAGTACCCCCAACAAGTACCCATGCCTTAACTAGTACCCTGAACTACTATCCTGGCCTTAACTAGTACCCTAACTAGTACCCTAGCTTTAACTAGTAGCCTGAACTAGTACCCTTGCGTTAAGTAGTACCCTTGCCCGAACTAATACCCTTATTAAGTACCGCACGGCGTGGTAGAATAGGGTACGGTAGCATGCGGTGGAACAGAGAAAATAGAATAGACCAGCAATGGTCAGGGTAGGTTAGTTTAGTGTAGGGTATGGTAGATAGCATAGGATGGAATAGAGAAAATAGAAAACGAGAATAGAATACAACAGAATAGAAAAGAACAGGCTAGATTAGGATAGGGTAGGTCGGGGTAGGGTTCTGTAGGATAGAATAGTGTAGAATGGAGTCGAATGGTGTGGAATGGAGTCGAACAGAGATGAATAGGGTAGAAAAGGGTTGACTAGAGCGGAATAGCTCCAAACAGGACCAAATAGGGCCGAACCGAGCCGAATCAAGGCAAATCGAGCCGAATCGAGTCGGATCGACCACGTTCGAGCTGAATGGAGCCGAAATGAGCCAAAGAGAGACAAACAAAATGAACCGAGCAAAATCACACCTAATCGCATCGAATCTCGTTTAATTCCATCAAATCCCACCAAAAGCCATCGAAACTCATGGAATCTCACCGAATCCCATCTAATTGTGTCAAATCGGGTCGAATGGTGTCGAATTGAATGGAACCGAATTAAATTGAATAGATTAGAGTAGTGTAGGTTAGGCTGGGATTCAGTAGGTTAGGGCACAGAAGAATAGAATAGAGTAGAACAGAAGAGAATACAAAGAGTAGAATGGAGTAGAGTTGAGTAGAGTAGAATAGTCAGAGTTGAGTAGTGCAGAATAGAGATGAATAGATCCAATTCAAGTCAATTGAGTCGAATGGAGAGGTAACGAGTCAAATCACGATGAATCAAATCGAATTGAATAGATTACAGCAAAATAGAGTAGGGTAGAGTAGAATACTTTAAAATGGAGTAGAACGGTGAGCAATGGAATCGAATGGAGTAGAATAGAGTAGAAAAGAGCCGTAGAGGGCCCAAGAGGGCTGAGTCGAGCTGAAGTGAGGCAAATCGAGACTAATGGAGCCGAATCGAGCCTAATCAAGCCGAATCGACACTATTCGAGCCAAATGGAGCCGAATGGACACGAATCGAACCAATTCAACCTGACTCTTGTCAAAATTCGTCGAATCGAATTGAATAGATTAGAGTAGGGGAGGTTCGGGTAGGGTAGGGTAGGGTAGACTAGAGTAGAGTAGAATAGAATACAACAGAACAATACAGAATGAATACAGAAAAGAGTAGGCTAGAGTAGAGTAGCGGGGAATAGAGTAGAGTAGAATAGATTCAAACAGAGACAAATAAGGCCAAATCGAGCCGAATCGCGTCGAAATGGGTTGAATCAAATCCAATCAAGTGGATTAGAATACATTAGAGTTGGGTAGCGTAGGGTAGGGTAGAATAGAGTAGAACAGAATAGAAATAATACAATAGAATAGGGGAGTAGACTAGAGTACAACAGACTAGAATAGAGTCGAATAGAGCTGAATAGAGCCAAATGGAGACAAAATGAGAGGAATCGCATCGAATCGATTTGAGTAAATTAGAGTGGTGTAGGTTAGGGTAGAGCAGAATAGAGTAGAATAGCATAGAATGGTGTGGAATGAATAGAATGGAGTGGAATGGAGTTAAATAGAGACGAATAGAGCAGAAAAGAGTCGAATAGAGCAGAACAGGGCCGAATAAGGCCGAATCGAGCTGCGTCAAGCTTAATCGCGTCGAATCGCGTTAAATGCGTCAAATCCAATTGAAACGTATAGATTAGACACGGGAAGGGGAGGGTAGAATAGAACAGAATAGAGTAGAATAGAAGAGATTAGAACAAAATAGGGCTAGAATAGAATAGAGTGGAAAAGAGTAGAGTCGAATAGAGCCGAATAGGCCGAGTAGAGACGAATAGAGACGAACGGAGCTGAATACAGCCAAAAAGAGCCTTAGTGCCGAATCGCACCTAATCGAGCTGAATCAAGCAGATTCGCACCGACTGTCCCCGAATAGCGTCGGATCGCATCGAATCGAGTTGAGTCACATCGTTTTGCATCAAACAAGGTCAAACTGCTTCCTATTGGGTCGAATCCCATCGTATCAGGTCGAATAACCTCGAATTGTGTCAAATCTCATAGAATCCGACTGAATCACGGTGAATAGCATGGAATCGCATCAAATCTCTTTGAATCCCTTCGAATGCCTTCAGATCTGTTCGAATCCAGTCGAAAGCTGCCCAATCACGTCGAATTGAATTGAATTGAATCAAGTAGATTAAAGTAGGGTAGGTTTGGGTGGGGTGCAGCAGGGTTGGGTAGGGTAGAATAGAATAGAGTACGACAGAATAGGAGAGAACAGAACAGAATAGAAAGAATACAACAGAATACAATAGAGTAGAATAGAGTCAAAGAGTGCACAACATAGCCGAATTGAGCCAAATGGAGACAAAACGAGGCGAATCGCATCGAATCGCTTTGAATCAGGTCAAATCAAATCGAACCGATTAGAATAGATTAGGGTAGGGAAGGGCAGAATAAAATAGAGGAGAATAGTATAGAACGGAATAGAATGAAGTTGAATGGAGTCCAACAGAGATGGATAGAGACGAAGAGAGCAGAAAAGAGTCGAATAGGGCAGAATAGGGCCGAAATGGCTGAATAGGGCCAAACAAGGCCTAATCGTGCAGAATCCAGCAGAATCAACGCAATTCGAGCCAAGTCGAGCCGAATGGAGCGAAATGGAGCCAAATAGAGCCGATTCGAACCGAATCAAGCTGATTCAAGCCTAATCGCGTGGAAATGCATTGAATCGAATCGGATCAAATAGATTAGAGAAGGGGACGAGAGGGGCGGGGAGGGTAGAATCGAACAGAACAGAACAGTAGAGAATAGAAAGAATAGAATATAGTTCAGTAGGGTAGAGCAGAGAAGAGTCGAGTAGAGTAGAACTGAGTCGAATGGAGTCAAATAGTGCAGGATATAGCTGAAAAGAACCAATTCTAGCCGAATTGAGCCAAATGGAAACAAAACGAGATGAATCGCTTCGAATTGCTTCGAATTGCGTCCAGTCGAATCGATTAGAGTAGGGTAGGGTAGAACAGAATAGAGTAGAATGGTGTAGAATGGAGTAGAATGGAGTCCAATGGAGTTGAATAGAGACAGATAGAGTAGAAAAGAGTCGAATTGAGTCGAATAGGGCCGAATAAGCTGAAGCGAGCCAAGTCGAGTTGAAACGAACAGAATCGAGCTGAATCGAAGCGATTCTAGCCAAATCGAGCTGAATCGAGCTGATGTGGCTGCATCGAGCCGATTCACGCAAAATCGCGTCCAACCGCATCAAAATGCTTTGAATCGAATCAAATGGAATAGAACAGGTTAGGGTAGGGTAGTTTCTGATAGGGTAAGCTAGGGTAGAAGAAAGTAGACTACAGTAGAGTAGACAAGGGAAGGCTAGAGTAGTAGCCTAGACTAGTAAGCTGGACTAGTCAGCTAGAACTGGTGGCATAGATCAGTAGCCTAGACAACTAGCCTTGAATAGTACCATTGCCTTGACAAGTACCCTAAGTCATCCGAACTAGTACCCTTGCCTTAACCAGTAGTCTTTAACTAGTCCCTTTGCCTCCAACAGTAGTCTTAACTAGTACCTCGCCTTAACTCGTATGCTTAACTAGTGCCCTTAACTAGTAGCCTTGCCTTAACTAGTAGCCTTAACTAGCATCCTGGCATAAACTAGTAGCCTAAACTACTGACCTTGCCTTAATCAGTACCCCCAACAAGTACCCATGCCTTAACTAGTACCCTGAACTACTATCCTGGCCTTAACTAGTACCCTAACTAGTACCCTAGCTTTAACTAGTAGCCTGAACTAGTACCCTTGCGTTAAGTAGTACCCTTGCCCGAACTAATACCCTTATTAAGTACCGCACGGCGTGGTAGAATAGGGTACGGTAGCATGCGGTGGAACAGAGAAAATAGAATAGACCAGCAATGGTCAGGGTAGGTTAGTTTAGTGTAGGGTATGGTAGATAGCATAGGATGGAATAGAGAAAATAGAAAACGAGAATAGAATACAACAGAATAGAAAAGAACAGGCTAGATTAGGATAGGGTAGGTCGGGGTAGGGTTCTGTAGGATAGAATAGTGTAGAATGGAGTCGAATGGTGTGGAATGGAGTCGAACAGAGATGAATAGGGTAGAAAAGGGTTGACTAGAGCGGAATAGCTCCAAACAGGACCAAATAGGGCCGAACCGAGCCGAATCAAGGCAAATCGAGCCGAATCGAGTCGGATCGACCACGTTCGAGCTGAATGGAGCCGAAATGAGCCAAAGAGAGACAAACAAAATGAACCGAGCAAAATCACACCTAATCGCATCGAATCTCGTTTAACTCCATCAAATCCCACCAAAAGCCATCGAAACTCATGGAATCTCACCGAATCCCATCTAATTGTGTCAAATCGGGTCGAATGGTGTCGAATTGAATGGAACCGAATTAAATTGAATAGATTAGAGTAGTGTAGGTTAGGCTGGGATTCAGTAGGTTAGGGCACAGAAGAATAGAATAGAGTAGAACAGAAGAGAATACAAAGAGTAGAATGGAGTAGAGTTGAGTAGAGTAGAATAGTCAGAGTTGAGTAGTGCAGAATAGAGATGAATAGATCCAATTCAAGTCAATTGAGTCGAATGGAGAGGTAACGAGTCAAATCACGATGAATCAAATCGAATTGAATAGATTACAGCAAAATAGAGTAGGGTAGAGTAGAATACTTTAAAATGGAGTAGAACGGTGAGCAATGGAATCGAATGGAGTAGAATAGAGTAGAAAAGAGCCGTAGAGGGCCCAAGAGGGCTGAGTCGAGCTGAAGTGAGGCAAATCGAGACTAATGGAGCCGAATCGAGCCTAATCAAGCCGAATCGACACTATTCGAGCCAAATGGAGCCGAATGGACACGAATCGAACCAATTCAACCTGACTCTTGTCAAAATTCGTCGAATCGAATTGAATAGATTAGAGTAGGGGAGGTTCGGGTAGGGTAGGGTAGGGTAGACTAGAGTAGAGTAGAATAGAATACAACAGAACAATACAGAATGAATACAGAAAAGAGTAGGCTAGAGTAGAGTAGCGGGGAATAGAGTAGAGTAGAATAGATTCAAACAGAGACAAATAAGGCCAAATCGAGCCGAATCGCGTCGAAATGGGTTGAATCAAATCCAATCAAGTGGATTAGAATACATTAGAGTTGGGTAGCGTAGGGTAGGGTAGAATAGAGTAGAACAGAATAGAAATAATACAATAGAATAGGGGAGTAGACTAGAGTACAACAGACTAGAATAGAGTCGAATAGAGCTGAATAGAGCCAAATGGAGACAAAATGAGAGGAATCGCATCGAATCGATTTGAGTAAATTAGAGTGGTGTAGGTTAGGGTAGAGCAGAATAGAGTAGAATAGCATAGAATGGTGTGGAATGAATAGAATGGAGTAGAATGGAGTTAAATAGAGACGAATAGAGCAGAAAAGAGTCGAATAGAGCAGAACAGGGCCGAATAAGGCCGAATCGAGCTGCGTCAAGCTTAATCGCGTCGAATCGCGTTAAATGCGTCAAATCCAATTGAAACGTATAGATTAGACACGGGAAGGGGAGGGTAGAATAGAACAGAATAGAGTAGAATAGAAGAGATTAGAACAAAACAGGGCTAGAATAGAATAGAGTGGAAAAGAGTAGAGTCGAATAGAGCCGAATAGGCCGAGTAGAGACGAATAGAGACGAACGGAGCTGAATACAGCCAAAAAGAGCCTTAGTGCCGAATCGCACCTAATCGAGCTGAATCAAGCAGATTCGCACCGACTGTCCCCGAATAGCGTCGGATCGCATCGAATCGAGTTGAGTCACATCGTTTTGCATCAAACAAGGTCAAACTGCTTCCTATTGGGTCGAATCCCATCGTATCAGGTCGAATAACCTCGAATTGTGTCAAATCTCATAGAATCCGACTGAATCACGGTGAATAGCATGGAATCGCATCAAATCTCTTTGAATCCCTTCGAATGCCTTCAGATCTGTTCGAATCCAGTCGAAAGCTGCCCAATCACGTCGAATTGAATTGAATTGAATCAAGTAGATTAAAGTAGGGTAGGTTTGGGTGGGGTGCAGCAGGGTTGGGTAGGGTAGAATAGAATAGAGTACGACAGAATAGGAGAGAACAGAACAGAATAGAAAGAATACAACAGAATACAATAGAGTAGAATAGAGTCAAAGAGTGCACAACATAGCCGAATTGAGCCAAATGGAGACAAAACGAGGCGAATCGCATCGAATCGCTTTGAATCAGGTCAAATCAAATCGAACCGATTAGAATAGATTAGGGTAGGGAAGGGCAGAATAAAATAGAGGAGAATAGTATAGAACGGAATAGAATGAAGTTGAATGGAGTCCAACAGAGATGGATAGAGACGAAGAGAGCAGAAAAGAGTCGAATAGGGCAGAATAGGGCCGAAATGGCTGAATAGGGCCAAACAAGGCCTAATCGTGCAGAATCCAGCAGAATCAACGCAATTCGAGCCAAGTCGAGCCGAATGGAGCGAAATGGAGCCAAATAGAGCCGATTCGAACCGAATCAAGCTGATTCAAGCCTAATCGCGTGGAAATGCATTGAATCGAATCGGATCAAATAGATTAGAGAAGGGGACGAGAGGGGCGGGGAGGGTAGAATCGAACAGAACAGAACAGTAGAGAATAGAAAGAATAGAATATAGTTCAGTAGGGTAGAGCAGAGAAGAGTCGAGTAGAGTAGAACTGAGTCGAATGGAGTCAAATAGTGCAGGATATAGCTGAAAAGAACCAATTCTAGCCGAATTGAGCCAAATGGAAACAAAACGAGATGAATCGCTTCGAATTGCTTCGAATTGCGTCCAGTCGAATCGATTAGAGTAGGGTAGGGTAGAACAGAATAGAGTAGAATGGTGTAGAATGGAGTAGAATGGAGTCCAATGGAGTTGAATAGAGACAGATAGAGTAGAAAAGAGTCGAATTGAGTCGAATAGGGCCGAATAAGCTGAAGCGAGCCAAGTCGAGTTGAAACGAACAGAATCGAGCTGAATCGAAGCGATTCTAGCCAAATCGAGCTGAATCGAGCTGATGTGGCTGCATCGAGCCGATTCACGCAAAATCGCGTCCAACCGCATCAAAATGCTTTGAATCGAATCAAATGGAATAGAACAGGTTAGGGTAGGGTAGTTTCTGATAGGGTAAGCTAGGGTAGAAGAAAGTAGACTACAGTAGAGTAGACAAGAGAAGGCTAGAGTAGTAGCCTAGACTAGTAAGCTGGACTAGTCAGCTAGAACTGGTGGCATAGATCAGTAGCCTAGACAACTAGCCTTGAATAGTACCATTGCCTTGACAAGTACCCTAAGTCATCCGAACTAGTACCCTTGCCTTAACCAGTAGTCTTTAACTAGTCCCTTTGCCTCCAACAGTAGTCTTAACTAGTACCTCGCCTTAACTCGTATGCTTAACTAGTGCCCTTAACTAGTAGCCTTGCCTTAACTAGTAGCCTTAACTAGCATCCTGGCATAAACTAGTAGCCTAAACTACTGACCTTGCCTTAATCAGTACCCCCAACAAGTACCCATGCCTTAACTAGTACCCTGAACTACTATCCTGGCCTTAACTAGTACCCTAACTAGTACCCTAGCTTTAACTAGTAGCCTGAACTAGTACCCTTGCGTTAAGTAGTACCCTTGCCCGAACTAATACCCTTATTAAGTACCGCACGGCGTGGTAGAATAGGGTACGGTAGCATGCGGTGGAACAGAGAAAATAGAATAGACCAGCAATGGTCAGGGTAGGTTAGTTTAGTGTAGGGTATGGTAGATAGCATAGGATGGAATAGAGAAAATAGAAAACGAGAATAGAATACAACAGAATAGAAAAGAACAGGCTAGATTAGGATAGGGTAGGTCGGGGTAGGGTTCTGTAGGATAGAATAGTGTAGAATGGAGTCGAATGGTGTGGAATGGAGTCGAACAGAGATGAATAGGGTAGAAAAGGGTTGACTAGAGCGGAATAGCTCCAAACAGGACCAAATAGGGCCGAACCGAGCCGAATCAAGGCAAATCGAGCCGAATCGAGTCGGATCGACCACGTTCGAGCTGAATGGAGCCGAAATGAGCCAAAGAGAGACAAACAAAATGAACCGAGCAAAATCACACCTAATCGCATCGAATCTCGTTTAACTCCATCAAATCCCACCAAAAGCCATCGAAACTCATGGAATCTCACCGAATCCCATCTAATTGTGTCAAATCGGGTCGAATGGTGTCGAATTGAATGGAACCGAATTAAATTGAATAGATTAGAGTAGTGTAGGTTAGGCTGGGATTCAGTAGGTTAGGGCACAGAAGAATAGAATAGAGTAGAACAGAAGAGAATACAAAGAGTAGAATGGAGTAGAGTTGAGTAGAGTAGAATAGTCAGAGTTGAGTAGTGCAGAATAGAGATGAATAGATCCAATTCAAGTCAATTGAGTCGAATGGAGAGGTAACGAGTCAAATCACGATGAATCAAATCGAATTGAATAGATTACAGCAAAATAGAGTAGGGTAGAGTAGAATACTTTAAAATGGAGTAGAACGGTGAGCAATGGAATCGAATGGAGTAGAATAGAGTAGAAAAGAGCCGTAGAGGGCCCAAGAGGGCTGAGTCGAGCTGAAGTGAGGCAAATCGAGACTAATGGAGCCGAATCGAGCCTAATCAAGCCGAATCGACACTATTCGAGCCAAATGGAGCCGAATGGACACGAATCGAACCAATTCAACCTGACTCTTGTCAAAATTCGTCGAATCGAATTGAATAGATTAGAGTAGGGGAGGTTCGGGTAGGGTAGGGTAGGGTAGACTAGAGTAGAGTAGAATAGAATACAACAGAACAATACAGAATGAATACAGAAAAGAGTAGGCTAGAGTAGAGTAGCGGGGAATAGAGTAGAGTAGAATAGATTCAAACAGAGACAAATAAGGCCAAATCGAGCCGAATCGCGTCGAAATGGGTTGAATCAAATCCAATCAAGTGGATTAGAATACATTAGAGTTGGGTAGCGTAGGGTAGGGTAGAATAGAGTAGAACAGAATAGAAATAATACAATAGAATAGGGGAGTAGACTAGAGTACAACAGACTAGAATAGAGTCGAATAGAGCTGAATAGAGCCAAATGGAGACAAAATGAGAGGAATCGCATCGAATCGATTTGAGTAAATTAGAGTGGTGTAGGTTAGGGTAGAGCAGAATAGAGTAGAATAGCATAGAATGGTGTGGAATGAATAGAATGGAGTAGAATGGAGTTAAATAGAGACGAATAGAGCAGAAAAGAGTCGAATAGAGCAGAACAGGGCCGAATAAGGCCGAATCGAGCTGCGTCAAGCTTAATCGCGTCGAATCGCGTTAAATGCGTCAAATCCAATTGAAACGTATAGATTAGACACGGGAAGGGGAGGGTAGAATAGAACAGAATAGAGTAGAATAGAAGAGATTAGAACAAAACAGGGCTAGAATAGAATAGAGTGGAAAAGAGTAGAGTCGAATAGAGCCGAATAGGCCGAGTAGAGACGAATAGAGACGAACGGAGCTGAATACAGCCAAAAAGAGCCTTAGTGCCGAATCGCACCTAATCGAGCTGAATCAAGCAGATTCGCACCGACTGTCCCCGAATAGCGTCGGATCGCATCGAATCGAGTTGAGTCACATCGTTTTGCATCAAACAAGGTCAAACTGCTTCCTATTGGGTCGAATCCCATCGTATCAGGTCGAATAACCTCGAATTGTGTCAAATCTCATAGAATCCGACTGAATCACGGTGAATAGCATGGAATCGCATCAAATCTCTTTGAATCCCTTCGAATGCCTTCAGATCTGTTCGAATCCAGTCGAAAGCTGCCCAATCACGTCGAATTGAATTGAATTGAATCAAGTAGATTAAAGTAGGGTAGGTTTGGGTGGGGTGCAGCAGGGTTGGGTAGGGTAGAATAGAATAGAGTACGACAGAATAGGAGAGAACAGAACAGAATAGAAAGAATACAACAGAATACAATAGAGTAGAATAGAGTCAAAGAGTGCACAACATAGCCGAATTGAGCCAAATGGAGACAAAACGAGGCGAATCGCATCGAATCGCTTTGAATCAGGTCAAATCAAATCGAACCGATTAGAATAGATTAGGGTAGGGAAGGGCAGAATAAAATAGAGGAGAATAGTATAGAACGGAATAGAATGAAGTTGAATGGAGTCCAACAGAGATGGATAGAGACGAAGAGAGCAGAAAAGAGTCGAATAGGGCAGAATAGGGCCGAAATGGCTGAATAGGGCCAAACAAGGCCTAATCGTGCAGAATCCAGCAGAATCAACGCAATTCGAGCCAAGTCGAGCCGAATGGAGCGAAATGGAGCCAAATAGAGCCGATTCGAACCGAATCAAGCTGATTCAAGCCTAATCGCGTGGAAATGCATTGAATCGAATCGGATCAAATAGATTAGAGAAGGGGACGAGAGGGGCGGGGAGGGTAGAATCGAACAGAACAGAACAGTAGAGAATAGAAAGAATAGAATATAGTTCAGTAGGGTAGAGCAGAGAAGAGTCGAGTAGAGTAGAACTGAGTCGAATGGAGTCAAATAGTGCAGGATATAGCTGAAAAGAACCAATTCTAGCCGAATTGAGCCAAATGGAAACAAAACGAGATGAATCGCTTCGAATTGCTTCGAATTGCGTCCAATCAAATCGATTAGAGTAGGGTAGGGTAGAACAGAATAGAGTAGAATGGTGTAGAATGGAGTAGAATGGAGTCCAATGGAGTTGAATAGAGACAGATAGAGTAGAAAAGAGTCGAATTGAGTCGAATAGGGCCGAATAAGCTGAAGCGAGCCAAGTCGAGTTGAAACGAACAGAATCGAGCTGAATCGAAGCGATTCTAGCCAAATCGAGCTGAATCGAGCTGATGTGGCTGCATCGAGCCGATTCACGCAAAATCGCGTCCAACCGCATCAAAATGCTTTGAATCGAATCAAATGGAATAGAATAGGTTAGGGTAGGGTAGTTTCTGATAGGGTAAGCTAGGGTAGAAGAAAGTAGACTACAGTAGAGTAGACAAGGGAAGGCTAGAGTAGTAGCCTAGACTAGTAAGCTGGACTAGTCAGCTAGAACTGGTGGCATAGATCAGTAGCCTAGACAACTAGCCTTGAATAGTACCATTGCCTTGACAAGTACCCTAAGTCATCCGAACTAGTACCCTTGCCTTAACCAGTAGTCTTTAACTAGTCCCTTTGCCTCCAACAGTAGTCTTAACTAGTACCTCGCCTTAACTCGTATGCTTAACTAGTGCCCTTAACTAGTAGCCTTGCCTTAACTAGTAGCCTTAACTAGCATCCTGGCATAAACTAGTAGCCTAAACTACTGACCTTGCCTTAATCAGTACCCCCAACAAGTACCCATGCCTTAACTAGTACCCTGAACTACTATCCTGGCCTTAACTAGTACCCTAACTAGTACCCTAGCTTTAACTAGTAGCCTGAACTAGTACCCTTGCGTTAAGTAGTACCCTTGCCCGAACTAATACCCTTATTAAGTACCGCACGGCGTGGTAGAATAGGGTACGGTAGCATGCGGTGGAACAGAGAAAATAGAATAGACCAGCAATGGTCAGGGTAGGTTAGTTTAGTGTAGGGTATGGTAGATAGCATAGGATGGAATAGAGAAAATAGAAAACGAGAATAGAATACAACAGAATAGAAAAGAACAGGCTAGATTAGGATAGGGTAGGTCGGGGTAGGGTTCTGTAGGATAGAATAGTGTAGAATGGAGTCGAATGGTGTGGAATGGAGTCGAACAGAGATGAATAGGGTAGAAAAGGGTTGACTAGAGCGGAATAGCTCCAAACAGGACCAAATAGGGCCGAACCGAGCCGAATCAAGGCAAATCGAGCCGAATCGAGTCGGATCGACCACGTTCGAGCTGAATGGAGCCGAAATGAGCCAAAGAGAGACAAACAAAATGAACCGAGCAAAATCACACCTAATCGCATCGAATCTCGTTTAACTCCATCAAATCCCACCAAAAGCCATCGAAACTCATGGAATCTCACCGAATCCCATCTAATTGTGTCAAATCGGGTCGAATGGTGTCGAATTGAATGGAACCGAATTAAATTGAATAGATTAGAGTAGTGTAGGTTAGGCTGGGATTCAGTAGGTTAGGGCACAGAAGAATAGAATAGAGTAGAACAGAAGAGAATACAAAGAGTAGAATGGAGTAGAGTTGAGTAGAGTAGAATAGTCAGAGTTGAGTAGTGCAGAATAGAGATGAATAGATCCAATTCAAGTCAATTGAGTCGAATGGAGAGGTAACGAGTCAAATCACGATGAATCAAATCGAATTGAATAGATTACAGCAAAATAGAGTAGGGTAGAGTAGAATACTTTAAAATGGAGTAGAACGGTGAGCAATGGAATCGAATGGAGTAGAATAGAGTAGAAAAGAGCCGTAGAGGGCCCAAGAGGGCTGAGTCGAGCTGAAGTGAGGCAAATCGAGACTAATGGAGCCGAATCGAGCCTAATCAAGCCGAATCGACACTATTCGAGCCAAATGGAGCCGAATGGACACGAATCGAACCAATTCAACCTGACTCTTGTCAAAATTCGTCGAATCGAATTGAATAGATTAGAGTAGGGGAGGTTCGGGTAGGGTAGGGTAGGGTAGACTAGAGTAGAGTAGAATAGAATACAACAGAACAATACAGAATGAATACAGAAAAGAGTAGGCTAGAGTAGAGTAGCGGGGAATAGAGTAGAGTAGAATAGATTCAAACAGAGACAAATAAGGCCAAATCGAGCCGAATCGCGTCGAAATGGGTTGAATCAAATCCAATCAAGTGGATTAGAATACATTAGAGTTGGGTAGCGTAGGGTAGGGTAGAATAGAGTAGAACAGAATAGAAATAATACAATAGAATAGGGGAGTAGACTAGAGTACAACAGACTAGAATAGAGTCGAATAGAGCTGAATAGAGCCAAATGGAGACAAAATGAGAGGAATCGCATCGAATCGATTTGAGTAAATTAGAGTGGTGTAGGTTAGGGTAGAGCAGAATAGAGTAGAATAGCATAGAATGGTGTGGAATGAATAGAATGGAGTGGAATGGAGTTAAATAGAGACGAATAGAGCAGAAAAGAGTCGAATAGAGCAGAACAGGGCCGAATAAGGCCGAATCGAGCTGCGTCAAGCTTAATCGCGTCGAATCGCGTTAAATGCGTCAAATCCAATTGAAACGTATAGATTAGACACGGGAAGGGGAGGGTAGAATAGAACAGAATAGAGTAGAATAGAAGAGATTAGAACAAAATAGGGCTAGAATAGAATAGAGTGGAAAAGAGTAGAGTCGAATAGAGCCGAATAGGCCGAGTAGAGACGAATAGAGACGAACGGAGCTGAATACAGCCAAAAAGAGCCTTAGTGCCGAATCGCACCTAATCGAGCTGAATCAAGCAGATTCGCACCGACTGTCCCCGAATAGCGTCGGATCGCATCGAATCGAGTTGAGTCACATCGTTTTGCATCAAACAAGGTCAAACTGCTTCCTATTGGGTCGAATCCCATCGTATCAGGTCGAATAACCTCGAATTGTGTCAAATCTCATAGAATCCGACTGAATCACGGTGAATAGCATGGAATCGCATCAAATCTCTTTGAATCCCTTCGAATGCCTTCAGATCTGTTCGAATCCAGTCGAAAGCTGCCCAATCACGTCGAATTGAATTGAATTGAATCAAGTAGATTAAAGTAGGGTAGGTTTGGGTGGGGTGCAGCAGGGTTGGGTAGGGTAGAATAGAATAGAGTACGACAGAATAGGAGAGAACAGAACAGAATAGAAAGAATACAACAGAATACAATAGAGTAGAATAGAGTCAAAGAGTGCACAACATAGCCGAATTGAGCCAAATGGAGACAAAACGAGGCGAATCGCATCGAATCGCTTTGAATCAGGTCAAATCAAATCGAACCGATTAGAATAGATTAGGGTAGGGAAGGGCAGAATAAAATAGAGGAGAATAGTATAGAACGGAATAGAATGAAGTTGAATGGAGTCCAACAGAGATGGATAGAGACGAAGAGAGCAGAAAAGAGTCGAATAGGGCAGAATAGGGCCGAAATGGCTGAATAGGGCCAAACAAGGCCTAATCGTGCAGAATCCAGCAGAATCAACGCAATTCGAGCCAAGTCGAGCCGAATGGAGCGAAATGGAGCCAAATAGAGCCGATTCGAACCGAATCAAGCTGATTCAAGCCTAATCGCGTGGAAATGCATTGAATCGAATCGGATCAAATAGATTAGAGAAGGGGACGAGAGGGGCGGGGAGGGTAGAATCGAACAGAACAGAACAGTAGAGAATAGAAAGAATAGAATATAGTTCAGTAGGGTAGAGCAGAGAAGAGTCGAGTAGAGTAGAACTGAGTCGAATGGAGTCAAATAGTGCAGGATATAGCTGAAAAGAACCAATTCTAGCCGAATTGAGCCAAATGGAAACAAAACGAGATGAATCGCTTCGAATTGCGTCCAATCGAATCGATTAGAGTAGGGTAGGGTAGAACAGAATAGAGTAGAATGGTGTAGAATGGAGTAGAATGGAGTCCAATGGAGTTGAATAGAGACAGATAGAGTAGAAAAGAGTCGAATTGAGTCGAATAGGGCCGAATAAGCTGAAGCGAGCCAAGTCGAGTTGAAACGAACAGAATCGAGCTGAATCGAAGCGATTCTAGCCAAATCGAGCTGAATCGAGCTGATGTGGCTGCATCGAGCCGATTCACGCAAAATCGCGTCCAACCGCATCAAAATGCTTTGAATCAAATCAAATGGAATAGAATAGGTTAGGGTAGGGTAGTTTCTGATAGGGTAAGCTAGGGTAGAAGAAAGTAGACTACAGTAGAGTAGACAAGGGAAGGCTAGAGTAGTAGCCTAGACTAGTAAGCTGGACTAGTCAGCTAGAACTGGTGGCATAGATCAGTAGCCTAGACAACTAGCCTTGAATAGTACCATTGCCTTGACAAGTACCCTAAGTCATCCGAACTAGTACCCTTGCCTTAACCAGTAGTCTTTAACTAGTCCCTTTGCCTCCAACAGTAGTCTTAACTAGTACCTCGCCTTAACTCGTATGCTTAACTAGTGCCCTTAACTAGTAGCCTTGCCTTAACTAGTAGCCTTAACTAGCATCCTGGCATAAACTAGTAGCCTAAACTACTGACCTTGCCTTAATCAGTACCCCCAACAAGTACCCATGCCTTAACTAGTACCCTGAACTACTATCCTGGCCTTAACTAGTACCCTAACTAGTACCCTAGCTTTAACTAGTAGCCTGAACTAGTACCCTTGCGTTAAGTAGTACCCTTGCCCGAACTAATACCCTTATTAAGTACCGCACGGCGTGGTAGAATAGGGTACGGTAGCATGCGGTGGAACAGAGAAAATAGAATAGACCAGCAATGGTCAGGGTAGGTTAGTTTAGTGTAGGGTATGGTAGATAGCATAGGATGGAATAGAGAAAATAGAAAACGAGAATAGAATACAACAGAATAGAAAAGAACAGGCTAGATTAGGATAGGGTAGGTCGGGGTAGGGTTCTGTAGGATAGAATAGTGTAGAATGGAGTCGAATGGTGTGGAATGGAGTCGAACAGAGATGAATAGGGTAGAAAAGGGTTGACTAGAGCGGAATAGCTCCAAACAGGACCAAATAGGGCCGAACCGAGCCGAATCAAGGCAAATCGAGCCGAATCGAGTCGGATCGACCACGTTCGAGCTGAATGGAGCCGAAATGAGCCAAAGAGAGACAAACAAAATGAACCGAGCAAAATCACACCTAATCGCATCGAATCTCGTTTAATTCCATCAAATCCCACCAAAAGCCATCGAAACTCATGGAATCTCACCGAATCCCATCTAATTGTGTCAAATCGGGTCGAATGGTGTCGAATTGAATGGAACCGAATTAAATTGAATAGATTAGAGTAGTGTAGGTTAGGCTGGGATTCAGTAGGTTAGGGCACAGAAGAATAGAATAGAGTAGAACAGAAGAGAATACAAAGAGTAGAATGGAGTAGAGTTGAGTAGAGTAGAATAGTCAGAGTTGAGTAGTGCAGAATAGAGATGAATAGATCCAATTCAAGTCAATTGAGTCGAATGGAGAGGTAACGAGTCAAATCACGATGAATCAAATCGAATTGAATAGATTACAGCAAAATAGAGTAGGGTAGAGTAGAATACTTTAAAATGGAGTAGAACGGTGAGCAATGGAATCGAATGGAGTAGAATAGAGTAGAAAAGAGCCGTAGAGGGCCCAAGAGGGCTGAGTCGAGCTGAAGTGAGGCAAATCGAGACTAATGGAGCCGAATCGAGCCTAATCAAGCCGAATCGACACTATTCGAGCCAAATGGAGCCGAATGGACACGAATCGAACCAATTCAACCTGACTCTTGTCAAAAATCGTCGAATCGAATTGAATAGATTAGAGTAGGGGAGGTTCGGGTAGGGTAGGGTAGGGTAGACTAGAGTAGAGTAGAATAGAATACAACAGAACAATACAGAATGAATACAGAAAAGAGTAGGCTAGAGTAGAGTAGCGGGGAATAGAGTAGAGTAGAATAGATTCAAACAGAGACAAATAAGGCCAAATCGAGCCGAATCGCGTCGAAATGGGTTGAATCAAATCCAATCAAGTGGATTAGAATACATTAGAGTTGGGTAGCGTAGGGTAGGGTAGAATAGAGTAGAACAGAATAGAAATAATACAATAGAATAGGGGAGTAGACTAGAGTACAACAGACTAGAATAGAGTCGAATAGAGCTGAATAGAGCCAAATGGAGACAAAATGAGAGGAATCGCATCGAATCGATTTGAGTAAATTAGAGTGGTGTAGGTTAGGGTAGAGCAGAATAGAGTAGAATAGCATAGAATGGTGTGGAATGAATAGAATGGAGTAGAATGGAGTTAAATAGAGACGAATAGAGCAGAAAAGAGTCGAATAGAGCAGAACAGGGCCGAATAAGGCCGAATCGAGCTGCGTCAAGCTTAATCGCGTCGAATCGCGTTAAATGCGTCAAATCCAATTGAAACGTATAGATTAGACACGGGAAGGGGAGGGTAGAATAGAACAGAATAGAGTAGAATAGAAGAGATTAGAACAAAACAGGGCTAGAATAGAATAGAGTGGAAAAGAGTAGAGTCGAATAGAGCCGAATAGGCCGAGTAGAGACGAATAGAGACGAACGGAGCTGAATACAGCCAAAAAGAGCCTTAGTGCCGAATCGCACCTAATCGAGCTGAATCAAGCAGATTCGCACCGACTGTCCCCGAATAGCGTCGGATCGCATCGAATCGAGTTGAGTCACATCGTTTTGCATCAAACAAGGTCAAACTGCTTCCTATTGGGTCGAATCCCATCGTATCAGGTCGAATAACCTCGAATTGTGTCAAATCTCATAGAATCCGACTGAATCACGGTGAATAGCATGGAATCGCATCAAATCTCTTTGAATCCCTTCGAATGCCTTCAGATCTGTTCGAATCCAGTCGAAAGCTGCCCAATCACGTCGAATTGAATTGAATTGAATCAAGTAGATTAAAGTAGGGTAGGTTTGGGTGGGGTGCAGCAGGGTTGGGTAGGGTAGAATAGAATAGAGTACGACAGAATAGGAGAGAACAGAACAGAATAGAAAGAATACAACAGAATACAATAGAGTAGAATAGAGTCAAAGAGTGCACAACATAGCCGAATTGAGCCAAATGGAGACAAAACGAGGCGAATCGCATCGAATCGCTTTGAATCAGGTCAAATCAAATCGAACCGATTAGAATAGATTAGGGTAGGGAAGGGCAGAATAAAATAGAGGAGAATAGTATAGAACGGAATAGAATGAAGTTGAATGGAGTCCAACAGAGATGGATAGAGACGAAGAGAGCAGAAAAGAGTCGAATAGGGCAGAATAGGGCCGAAATGGCTGAATAGGGCCAAACAAGGCCTAATCGTGCAGAATCCAGCAGAATCAACGCAATTCGAGCCAAGTCGAGCCGAATGGAGCGAAATGGAGCCAAATAGAGCCGATTCGAACCGAATCAAGCTGATTCAAGCCTAATCGCGTGGAAATGCATTGAATCGAATCGGATCAAATAGATTAGAGAAGGGGACGAGAGGGGCGGGGAGGGTAGAATCGAACAGAACAGAACAGTAGAGAATAGAAAGAATAGAATATAGTTCAGTAGGGTAGAGCAGAGAAGAGTCGAGTAGAGTAGAACTGAGTCGAATGGAGTCAAATAGTGCAGGATATAGCTGAAAAGAACCAATTCTAGCCGAATTGAGCCAAATGGAAACAAAACGAGATGAATCGCTTCGAATTGCTTCGAATTGCGTCCAATCGAATCGATTAGATTAGGGTAGGGTAGAACAGAATAGAGTAGAATGGTGTAGAATGGAGTAGAATGGAGTCCAATGGAGTTGAATAGAGACAGATAGAGTAGAAAAGAGTCGAATTGAGTCGAATAGGGCCGAATAAGCTGAAGCGAGCCAAGTCGAGTTGAAACGAACAGAATCGAGCTGAATCGAAGCGATTCTAGCCAAATCGAGCTGAATCGAGCTGATGTGGCTGCATCGAGCCGATTCACGCAAAATCGCGTCCAACCGCATCAAAATGCTTTGAATCGAATCAAATGGAATAGAATAGGTTAGGGTAGGGTAGTTTCTGATAGGGTAAGCTAGGGTAGAAGAAAGTAGACTACAGTAGAATAGACAAGGGAAGGCTAGAGTAGTAGCCTAGACTAGTAAGCTGGACTAGTCAGCTAGAACTGGTGGCATAGATCAGTAGCCTAGACAACTAGCCTTGAATAGTACCATTGCCTTGACAAGTACCCTAAGTCATCCGAACTAGTACCCTTGCCTTAACCAGTAGTCTTTAACTAGTCCCTTTGCCTCCAACAGTAGTCTTAACTAGTACCTCGCCTTAACTCGTATGCTTAACTAGTGCCCTTAACTAGTAGCCTTGCCTTAACTAGTAGCCTTAACTAGCATCCTGGCATAAACTAGTAGCCTAAACTACTGACCTTGCCTTAATCAGTACCCCCAACAAGTACCCATGCCTTAACTAGTACCCTGAACTACTATCCTGGCCTTAACTAGTACCCTAACTAGTACCCTAGCTTTAACTAGTAGCCTGAACTAGTACCCTTGCGTTAAGTAGTACCCTTGCCCGAACTAATACCCTTATTAAGTACCGCACGGCGTGGTAGAATAGGGTACGGTAGCATGCGGTGGAACAGAGAAAATAGAATAGACCAGCAATGGTCAGGGTAGGTTAGTTTAGTGTAGGGTATGGTAGATAGCATAGGATGGAATAGAGAAAATAGAAAACGAGAATAGAATACAACAGAATAGAAAAGAACAGGCTAGATTAGGATAGGGTAGGTCGGGGTAGGGTTCTGTAGGATAGAATAGTGTAGAATGGAGTCGAATGGTGTGGAATGGAGTCGAACAGAGATGAATAGGGTAGAAAAGGGTTGACTAGAGCGGAATAGCTCCAAACAGGACCAAATAGGGCCGAACCGAGCCGAATCAAGGCAAATCGAGCCGAATCGAGTCGGATCGACCACGTTCGAGCTGAATGGAGCCGAAATGAGCCAAAGAGAGACAAACAAAATGAACCGAGCAAAATCACACCTAATCGCATCGAATCTCGTTTAATTCCATCAAATCCCACCAAAAGCCATCGAAACTCATGGAATCTCACCGAATCCCATCTAATTGTGTCAAATCGGGTCGAATGGTGTCGAATTGAATGGAACCGAATTAAATTGAATAGATTAGAGTAGTGTAGGTTAGGCTGGGATTCAGTAGGTTAGGGCACAGAAGAATAGAATAGAGTAGAACAGAAGAGAATACAAAGAGTAGAATGGAGTAGAGTTGAGTAGAGTAGAATAGTCAGAGTTGAGTAGTGCAGAATAGAGATGAATAGATCCAATTCAAGTCAATTGAGTCGAATGGAGAGGTAACGAGTCAAATCACGATGAATCAAATCGAATTGAATAGATTACAGCAAAATAGAGTAGGGTAGAGTAGAATACTTTAAAATGGAGTAGAACGGTGAGCAATGGAATCGAATGGAGTAGAATAGAGTAGAAAAGAGCCGTAGAGGGCCCAAGAGGGCTGAGTCGAGCTGAAGTGAGGCAAATCGAGACTAATGGAGCCGAATCGAGCCTAATCAAGCCGAATCGACACTATTCGAGCCAAATGGAGCCGAATGGACACGAATCGAACCAATTCAACCTGACTCTTGTCAAAATTCGTCGAATCGAATTGAATAGATTAGAGTAGGGGAGGTTCGGGTAGGGTAGGGTAGGGTAGACTAGAGTAGAGTAGAATAGAATACAACAGAACAATACAGAATGAATACAGAAAAGAGTAGGCTAGAGTAGAGTAGCGGGGAATAGAGTAGAGTAGAATAGATTCAAACAGAGACAAATAAGGCCAAATCGAGCCGAATCGCGTCGAAATGGGTTGAATCAAATCCAATCAAGTGGATTAGAATACATTAGAGTTGGGTAGCGTAGGGTAGGGTAGAATAGAGTAGAACAGAATAGAAATAATACAATAGAATAGGGGAGTAGACTAGAGTACAACAGACTAGAATAGAGTCGAATAGAGCTGAATAGAGCCAAATGGAGACAAAATGAGAGGAATCGCATCGAATCGATTTGAGTAAATTAGAGTGGTGTAGGTTAGGGTAGAGCAGAATAGAGTAGAATAGCATAGAATGGTGTGGAATGAATAGAATGGAGTAGAATGGAGTTAAATAGAGACGAATAGAGCAGAAAAGAGTCGAATAGAGCAGAACAGGGCCGAATAAGGCCGAATCGAGCTGCGTCAAGCTTAATCGCGTCGAATCGCGTTAAATGCGTCAAATCCAATTGAAACGTATAGATTAGACACGGGAAGGGGAGGGTAGAATAGAACAGAATAGAGTAGAATAGAAGAGATTAGAACAAAATAGGGCTAGAATAGAATAGAGTGGAAAAGAGTAGAGTCGAATAGAGCTGAATAGGCCGAGTAGAGACGAATAGAGACGAACGGAGCTGAATACAGCCAAAAAGAGCCTTAGTGCCGAATCGCACCTAATCGAGCTGAATCAAGCAGATTCGCACCGACTGTCCCCGAATAGCGTCGGATCGCATCGAATCGAGTTGAGTCACATCGTTTTGCATCAAACAAGGTCAAACTGCTTCATACTGGGTCGAATCCCATCGTATCAGGTCGAATAACCTCGAATTGTGTCAAATCTCATAGAATCCGACTGAATCACGGTGAATAGCATGGAATCGCATCAAATCTCTTTGAATCCCTTCGAATGCCTTCAGATCTGTTCGAATCCAGTCGAAAGCTGCCCAATCACGTCGAATTGAATTGAATTGAATCAAGTAGATTAAAGTAGGGTAGGTTTGGGTGGGGTGCAGCAGGGTTGGGTAGGGTAGAATAGAATAGAGTACGACAGAATAGGAGAGAACAGAACAGAATAGAAAGAATACAACAGAATACAATAGAGTAGAATAGAGTCAAAGAGTGCACAACATAGCCGAATTGAGCCAAATGGAGACAAAACGAGGCGAATCGCATCGAATCGCTTTGAATCAGGTCAAATCAAATCGAACCGATTAGAATAGATTAGGGTAGGGAAGGGCAGAATAAAATAGAGGAGAATAGTATAGAACGGAATAGAATGAAGTTGAATGGAGTCCAACAGAGATGGATAGAGACGAAGAGAGCAGAAAAGAGTCGAATAGGGCAGAATAGGGCCGAAATGGCTGAATAGGGCCAAACAAGGCCTAATCGTGCAGAATCCAGCAGAATCAACGCAATTCGAGCCAAGTCGAGCCGAATGGAGCGAAATGGAGCCAAATAGAGCCGATTCGAACCGAATCAAGCTGATTCAAGCCTAATCGCGTGGAAATGCATTGAATCGAATCGGATCAAATAGATTAGAGAAGGGGACGAGAGGGGCGGGGAGGGTAGAATCGAACAGAACAGAACAGTAGAGAATAGAAAGAATAGAATATAGTTCAGTAGGGTAGAGCAGAGAAGAGTCGAGTAGAGTAGAACTGAGTCGAATGGAGTCAAATAGTGCAGGATATAGCTGAAAAGAACCAATTCTAGCCGAATTGAGCCAAATGGAAACAAAACGAGATGAATCGCTTCGAATTGCTTCGAATTGCGTCCAATCGAATCGATTAGAGTAGGGTAGGGTAGAACAGAATAGAGTAGAATGGTGTAGAATGGAGTAGAATGGAGTCCAATGGAGTTGAATAGAGACAGATAGAGTAGAAAAGAGTCGAATTGAGTCGAATAGGGCCGAATAAGCTGAAGCGAGCCAAGTCGAGTTGAAACGAACAGAATCGAGCTGAATCGAAGCGATTCTAGCCAAATCGAGCTGAATCGAGCTGATGTGGCTGCATCGAGCCGATTCACGCAAAATCGCGTCCAACCGCATCAAAATGCTTTGAATCGAATCAAATGGAATAGAATAGGTTAGGGTAGGGTAGTTTCTGATAGGGTAAGCTAGGGTAGAAGAAAGTAGACTACAGTAGAGTAGACAAGGGAAGGCTAGAGTAGTAGCCTAGACTAGTAAGCTGGACTAGTCAGCTAGAACTGGTGGCATAGATCAGTAGCCTAGACAACTAGCCTTGAATAGTACCATTGCCTTGACAAGTACCCTAAGTCATCCGAACTAGTACCCTTGCCTTAACCAGTAGTCTTTAACTAGTCCCTTTGCCTCCAACAGTAGTCTTAACTAGTACCTCGCCTTAACTCGTATGCTTAACTAGTGCCCTTAACTAGTAGCCTTGCCTTAACTAGTAGCCTTAACTAGCATCCTGGCATAAACTAGTAGCCTAAACTACTGACCTTGCCTTAATCAGTACCCCCAACAAGTACCCATGCCTTAACTAGTACCCTGAACTACTATCCTGGCCTTAACTAGTACCCTAACTAGTACCCTAGCTTTAACTAGTAGCCTGAACTAGTACCCTTGCGTTAAGTAGTACCCTTGCCCGAACTAATACCCTTATTAAGTACCGCACGGCGCGGTAGAATAGGGTACGGTAGCATGCGGTGGAACAGAGAAAATAGAATAGACCAGCAATGGTCAGGGTAGGTTAGTTTAGTGTAGGGTATGGTAGATAGCATAGGATGGAATAGAGAAAATAGAAAACGAGAATAGAATACAACAGAATAGAAAAGAACAGGCTAGATTAGGATAGGGTAGGTCGGGGTAGGGTTCTGTAGGATAGAATAGTGTAGAATGGAGTCGAATGGTGTGGAATGGAGTCGAACAGAGATGAATAGGGTAGAAAAGGGTTGACTAGAGCGGAATAGCTCCAAACAGGACCAAATAGGGCCGAACCGAGCCGAATCAAGGCAAATCGAGCCGAATCGAGTCGGATCGACCACGTTCGAGCTGAATGGAGCCGAAATGAGCCAAAGAGAGACAAACAAAATGAACCGAGCAAAATCACACCTAATCGCATCGAATCTCGTTTAATTCCATCAAATCCCACCAAAAGCCATCGAAACTCATGGAATCTCACCGAATCCCATCTAATTGTGTCAAATCGGGTCGAATGGTGTCGAATTGAATGGAACCGAATTAAATTGAATAGAGTAGTGTAGGTTAGGCTGGGATTCAGTAGGTTAGGGCACAGAAGAATAGACTAGAGTAGAACAGAAGAGAATACAAAGAGTAGAATGGAGTAGAGTTGAGTAGAGTAGAATAGTCAGAGTTGAGTAGTGCAGAATAGAGATGAATAGATCCAATTCAAGTCAATTGAGTCGAATGGAGAGGTAACGAGTCAAATCACGATGAATCAAATCGAATTGAATAGATTACAGCAAAATAGAGTAGGGTAGAGTAGAATACTTTAAAATGGAGTAGAACGGTGAGCAATGGAATCGAATGGAGTAGAATAGAGTAGAAAAGAGCCGTAGAGGGCCCAAGAGGGCTGAGTCGAGCTGAAGTGAGGCAAATCGAGACTAATGGAGCCGAATCGAGCCTAATCAAGCCGAATCGACACTATTCGAGCCAAATGGAGCCGAATGGACACGAATCGAACCAATTCAACCTGACTCTTGTCAAAATTCGTCGAATCGAATTGAATAGATTAGAGTAGGGGAGGTTCGGGTAGGGTAGGGTAGGGTAGACTAGAGTAGAGTAGAATAGAATACAACAGAACAATACAGAATGAATACAGAAAAGAGTAGGCTAGAGTAGAGTAGCGGGGAATAGAGTAGAGTAGAATAGATTCAAACAGAGACAAATAAGGCCAAATCGAGCCGAATCGCGTCGAAATGGGTTGAATCAAATCCAATCAAGTGGATTAGAATACATTAGAGTTGGGTAGCGTAGGGTAGGGTAGAATAGAGTAGAACAGAATAGAAATAATACAACAGAATAGGGGAGTCGACTAGAGTACAACAGACTAGAATAGAGTCGAATAGAGCTGAATAGAGCCAAATGGAGACAAAATGAGAGGAATCGCATCGAATCGATTTGAGTAAATTAGAGTGGTGTAGGTTAGGGTAGAGCAGAATAGAGTAGAATAGCATAGAATGGTGTGGAATGAATAGAATGGAGTGGAATGGAGTTAAATAGAGACGAATAGAGCAGAAAAGAGTCGAATAGAGCAGAACAGGGCCGAATAAGGCCGAATCGAGCTGCGTCAAGCTTAATCGCGTCGAATCGCGTTAAATGCGTCAAATCCAATTGAAACGTATAGATTAGACACGGGAAGGGGAGGGTAGAATAGAACAGAATAGAGTAGAATAGAAGAGATTAGAACAAAATAGGGCTAGAATAGAATAGAGTGGAAAAGAGTAGAGTCGAATAGAGCCGAATAGGCCGAGTAGAGACGAATAGAGACGAACGGAGCTGAATACAGCCAAAAAGAGCCTTAGTGCCGAATCGCACCTAATCGAGCTGAATCAAGCAGATTCGCACCGACTGTCCCCGAATAGCGTCGGATCGCATCGAATCGAGTTGAGTCACATCGTTTTGCATCAAACAAGGTCAAACTGCTTCCTATTGGGTCGAATCCCATCGTATCAGGTCGAATAACCTCGAATTGTGTCAAATCTCATAGAATCCGACTGAATCACGGTGAATAGCATGGAATCGCATCAAATCTCTTTGAATCCCTTCGAATGCCTTCAGATCTGTTCGAATCCAGTCGAAAGCTGCCCAATCACGTCGAATTGAATTGAATTGAATCAAGTAGATTAAAGTAGGGTAGGTTTGGGTGGGGTGCAGCAGGGTTGGGTAGGGTAGAATAGAATAGAGTACGACAGAATAGGAGAGAACAGAACAGAATAGAAAGAATACAACAGAATACAATAGAGTAGAATAGAGTCAAAGAGTGCACAACATAGCCGAATTGAGCCAAATGGAGACAAAACGAGGCGAATCGCATCGAATCGCTTTGAATCAGGTCAAATCAAATCGAACCGATTAGAATAGATTAGGGTAGGGAAGGGCAGAATAAAATAGAGGAGAATAGTATAGAACGGAATAGAATGAAGTTGAATGGAGTCCAACAGAGATGGATAGAGACGAAGAGAGCAGAAAAGAGTCGAATAGGGCAGAATAGGGCCGAAATGGCTGAATAGGGCCAAACAAGGCCTAATCGTGCAGAATCCAGCAGAATCAACGCAATTCGAGCCAAGTCGAGCCGAATGGAGCGAAATGGAGCCAAATAGAGCCGATTCGAACCGAATCAAGCTGATTCAAGCCTAATCGCGTGGAAATGCATTGAATCGAATCGGATCAAATAGATTAGAGAAGGGGACGAGAGGGGCGGGGAGGGTAGAATCGAACAGAACAGAACAGTAGAGAATAGAAAGAATAGAATATAGTT
This sequence comes from Elephas maximus indicus, assembly GCF_024166365.1. Taxonomy (NCBI): domain Eukaryota; kingdom Metazoa; phylum Chordata; class Mammalia; order Proboscidea; family Elephantidae; genus Elephas; species Elephas maximus. Next base: position 3,922,207 of record NC_064836.1, read on the forward strand.
CAGTAGGGTAGAGCAGAGAAGAGTCGAGTAGAGTAGAACTGAGTCGAATGGAGTCAAATAGTGCAGGATATAGCTGAAAAGAACCAATTCTAGCCGAATTGAGCCAAATGGAAACAAAACGAGATGAATCGCTTCGAATTGCTTCGAATTGCGTCCAATCGAATCGATTAGAGTAGGGTAGGGTAGAACAGAATAGAGTAGAATGGTGTAGAATGGAGTAGAATGGAGTCCAATGGAGTTGAATAGAGACAGATAGAGTAGAAAAGAGTCGAATTGAGTCGAATAGGGCCGAATAAGCTGAAGCGAGCCAAGTCGAGTTGAAACGAACAGAATCGAGCTGAATCGAAGCGATTCTAGCCAAATCGAGCTGAATCGAGCTGATGTGGCTGCATCGAGCCGATTCACGCAAAATCGCGTCCAACCGCATCAAAATGCTTTGAATCGAATCAAATGGAATAGAATAGGTTAGGGTAGGGTAGTTTCTGATAGGGTAAGCTAGGGTAGAAGAAAGTAGACTACAGTAGAGTAGACAAGGGAAGGCTAGAGTAGTAGCCTAGACTAGTAAGCTGGACTAGTCAGCTAGAACTGGTGGCATAGATCAGTAGCCTAGACAACTAGCCTTGAATAGTACCATTGCCTTGACAAGTACCCTAAGTCATCCGAACTAGTACCCTTGCCTTAACCAGTAGTCTTTAACTAGTCCCTTTGCCTCCAACAGTAGTCTTAACTAGTACCTCGCCTTAACTCGTATGCTTAACTAGTGCCCTTAACTAGTAGCCTTGCCTTAACTAGTAGCCTTAACTAGCATCCTGGCATAAACTAGTAGCCTAAACTACTGACCTTGCCTTAATCAGTACCCCCAACAAGTACCCATGCCTTAACTAGTACCCTGAACTACTATCCTGGCCTTAACTAGTACCCTAACTAGTACCCTAGCTTTAACTAGTAGCCTGAACTAGTACCCTTGCGTTAAGTAGTACCCTTGCCCGAACTAATACCCTTATTAAGTACCGCACGGCGCGGTAGAATAGGGTACGGTAGCATGCGGTGGAACAGAGAAAATAGAATAGACCAGCAATGGTCAGGGTAGGTTAGTTTAGTGTAGGGTATGGTAGATAGCATAGGATGGAATAGAGAAAATAGAAAACGAGAATAGAATACAACAGAATAGAAAAGAACAGGCTAGATTAGGATAGGGTAGGTCGGGGTAGGGTTCTGTAGGATAGAATAGTGTAGAATGGAGTCGAATGGTGTGGAATGGAGTCGAACAGAGATGAATAGGGTAGAAAAGGGTTGACTAGAGCGGAATAGCTCCAAACAGGACCAAATAGGGCCGAACCGAGCCGAATCAAGGCAAATCGAGCCGAATCGAGTCGGATCGACCACGTTCGAGCTGAATGGAGCCGAAATGAGCCAAAGAGAGACAAACAAAATGAACCGAGCAAAATCACACCTAATCGCATCGAATCTCGTTTAATTCCATCAAATCCCACCAAAAGCCATCGAAACTCATGGAATCTCACCGAATCCCATCTAATTGTGTCAAATCGGGTCGAATGGTGTCGAATTGAATGGAACCGAATTAAATTGAATAGAGTAGTGTAGGTTAGGCTGGGATTCAGTAGGTTAGGGCACAGAAGAATAGACTAGAGTAGAACAGAAGAGAATACAAAGAGTAGAATGGAGTAGAGTTGAGTAGAGTAGAATAGTCAGAGTTGAGTAGTGCAGAATAGAGATGAATAGATCCAATTCAAGTCAATTGAGTCGAATGGAGAGGTAACGAGTCAAATCACGATGAATCAAATCGAATTGAATAGATTACAGCAAAATAGAGTAGGGTAGAGTAGAATACTTTAAAATGGAGTAGAACGGTGAGCAATGGAATCGAATGGAGTAGAATAGAGTAGAAAAGAGCCGTAGAGGGCCCAAGAGGGCTGAGTCGAGCTGAAGTGAGGCAAATCGAGACTAATGGAGCCGAATCGAGCCTAATCAAGCCGAATCGACACTATTCGAGCCAAATGGAGCCGAATGGACACGAATCGAACCAATTCAACCTGACTCTTGTCAAAATTCGTCGAATCGAATTGAATAGATTAGAGTAGGGGAGGTTCGGGTAGGGTAGGGTAGGGTAGACTAGAGTAGAGTAGAATAGAATACAACAGAACAATACAGAATGAATACAGAAAAGAGTAGGCTAGAGTAGAGTAGCGGGGAATAGAGTAGAGTAGAATAGATTCAAACAGAGACAAATAAGGCCAAATCGAGCCGAATCGCGTCGAAATGGGTTGAATCAAATCCAATCAAGTGGATTAGAATACATTAGAGTTGGGTAGCGTAGGGTAGGGTAGAATAGAGTAGAACAGAATAGAAATAATACAACAGAATAGGGGAGTCGACTAGAGTACAACAGACTAGAATAGAGTCGAATAGAGCTGAATAGAGCCAAATGGAGACAAAATGAGAGGAATCGCATCGAATCGATTTGAGTAAATTAGAGTGGTGTAGGTTAGGGTAGAGCAGAATAGAGTAGAATAGCATAGAATGGTGTGGAATGAATAGAATGGAGTGGAATGGAGTTAAATAGAGACGAATAGAGCAGAAAAGAGTCGAATAGAGCAGAACAGGGCCGAATAAGGCCGAATCGAGCTGCGTCAAGCTTAATCGCGTCGAATCGCGTTAAATGCGTCAAATCCAATTGAAACGTATAGATTAGACACGGGAAGGGGAGGGTAGAATAGAACAGAATAGAGTAGAATAGAAGAGATTAGAACAAAATAGGGCTAGAATAGAATAGAGTGGAAAAGAGTAGAGTCGAATAGAGCCGAATAGGCCGAGTAGAGACGAATAGAGACGAACGGAGCTGAATACAGCCAAAAAGAGCCTTAGTGCCGAATCGCACCTAATCGAGCTGAATCAAGCAGATTCGCACCGACTGTCCCCGAATAGCGTCGGATCGCATCGAATCGAGTTGAGTCACATCGTTTTGCATCAAACAAGGTCAAACTGCTTCCTATTGGGTCGAATCCCATCGTATCAGGTCGAATAACCTCGAATTGTGTCAAATCTCATAGAATCCGACTGAATCACGGTGAATAGCATGGAATCGCATCAAATCTCTTTGAATCCCTTCGAATGCCTTCAGATCTGTTCGAATCCAGTCGAAAGCTGCCCAATCACGTCGAATTGAATTGAATTGAATCAAGTAGATTAAAGTAGGGTAGGTTTGGGTGGGGTGCAGCAGGGTTGGGTAGGGTAGAATAGAATAGAGTACGACAGAATAGGAGAGAACAGAACAGAATAGAAAGAATACAACAGAATACAATAGAGTAGAATAGAGTCAAAGAGTGCACAACATAGCCGAATTGAGCCAAATGGAGACAAAACGAGGCGAATCGCATCGAATCGCTTTGAATCAGGTCAAATCAAATCGAACCGATTAGAATAGATTAGGGTAGGGAAGGGCAGAATAAAATAGAGGAGAATAGTATAGAACGGAATAGAATGAAGTTGAATGGAGTCCAACAGAGATGGATAGAGACGAAGAGAGCAGAAAAGAGTCGAATAGGGCAGAATAGGGCCGAAATGGCTGAATAGGGCCAAACAAGGCCTAATCGTGCAGAATCCAGCAGAATCAACGCAATTCGAGCCAAGTCGAGCCGAATGGAGCGAAATGGAGCCAAATAGAGCCGATTCGAACCGAATCAAGCTGATTCAAGCCTAATCGCGTGGAAATGCATTGAATCGAATCGGATCAAATAGATTAGAGAAGGGGACGAGAGGGGCGGGGAGGGTAGAATCGAACAGAACAGAACAGTAGAGAATAGAAAGAATAGAATATAGTTCAGTAGGGTAGAGCAGAGAAGAGTCGAGTAGAGTAGAACTGAGTCGAATGGAGTCAAATAGTGCAGGATATAGCTGAAAAGAACCAATTCTAGCCGAATTGAGCCAAATGGAAACAAAACGAGATGAATCGCTTCGAATTGCTTCGAATTGCGTCCAATCGAATCGATTAGAGTAGGGTAGGGTAGAACAGAATAGAGTAGAATGGTGTAGAATGGAGTAGAATGGAGTCCAATGGAGTTGAATAGAGACAGATAGAGTAGAAAAGAGTCGAATTGAGTCGAATAGGGCCGAATAAGCTGAAGCGAGCCAAGTCGAGTTGAAACGAACAGAATCGAGCTGAATCGAAGCGATTCTAGCCAAATCGAGCTGAATCGAGCTGATGTGGCTGCATCGAGCCGATTCACGCAAAATCGCGTCCAACCGCATCAAAATGCTTTGAATCGAATCAAATGGAATAGAATAGGTTAGGGTAGGGTAGTTTCTGATAGGGTAAGCTAGGGTAGAAGAAAGTAGACTACAGTAGAGTAGACAAGGGAAGGCTAGAGTAGTAGCCTAGACTAGTAAGCTGGACTAGTCAGCTAGAACTGGTGGCATAGATCAGTAGCCTAGACAACTAGCCTTGAATAGTACCATTGCCTTGACAAGTACCCTAAGTCATCCGAACTAGTACCCTTGCCTTAACCAGTAGTCTTTAACTAGTCCCTTTGCCTCCAACAGTAGTCTTAACTAGTACCTCGCCTTAACTCGTATGCTTAACTAGTGCCCTTAACTAGTAGCCTTGCCTTAACTAGTAGCCTTAACTAGCATCCTGGCATAAACTAGTAGCCTAAACTACTGACCTTGCCTTAATCAGTACCCCCAACAAGTACCCATGCCTTAACTAGTACCCTGAACTACTATCCTGGCCTTAACTAGTACCCTAACTAGTACCCTAGCTTTAACTAGTAGCCTGAACTAGTACCCTTGCGTTAAGTAGTACCCTTGCCCGAACTAATACCCTTATTAAGTACCGCACGGCGCGGTAGAATAGGGTACGGTAGCATGCGGTGGAACAGAGAAAATAGAATAGACCAGCAATGGTCAGGGTAGGTTAGTTTAGTGTAGGGTATGGTAGATAGCATAGGATGGAATAGAGAAAATAGAAAACGAGAATAGAATACAACAGAATAGAAAAGAACAGGCTAGATTAGGATAGGGTAGGTCGGGGTAGGGTTCTGTAGGATAGAATAGTGTAGAATGGAGTCGAATGGTGTGGAATGGAGTCGAACAGAGATGAATAGGGTAGAAAAGGGTTGACTAGAGCGGAATAGCTCCAAACAGGACCAAATAGGGCCGAACCGAGCCGAATCAAGGCAAATCGAGCCGAATCGAGTCGGATCGACCACGTTCGAGCTGAATGGAGCCGAAATGAGCCAAAGAGAGACAAACAAAATGAACCGAGCAAAATCACACCTAATCGCATCGAATCTCGTTTAATTCCATCAAATCCCACCAAAAGCCATCGAAACTCATGGAATCTCACCGAATCCCATCTAATTGTGTCAAATCGGGTCGAATGGTGTCGAATTGAATGGAACCGAATTAAATTGAATAGAGTAGTGTAGGTTAGGCTGGGATTCAGTAGGTTAGGGCACAGAAGAATAGACTAGAGTAGAACAGAAGAGAATACAAAGAGTAGAATGGAGTAGAGTTGAGTAGAGTAGAATAGTCAGAGTTGAGTAGTGCAGAATAGAGATGAATAGATCCAATTCAAGTCAATTGAGTCGAATGGAGAGGTAACGAGTCAAATCACGATGAATCAAATCGAATTGAATAGATTACAGCAAAATAGAGTAGGGTAGAGTAGAATACTTTAAAATGGAGTAGAACGGTGAGCAATGGAATCGAATGGAGTAGAATAGAGTAGAAAAGAGCCGTAGAGGGCCCAAGAGGGCTGAGTCGAGCTGAAGTGAGGCAAATCGAGACTAATGGAGCCGAATCGAGCCTAATCAAGCCGAATCGACACTATTCGAGCCAAATGGAGCCGAATGGACACGAATCGAACCAATTCAACCTGACTCTTGTCAAAATTCGTCGAATCGAATTGAATAGATTAGAGTAGGGGAGGTTCGGGTAGGGTAGGGTAGGGTAGACTAGAGTAGAGTAGAATAGAATACAACAGAACAATACAGAATGAATACAGAAAAGAGTAGGCTAGAGTAGAGTAGCGGGGAATAGAGTAGAGTAGAATAGATTCAAACAGAGACAAATAAGGCCAAATCGAGCCGAATCGCGTCGAAATGGGTTGAATCAAATCCAATCAAGTGGATTAGAATACATTAGAGTTGGGTAGCGTAGGGTAGGGTAGAATAGAGTAGAACAGAATAGAAATAATACAACAGAATAGGGGAGTCGACTAGAGTACAACAGACTAGAATAGAGTCGAATAGAGCTGAATAGAGCCAAATGGAGACAAAATGAGAGGAATCGCATCGAATCGATTTGAGTAAATTAGAGTGGTGTAGGTTAGGGTAGAGCAGAATAGAGTAGAATAGCATAGAATGGTGTGGAATGAATAGAATGGAGTGGAATGGAGTTAAATAGAGACGAATAGAGCAGAAAAGAGTCGAATAGAGCAGAACAGGGCCGAATAAGGCCGAATCGAGCTGCGTCAAGCTTAATCGCGTCGAATCGCGTTAAATGCGTCAAATCCAATTGAAACGTATAGATTAGACACGGGAAGGGGAGGGTAGAATAGAACAGAATAGAGTAGAATAGAAGAGATTAGAACAAAATAGGGCTAGAATAGAATAGAGTGGAAAAGAGTAGAGTCGAATAGAGCCGAATAGGCCGAGTAGAGACGAATAGAGACGAACGGAGCTGAATACAGCCAAAAAGAGCCTTAGTGCCGAATCGCACCTAATCGAGCTGAATCAAGCAGATTCGCACCGACTGTCCCCGAATAGCGTCGGATCGCATCGAATCGAGTTGAGTCACATCGTTTTGCATCAAACAAGGTCAAACTGCTTCCTATTGGGTCGAATCCCATCGTATCAGGTCGAATAACCTCGAATTGTGTCAAATCTCATAGAATCCGACTGAATCACGGTGAATAGCATGGAATCGCATCAAATCTCTTTGAATCCCTTCGAATGCCTTCAGATCTGTTCGAATCCAGTCGAAAGCTGCCCAATCACGTCGAATTGAATTGAATTGAATCAAGTAGATTAAAGTAGGGTAGGTTTGGGTGGGGTGCAGCAGGGTTGGGTAGGGTAGAATAGAATAGAGTACGACAGAATAGGAGAGAACAGAACAGAATAGAAAGAATACAACAGAATACAATAGAGTAGAATAGAGTCAAAGAGTGCACAACATAGCCGAATTGAGCCAAATGGAGACAAAACGAGGCGAATCGCATCGAATCGCTTTGAATCAGGTCAAATCAAATCGAACCGATTAGAATAGATTAGGGTAGGGAAGGGCAGAATAAAATAGAGGAGAATAGTATAGAACGGAATAGAATGAAGTTGAATGGAGTCCAACAGAGATGGATAGAGACGAAGAGAGCAGAAAAGAGTCGAATAGGGCAGAATAGGGCCGAAATGGCTGAATAGGGCCAAACAAGGCCTAATCGTGCAGAATCCAGCAGAATCAACGCAATTCGAGCCAAGTCGAGCCGAATGGAGCGAAATGGAGCCAAATAGAGCCGATTCGAACCGAATCAAGCTGATTCAAGCCTAATCGCGTGGAAATGCATTGAATCGAATCGGATCAAATAGATTAGAGAAGGGGACGAGAGGGGCGGGGAGGGTAGAATCGAACAGAACAGAACAGTAGAGAATAGAAAGAATAGAATATAGTTCAGTAGGGTAGAGCAGAGAAGAGTCGAGTAGAGTAGAACTGAGTCGAATGGAGTCAAATAGTGCAGGATATAGCTGAAAAGAACCAATTCTAGCCGAATTGAGCCAAATGGAAACAAAACGAGATGAATCGCTTCGAATTGCTTCGAATTGCGTCCAATCGAATCGATTAGAGTAGGGTAGGGTAGAACAGAATAGAGTAGAATGGTGTAGAATGGAGTAGAATGGAGTCCAATGGAGTTGAATAGAGACAGATAGAGTAGAAAAGAGTCGAATTGAGTCGAATAGGGCCGAATAAGCTGAAGCGAGCCAAGTCGAGTTGAAACGAACAGAATCGAGCTGAATCGAAGCGATTCTAGCCAAATCGAGCTGAATCGAGCTGATGTGGCTGCATCGAGCCGATTCACGCAAAATCGCGTCCAACCGCATCAAAATGCTTTGAATCGAATCAAATGGAATAGAATAGGTTAGGGTAGGGTAGTTTCTGATAGGGTAAGCTAGGGTAGAAGAAAGTAGACTACAGTAGAGTAGACAAGGGAAGGCTAGAGTAGTAGCCTAGACTAGTAAGCTGGACTAGTCAGCTAGAACTGGTGGCATAGATCAGTAGCCTAGACAACTAGCCTTGAATAGTACCATTGCCTTGACAAGTACCCTAAGTCATCCGAACTAGTACCCTTGCCTTAACCAGTAGTCTTTAACTAGTCCCTTTGCCTCCAACAGTAGTCTTAACTAGTACCTCGCCTTAACTCGTATGCTTAACTAGTGCCCTTAACTAGTAGCCTTGCCTTAACTAGTAGCCTTAACTAGCATCCTGGCATAAACTAGTAGCCTAAACTACTGACCTTGCCTTAATCAGTACCCCCAACAAGTACCCATGCCTTAACTAGTACCCTGAACTACTATCCTGGCCTTAACTAGTACCCTAACTAGTACCCTAGCTTTAACTAGTAGCCTGAACTAGTACCCTTGCGTTAAGTAGTACCCTTGCCCGAACTAATACCCTTATTAAGTACCGCACGGCGCGGTAGAATAGGGTACGGTAGCATGCGGTGGAACAGAGAAAATAGAATAGACCAGCAATGGTCAGGGTAGGTTAGTTTAGTGTAGGGTATGGTAGATAGCATAGGATGGAATAGAGAAAATAGAAAACGAGAATAGAATACAACAGAATAGAAAAGAACAGGCTAGATTAGGATAGGGTAGGTCGGGGTAGGGTTCTGTAGGATAGAATAGTGTAGAATGGAGTCGAATGGTGTGGAATGGAGTCGAACAGAGATGAATAGGGTAGAAAAGGGTTGACTAGAGCGGAATAGCTCCAAACAGGACCAAATAGGGCCGAACCGAGCCGAATCAAGGCAAATCGAGCCGAATCGAGTCGGATCGACCACGTTCGAGCTGAATGGAGCCGAAATGAGCCAAAGAGAGACAAACAAAATGAACCGAGCAAAATCACACCTAATCGCATCGAATCTCGTTTAATTCCATCAAATCCCACCAAAAGCCATCGAAACTCATGGAATCTCACCGAATCCCATCTAATTGTGTCAAATCGGGTCGAATGGTGTCGAATTGAATGGAACCGAATTAAATTGAATAGAGTAGTGTAGGTTAGGCTGGGATTCAGTAGGTTAGGGCACAGAAGAATAGACTAGAGTAGAACAGAAGAGAATACAAAGAGTAGAATGGAGTAGAGTTGAGTAGAGTAGAATAGTCAGAGTTGAGTAGTGCAGAATAGAGATGAATAGATCCAATTCAAGTCAATTGAGTCGAATGGAGAGGTAACGAGTCAAATCACGATGAATCAAATCGAATTGAATAGATTACAGCAAAATAGAGTAGGGTAGAGTAGAATACTTTAAAATGGAGTAGAACGGTGAGCAATGGAATCGAATGGAGTAGAATAGAGTAGAAAAGAGCCGTAGAGGGCCCAAGAGGGCTGAGTCGAGCTGAAGTGAGGCAAATCGAGACTAATGGAGCCGAATCGAGCCTAATCAAGCCGAATCGACACTATTCGAGCCAAATGGAGCCGAATGGACACGAATCGAACCAATTCAACCTGACTCTTGTCAAAATTCGTCGAATCGAATTGAATAGATTAGAGTAGGGGAGGTTCGGGTAGGGTAGGGTAGGGTAGACTAGAGTAGAGTAGAATAGAATACAACAGAACAATACAGAATGAATACAGAAAAGAGTAGGCTAGAGTAGAGTAGCGGGGAATAGAGTAGAGTAGAATAGATTCAAACAGAGACAAATAAGGCCAAATCGAGCCGAATCGCGTCGAAATGGGTTGAATCAAATCCAATCAAGTGGATTAGAATACATTAGAGTTGGGTAGCGTAGGGTAGGGTAGAATAGAGTAGAACAGAATAGAAATAATACAACAGAATAGGGGAGTCGACTAGAGTACAACAGACTAGAATAGAGTCGAATAGAGCTGAATAGAGCCAAATGGAGACAAAATGAGAGGAATCGCATCGAATCGATTTGAGTAAATTAGAGTGGTGTAGGTTAGGGTAGAGCAGAATAGAGTAGAATAGCATAGAATGGTGTGGAATGAATAGAATGGAGTGGAATGGAGTTAAATAGAGACGAATAGAGCAGAAAAGAGTCGAATAGAGCAGAACAGGGCCGAATAAGGCCGAATCGAGCTGCGTCAAGCTTAATCGCGTCGAATCGCGTTAAATGCGTCAAATCCAATTGAAACGTATAGATTAGACACGGGAAGGGGAGGGTAGAATAGAACAGAATAGAGTAGAATAGAAGAGATTAGAACAAAATAGGGCTAGAATAGAATAGAGTGGAAAAGAGTAGAGTCGAATAGAGCCGAATAGGCCGAGTAGAGACGAATAGAGACGAACGGAGCTGAATACAGCCAAAAAGAGCCTTAGTGCCGAATCGCACCTAATCGAGCTGAATCAAGCAGATTCGCACCGACTGTCCCCGAATAGCGTCGGATCGCATCGAATCGAGTTGAGTCACATCGTTTTGCATCAAACAAGGTCAAACTGCTTCCTATTGGGTCGAATCCCATCGTATCAGGTCGAATAACCTCGAATTGTGTCAAATCTCATAGAATCCGACTGAATCACGGTGAATAGCATGGAATCGCATCAAATCTCTTTGAATCCCTTCGAATGCCTTCAGATCTGTTCGAATCCAGTCGAAAGCTGCCCAATCACGTCGAATTGAATTGAATTGAATCAAGTAGATTAAAGTAGGGTAGGTTTGGGTGGGGTGCAGCAGGGTTGGGTAGGGTAGAATAGAATAGAGTACGACAGAATAGGAGAGAACAGAACAGAATAGAAAGAATACAACAGAATACAATAGAGTAGAATAGAGTCAAAGAGTGCACAACATAGCCGAATTGAGCCAAATGGAGACAAAACGAGGCGAATCGCATCGAATCGCTTTGAATCAGGTCAAATCAAATCGAACCGATTAGAATAGATTAGGGTAGGGAAGGGCAGAATAAAATAGAGGAGAATAGTATAGAACGGAATAGAATGAAGTTGAATGGAGTCCAACAGAGATGGATAGAGACGAAGAGAGCAGAAAAGAGTCGAATAGGGCAGAATAGGGCCGAAATGGCTGAATAGGGCCAAACAAGGCCTAATCGTGCAGAATCCAGCAGAATCAACGCAATTCGAGCCAAGTCGAGCCGAATGGAGCGAAATGGAGCCAAATAGAGCCGATTCGAACCGAATCAAGCTGATTCAAGCCTAATCGCGTGGAAATGCATTGAATCGAATCGGATCAAATAGATTAGAGAAGGGGACGAGAGGGGCGGGGAGGGTAGAATCGAACAGAACAGAACAGTAGAGAATAGAAAGAATAGAATATAGTTCAGTAGGGTAGAGCAGAGAAGAGTCGAGTAGAGTAGAACTGAGTCGAATGGAGTCAAATAGTGCAGGATATAGCTGAAAAGAACCAATTCTAGCCGAATTGAGCCAAATGGAAACAAAACGAGATGAATCGCTTCGAATTGCTTCGAATTGCGTCCAATCGAATCGATTAGAGTAGGGTAGGGTAGAACAGAATAGAGTAGAATGGTGTAGAATGGAGTAGAATGGAGTCCAATGGAGTTGAATAGAGACAGATAGAGTAGAAAAGAGTCGAATTGAGTCGAATAGGGCCGAATAAGCTGAAGCGAGCCAAGTCGAGTTGAAACGAACAGAATCGAGCTGAATCGAAGCGATTCTAGCCAAATCGAGCTGAATCGAGCTGATGTGGCTGCATCGAGCCGATTCACGCAAAATCGCGTCCAACCGCATCAAAATGCTTTGAATCGAATCAAATGGAATAGAATAGGTTAGGGTAGGGTAGTTTCTGATAGGGTAAGCTAGGGTAGAAGAAAGTAGACTACAGTAGAGTAGACAAGGGAAGGCTAGAGTAGTAGCCTAGACTAGTAAGCTGGACTAGTCAGCTAGAACTGGTGGCATAGATCAGTAGCCTAGACAACTAGCCTTGAATAGTACCATTGCCTTGACAAGTACCCTAAGTCATCCGAACTAGTACCCTTGCCTTAACCAGTAGTCTTTAACTAGTCCCTTTGCCTCCAACAGTAGTCTTAACTAGTACCTCGCCTTAACTCGTATGCTTAACTAGTGCCCTTAACTAGTAGCCTTGCCTTAACTAGTAGCCTTAACTAGCATCCTGGCATAAACTAGTAGCCTAAACTACTGACCTTGCCTTAATCAGTACCCCCAACAAGTACCCATGCCTTAACTAGTACCCTGAACTACTATCCTGGCCTTAACTAGTACCCTAACTAGTACCCTAGCTTTAACTAGTAGCCTGAACTAGTACCCTTGCGTTAAGTAGTACCCTTGCCCGAACTAATACCCTTATTAAGTACCGCACGGCGCGGTAGAATAGGGTACGGTAGCATGCGGTGGAACAGAGAAAATAGAATAGACCAGCAATGGTCAGGGTAGGTTAGTTTAGTGTAGGGTATGGTAGATAGCATAGGATGGAATAGAGAAAATAGAAAACGAGAATAGAATACAACAGAATAGAAAAGAACAGGCTAGATTAGGATAGGGTAGGTCGGGGTAGGGTTCTGTAGGATAGAATAGTGTAGAATGGAGTCGAATGGTGTGGAATGGAGTCGAACAGAGATGAATAGGGTAGAAAAGGGTTGACTAGAGCGGAATAGCTCCAAACAGGACCAAATAGGGCCGAACCGAGCCGAATCAAGGCAAATCGAGCCGAATCGAGTCGGATCGACCACGTTCGAGCTGAATGGAGCCGAAATGAGCCAAAGAGAGACAAACAAAATGAACCGAGCAAAATCACACCTAATCGCATCGAATCTCGTTTAATTCCATCAAATCCCACCAAAAGCCATCGAAACTCATGGAATCTCACCGAATCCCATCTAATTGTGTCAAATCGGGTCGAATGGTGTCGAATTGAATGGAACCGAATTAAATTGAATAGAGTAGTGTAGGTTAGGCTGGGATTCAGTAGGTTAGGGCACAGAAGAATAGACTAGAGTAGAACAGAAGAGAATACAAAGAGTAGAATGGAGTAGAGTTGAGTAGAGTAGAATAGTCAGAGTTGAGTAGTGCAGAATAGAGATGAATAGATCCAATTCAAGTCAATTGAGTCGAATGGAGAGGTAACGAGTCAAATCACGATGAATCAAATCGAATTGAATAGATTACAGCAAAATAGAGTAGGGTAGAGTAGAATACTTTAAAATGGAGTAGAACGGTGAGCAATGGAATCGAATGGAGTAGAATAGAGTAGAAAAGAGCCGTAGAGGGCCCAAGAGGGCTGAGTCGAGCTGAAGTGAGGCAAATCGAGACTAATGGAGCCGAATCGAGCCTAATCAAGCCGAATCGACACTATTCGAGCCAAATGGAGCCGAATGGACACGAATCGAACCAATTCAACCTGACTCTTGTCAAAATTCGTCGAATCGAATTGAATAGATTAGAGTAGGGGAGGTTCGGGTAGGGTAGGGTAGGGTAGACTAGAGTAGAGTAGAATAGAATACAACAGAACAATACAGAATGAATACAGAAAAGAGTAGGCTAGAGTAGAGTAGCGGGGAATAGAGTAGAGTAGAATAGATTCAAACAGAGACAAATAAGGCCAAATCGAGCCGAATCGCGTCGAAATGGGTTGAATCAAATCCAATCAAGTGGATTAGAATACATTAGAGTTGGGTAGCGTAGGGTAGGGTAGAATAGAGTAGAACAGAATAGAAATAATACAACAGAATAGGGGAGTCGACTAGAGTACAACAGACTAGAATAGAGTCGAATAGAGCTGAATAGAGCCAAATGGAGACAAAATGAGAGGAATCGCATCGAATCGATTTGAGTAAATTAGAGTGGTGTAGGTTAGGGTAGAGCAGAATAGAGTAGAATAGCATAGAATGGTGTGGAATGAATAGAATGGAGTGGAATGGAGTTAAATAGAGACGAATAGAGCAGAAAAGAGTCGAATAGAGCAGAACAGGGCCGAATAAGGCCGAATCGAGCTGCGTCAAGCTTAATCGCGTCGAATCGCGTTAAATGCGTCAAATCCAATTGAAACGTATAGATTAGACACGGGAAGGGGAGGGTAGAATAGAACAGAATAGAGTAGAATAGAAGAGATTAGAACAAAATAGGGCTAGAATAGAATAGAGTGGAAAAGAGTAGAGTCGAATAGAGCCGAATAGGCCGAGTAGAGACGAATAGAGACGAACGGAGCTGAATACAGCCAAAAAGAGCCTTAGTGCCGAATCGCACCTAATCGAGCTGAATCAAGCAGATTCGCACCGACTGTCCCCGAATAGCGTCGGATCGCATCGAATCGAGTTGAGTCACATCGTTTTGCATCAAACAAGGTCAAACTGCTTCCTATTGGGTCGAATCCCATCGTATCAGGTCGAATAACCTCGAATTGTGTCAAATCTCATAGAATCCGACTGAATCACGGTGAATAGCATGGAATCGCATCAAATCTCTTTGAATCCCTTCGAATGCCTTCAGATCTGTTCGAATCCAGTCGAAAGCTGCCCAATCACGTCGAATTGAATTGAATTGAATCAAGTAGATTAAAGTAGGGTAGGTTTGGGTGGGGTGCAGCAGGGTTGGGTAGGGTAGAATAGAATAGAGTACGACAGAATAGGAGAGAACAGAACAGAATAGAAAGAATACAACAGAATACAATAGAGTAGAATAGAGTCAAAGAGTGCACAACATAGCCGAATTGAGCCAAATGGAGACAAAATGAGGCGAATCGCATCGAATCGCTTTGAATCAGGTCAAATCAAATCGAACCGATTAGAATAGATTAGGGTAGGGAAGGGCAGAATAAAATAGAGGAGAATAGTATAGAACGGAATAGAATGAAGTTGAATGGAGTCCAACAGAGATGGATAGAGACGAAGAGAGCAGAAAAGAGTCGAATAGGGCAGAATAGGGCCGAAATGGCTGAATAGGGCCAAACAAGGCCTAATCGTGCAGAATCCAGCAGAATCAACGCAATTCGAGCCAAGTCGAGCCGAATGGAGCGAAATGGAGCCAAATAGAGCCGATTCGAACCGAATCAAGCTGATTCAAGCCTAATCGCGTGGAAATGCATTGAATCGAATCGGATCAAATAGATTAGAGAAGGGGACGAGAGGGGCGGGGAGGGTAGAATCGAACAGAACAGAACAGTAGAGAATAGAAAGAATAGAATATAGTTCAGTAGGGTAGAGCAGAGAAGAGTCGAGTAGAGTAGAACTGAGTCGAATGGAGTCAAATAGTGCAGGATATAGCTGAAAAGAACCAATTCTAGCCGAATTGAGCCAAATGGAAACAAAACGAGATGAATCGCTTCGAATTGCTTCGAATTGCGTCCAATCGAATCGATTAGAGTAGGGTAGGGTAGAACAGAATAGAGTAGAATGGTGTAGAATGGAGTAGAATGGAGTCCAATGGAGTTGAATAGAGACAGATAGAGTAGAAAAGAGTCGAATTGAGTCGAATAGGGCCGAATAAGCTGAAGCGAGCCAAGTCGAGTTGAAACGAACAGAATCGAGCTGAATCGAAGCGATTCTAGCCAAATCGAGCTGAATCGAGCTGATGTGGCTGCATCGAGCCGATTCACGCAAAATCGCGTCCAACCGCATCAAAATGCTTTGAATCGAATCAAATGGAATAGAATAGGTTAGGGTAGGGTAGTTTCTGATAGGGTAAGCTAGGGTAGAAGAAAGTAGACTACAGTAGAGTAGACAAGGGAAGGCTAGAGTAGTAGCCTAGACTAGTAAGCTGGACTAGTCAGCTAGAACTGGTGGCATAGATCAGTAGCCTAGACAACTAGCCTTGAATAGTACCATTGCCTTGACAAGTACCCTAAGTCATCCGAACTAGTACCCTTGCCTTAACCAGTAGTCTTTAACTAGTCCCTTTGCCTCCAACAGTAGTCTTAACTAGTACCTCGCCTTAACTCGTATGCTTAACTAGTGCCCTTAACTAGTAGCCTTGCCTTAACTAGTAGCCTTAACTAGCATCCTGGCATAAACTAGTAGCCTAAACTACTGACCTTGCCTTAATCAGTACCCCCAACAAGTACCCATGCCTTAACTAGTACCCTGAACTACTATCCTGGCCTTAACTAGTACCCTAACTAGTACCCTAGCTTTAACTAGTAGCCTGAACTAGTACCCTTGCGTTAAGTAGTACCCTTGCCCGAACTAATACCCTTATTAAGTACCGCACGGCGCGGTAGAATAGGGTACGGTAGCATGCGGTGGAACAGAGAAAATAGAATAGACCAGCAATGGTCAGGGTAGGTTAGTTTAGTGTAGGGTATGGTAGATAGCATAGGATGGAATAGAGAAAATAGAAAACGAGAATAGAATACAACAGAATAGAAAAGAACAGGCTAGATTAGGATAGGGTAGGTCGGGGTAGGGTTCTGTAGGATAGAATAGTGTAGAATGGAGTCGAATGGTGTGGAATGGAGTCGAACAGAGATGAATAGGGTAGAAAAGGGTTGACTAGAGCGGAATAGCTCCAAACAGGACCAAATAGGGCCGAACCGAGCCGAATCAAGGCAAATCGAGCCGAATCGAGTCGGATCGACCACGTTCGAGCTGAATGGAGCCGAAATGAGCCAAAGAGAGACAAACAAAATGAACCGAGCAAAATCACACCTAATCGCATCGAATCTCGTTTAATTCCATCAAATCCCACCAAAAGCCATCGAAACTCATGGAATCTCACCGAATCCCATCTAATTGTGTCAAATCGGGTCGAATGGTGTCGAATTGAATGGAACCGAATTAAATTGAATAGAGTAGTGTAGGTTAGGCTGGGATTCAGTAGGTTAGGGCACAGAAGAATAGACTAGAGTAGAACAGAAGAGAATACAAAGAGTAGAATGGAGTAGAGTTGAGTAGAGTAGAATAGTCAGAGTTGAGTAGTGCAGAATAGAGATGAATAGATCCAATTCAAGTCAATTGAGTCGAATGGAGAGGTAACGAGTCAAATCACGATGAATCAAATCGAATTGAATAGATTACAGCAAAATAGAGTAGGGTAGAGTAGAATACTTTAAAATGGAGTAGAACGGTGAGCAATGGAATCGAATGGAGTAGAATAGAGTAGAAAAGAGCCGTAGAGGGCCCAAGAGGGCTGAGTCGAGCTGAAGTGAGGCAAATCGAGACTAATGGAGCCGAATCGAGCCTAATCAAGCCGAATCGACACTATTCGAGCCAAATGGAGCCGAATGGACACGAATCGAACCAATTCAACCTGACTCTTGTCAAAATTCGTCGAATCGAATTGAATAGATTAGAGTAGGGGAGGTTCGGGTAGGGTAGGGTAGGGTAGACTAGAGTAGAGTAGAATAGAATACAACAGAACAATACAGAATGAATACAGAAAAGAGTAGGCTAGAGTAGAGTAGCGGGGAATAGAGTAGAGTAGAATAGATTCAAACAGAGACAAATAAGGCCAAATCGAGCCGAATCGCGTCGAAATGGGTTGAATCAAATCCAATCAAGTGGATTAGAATACATTAGAGTTGGGTAGCGTAGGGTAGGGTAGAATAGAGTAGAACAGAATAGAAATAATACAACAGAATAGGGGAGTCGACTAGAGTACAACAGACTAGAATAGAGTCGAATAGAGCTGAATAGAGCCAAATGGAGACAAAATGAGAGGAATCGCATCGAATCGATTTGAGTAAATTAGAGTGGTGTAGGTTAGGGTAGAGCAGAATAGAGTAGAATAGCATAGAATGGTGTGGAATGAATAGAATGGAGTGGAATGGAGTTAAATAGAGACGAATAGAGCAGAAAAGAGTCGAATAGAGCAGAACAGGGCCGAATAAGGCCGAATCGAGCTGCGTCAAGCTTAATCGCGTCGAATCGCGTTAAATGCGTCAAATCCAATTGAAACGTATAGATTAGACACGGGAAGGGGAGGGTAGAATAGAACAGAATAGAGTAGAATAGAAGAGATTAGAACAAAATAGGGCTAGAATAGAATAGAGTGGAAAAGAGTAGAGTCGAATAGAGCCGAATAGGCCGAGTAGAGACGAATAGAGACGAACGGAGCTGAATACAGCCAAAAAGAGCCTTAGTGCCGAATCGCACCTAATCGAGCTGAATCAAGCAGATTCGCACCGACTGTCCCCGAATAGCGTCGGATCGCATCGAATCGAGTTGAGTCACATCGTTTTGCATCAAACAAGGTCAAACTGCTTCCTATTGGGTCGAATCCCATCGTATCAGGTCGAATAACCTCGAATTGTGTCAAATCTCATAGAATCCGACTGAATCACGGTGAATAGCATGGAATCGCATCAAATCTCTTTGAATCCCTTCGAATGCCTTCAGATCTGTTCGAATCCAGTCGAAAGCTGCCCAATCACGTCGAATTGAATTGAATTGAATCAAGTAGATTAAAGTAGGGTAGGTTTGGGTGGGGTGCAGCAGGGTTGGGTAGGGTAGAATAGAATAGAGTACGACAGAATAGGAGAGAACAGAACAGAATAGAAAGAATACAACAGAATACAATAGAGTAGAATAGAGTCAAAGAGTGCACAACATAGCCGAATTGAGCCAAATGGAGACAAAATGAGGCGAATCGCATCGAATCGCTTTGAATCAGGTCAAATCAAATCGAACCGATTAGAATAGATTAGGGTAGGGAAGGGCAGAATAAAATAGAGGAGAATAGTATAGAACGGAATAGAATGAAGTTGAATGGAGTCCAACAGAGATGGATAGAGACGAAGAGAGCAGAAAAGAGTCGAATAGGGCAGAATAGGGCCGAAATGGCTGAATAGGGCCAAACAAGGCCTAATCGTGCAGAATCCAGCAGAATCAACGCAATTCGAGCCAAGTCGAGCCGAATGGAGCGAAATGGAGCCAAATAGAGCCGATTCGAACCGAATCAAGCTGATTCAAGCCTAATCGCGTGGAAATGCATTGAATCGAATCGGATCAAATAGATTAGAGAAGGGGACGAGAGGGGCGGGGAGGGTAGAATCGAACAGAACAGAACAGTAGAGAATAGAAAGAATAGAATATAGTTCAGTAGGGTAGAGCAGAGAAGAGTCGAGTAGAGTAGAACTGAGTCGAATGGAGTCAAATAGTGCAGGATATAGCTGAAAAGAACCAATTCTAGCCGAATTGAGCCAAATGGAAACAAAACGAGATGAATCGCTTCGAATTGCTTCGAATTGCGTCCAATCGAATCGATTAGAGTAGGGTAGGGTAGAACAGAATAGAGTAGAATGGTGTAGAATGGAGTAGAATGGAGTCCAATGGAGTTGAATAGAGACAGATAGAGTAGAAAAGAGTCGAATTGAGTCGAATAGGGCCGAATAAGCTGAAGCGAGCCAAGTCGAGTTGAAACGAACAGAATCGAGCTGAATCGAAGCGATTCTAGCCAAATCGAGCTGAATCGAGCTGATGTGGCTGCATCGAGCCGATTCACGCAAAATCGCGTCCAACCGCATCAAAATGCTTTGAATCGAATCAAATGGAATAGAATAGGTTAGGGTAGGGTAGTTTCTGATAGGGTAAGCTAGGGTAGAAGAAAGTAGACTACAGTAGAGTAGACAAGGGAAGGCTAGAGTAGTAGCCTAGACTAGTAAGCTGGACTAGTCAGCTAGAACTGGTGGCATAGATCAGTAGCCTAGACAACTAGCCTTGAATAGTACCATTGCCTTGACAAGTACCCTAAGTCATCCGAACTAGTACCCTTGCCTTAACCAGTAGTCTTTAACTAGTCCCTTTGCCTCCAACAGTAGTCTTAACTAGTACCTCGCCTTAACTCGTATGCTTAACTAGTGCCCTTAACTAGTAGCCTTGCCTTAACTAGTAGCCTTAACTAGCATCCTGGCATAAACTAGTAGCCTAAACTACTGACCTTGCCTTAATCAGTACCCCCAACAAGTACCCATGCCTTAACTAGTACCCTGAACTACTATCCTGGCCTTAACTAGTACCCTAACTAGTACCCTAGCTTTAACTAGTAGCCTGAACTAGTACCCTTGCGTTAAGTAGTACCCTTGCCCGAACTAATACCCTTATTAAGTACCGCACGGCGCGGTAGAATAGGGTACGGTAGCATGCGGTGGAACAGAGAAAATAGAATAGACCAGCAATGGTCAGGGTAGGTTAGTTTAGTGTAGGGTATGGTAGATAGCATAGGATGGAATAGAGAAAATAGAAAACGAGAATAGAATACAACAGAATAGAAAAGAACAGGCTAGATTAGGATAGGGTAGGTCGGGGTAGGGTTCTGTAGGATAGAATAGTGTAGAATGGAGTCGAATGGTGTGGAATGGAGTCGAACAGAGATGAATAGGGTAGAAAAGGGTTGACTAGAGCGGAATAGCTCCAAACAGGACCAAATAGGGCCGAACCGAGCCGAATCAAGGCAAATCGAGCCGAATCGAGTCGGATCGACCACGTTCGAGCTGAATGGAGCCGAAATGAGCCAAAGAGAGACAAACAAAATGAACCGAGCAAAATCACACCTAATCGCATCGAATCTCGTTTAATTCCATCAAATCCCACCAAAAGCCATCGAAACTCATGGAATCTCACCGAATCCCATCTAATTGTGTCAAATCGGGTCGAATGGTGTCGAATTGAATGGAACCGAATTAAATTGAATAGAGTAGTGTAGGTTAGGCTGGGATTCAGTAGGTTAGGGCACAGAAGAATAGACTAGAGTAGAACAGAAGAGAATACAAAGAGTAGAATGGAGTAGAGTTGAGTAGAGTAGAATAGTCAGAGTTGAGTAGTGCAGAATAGAGATGAATAGATCCAATTCAAGTCAATTGAGTCGAATGGAGAGGTAACGAGTCAAATCACGATGAATCAAATCGAATTGAATAGATTACAGCAAAATAGAGTAGGGTAGAGTAGAATACTTTAAAATGGAGTAGAACGGTGAGCAATGGAATCGAATGGAGTAGAATAGAGTAGAAAAGAGCCGTAGAGGGCCCAAGAGGGCTGAGTCGAGCTGAAGTGAGGCAAATCGAGACTAATGGAGCCGAATCGAGCCTAATCAAGCCGAATCGACACTATTCGAGCCAAATGGAGCCGAATGGACACGAATCGAACCAATTCAACCTGACTCTTGTCAAAATTCGTCGAATCGAATTGAATAGATTAGAGTAGGGGAGGTTCGGGTAGGGTAGGGTAGGGTAGACTAGAGTAGAGTAGAATAGAATACAACAGAACAATACAGAATGAATACAGAAAAGAGTAGGCTAGAGTAGAGTAGCGGGGAATAGAGTAGAGTAGAATAGATTCAAACAGAGACAAATAAGGCCAAATCGAGCCGAATCGCGTCGAAATGGGTTGAATCAAATCCAATCAAGTGGATTAGAATACATTAGAGTTGGGTAGCATAGGGTAGGGTAGAATAGAGTAGAACAGAATAGAAATAATACAACAGAATAGGGGAGTCGACTAGAGTACAACAGACTAGAATAGAGTCGAATAGAGCTGAATAGAG
This sequence comes from Elephas maximus indicus, assembly GCF_024166365.1. Lineage (NCBI taxonomy): Eukaryota > Metazoa > Chordata > Mammalia > Proboscidea > Elephantidae > Elephas > Elephas maximus. The sequence goes on from NC_064836.1 coordinate 3,943,859, forward strand.
CCAAATGGAGACAAAATGAGAGGAATCGCATCGAATCGATTTGAGTAAATTAGAGTGGTGTAGGTTAGGGTAGAGCAGAATAGAGTAGAATAGCATAGAATGGTGTGGAATGAATAGAATGGAGTGGAATGGAGTTAAATAGAGACGAATAGAGCAGAAAAGAGTCGAATAGAGCAGAACAGGGCCGAATAAGGCCGAATCGAGCTGCGTCAAGCTTAATCGCGTCGAATCGCGTTAAATGCGTCAAATCCAATTGAAACGTATAGATTAGACACGGGAAGGGGAGGGTAGAATAGAACAGAATAGAGTAGAATAGAAGAGATTAGAACAAAATAGGGCTAGAATAGAATAGAGTGGAAAAGAGTAGAGTCGAATAGAGCCGAATAGGCCGAGTAGAGACGAATAGAGACGAACGGAGCTGAATACAGCCAAAAAGAGCCTTAGTGCCGAATCGCACCTAATCGAGCTGAATCAAGCAGATTCGCACCGACTGTCCCCGAATAGCGTCGGATCGCATCGAATCGAGTTGAGTCACATCGTTTTGCATCAAACAAGGTCAAACTGCTTCCTATTGGGTCGAATCCCATCGTATCAGGTCGAATAACCTCGAATTGTGTCAAATCTCATAGAATCCGACTGAATCACGGTGAATAGCATGGAATCGCATCAAATCTCTTTGAATCCCTTCGAATGCCTTCAGATCTGTTCGAATCCAGTCGAAAGCTGCCCAATCACGTCGAATTGAATTGAATTGAATCAAGTAGATTAAAGTAGGGTAGGTTTGGGTGGGGTGCAGCAGGGTTGGGTAGGGTAGAATAGAATAGAGTACGACAGAATAGGAGAGAACAGAACAGAATAGAAAGAATACAACAGAATACAATAGAGTAGAATAGAGTCAAAGAGTGCACAACATAGCCGAATTGAGCCAAATGGAGACAAAACGAGGCGAATCGCATCGAATCGCTTTGAATCAGGTCAAATCAAATCGAACCGATTAGAATAGATTAGGGTAGGGAAGGGCAGAATAAAATAGAGGAGAATAGTATAGAACGGAATAGAATGAAGTTGAATGGAGTCCAACAGAGATGGATAGAGACGAAGAGAGCAGAAAAGAGTCGAATAGGGCAGAATAGGGCCGAAATGGCTGAATAGGGCCAAACAAGGCCTAATCGTGCAGAATCCAGCAGAATCAACGCAATTCGAGCCAAGTCGAGCCGAATGGAGCGAAATGGAGCCAAATAGAGCCGATTCGAACCGAATCAAGCTGATTCAAGCCTAATCGCGTGGAAATGCATTGAATCGAATCGGATCAAATAGATTAGAGAAGGGGACGAGAGGGGCGGGGAGGGTAGAATCGAACAGAACAGAACAGTAGAGAATAGAAAGAATAGAATATAGTTCAGTAGGGTAGAGCAGAGAAGAGTCGAGTAGAGTAGAACTGAGTCGAATGGAGTCAAATAGTGCAGGATATAGCTGAAAAGAACCAATTCTAGCCGAATTGAGCCAAATGGAAACAAAACGAGATGAATCGCTTCGAATTGCTTCGAATTGCGTCCAATCGAATCGATTAGAGTAGGGTAGGGTAGAACAGAATAGAGTAGAATGGTGTAGAATGGAGTAGAATGGAGTCCAATGGAGTTGAATAGAGACAGATAGAGTAGAAAAGAGTCGAATTGAGTCGAATAGGGCCGAATAAGCTGAAGCGAGCCAAGTCGAGTTGAAACGAACAGAATCGAGCTGAATCGAAGCGATTCTAGCCAAATCGAGCTGAATCGAGCTGATGTGGCTGCATCGAGCCGATTCACGCAAAATCGCGTCCAACCGCATCAAAATGCTTTGAATCGAATCAAATGGAATAGAATAGGTTAGGGTAGGGTAGTTTCTGATAGGGTAAGCTAGGGTAGAAGAAAGTAGACTACAGTAGAGTAGACAAGGGAAGGCTAGAGTAGTAGCCTAGACTAGTAAGCTGGACTAGTCAGCTAGAACTGGTGGCATAGATCAGTAGCCTAGGCAACTAGCCTTGAATAGTACCATTGCCTTGACAAGTACCCTAAGTCATCCGAACTAGTACCCTTGCCTTAACCAGTAGTCTTTAACTAGTCCCTTTGCCTCCAACAGTAGTCTTAACTAGTACCTCGCCTTAACTCGTATGCTTAACTAGTGCCCTTAACTAGTAGCCTTGCCTTAACTAGTAGCCTTAACTAGCATCCTGGCATAAACTAGTAGCCTAAACTACTGACCTTGCCTTAATCAGTACCCCCAACAAGTACCCATGCCTTAACTAGTACCCTGAACTACTATCCTGGCCTTAACTAGTACCCTAACTAGTACCCTAGCTTTAACTAGTAGCCTGAACTAGTACCCTTGCGTTAAGTAGTACCCTTGCCCGAACTAATACCCTTATTAAGTACCGCACGGCGCGGTAGAATAGGGTACGGTAGCATGCGGTGGAACAGAGAAAATAGAATAGACCAGCAATGGTCAGGGTAGGTTAGTTTAGTGTAGGGTATGGTAGATAGCATAGGATGGAATAGAGAAAATAGAAAACGAGAATAGAATACAACAGAATAGAAAAGAACAGGCTAGATTAGGATAGGGTAGGTCGGGGTAGGGTTCTGTAGGATAGAATAGTGTAGAATGGAGTCGAATGGTGTGGAATGGAGTCGAACAGAGATGAATAGGGTAGAAAAGGGTTGACTAGAGCGGAATAGCTCCAAACAGGACCAAATAGGGCCGAACCGAGCCGAATCAAGGCAAATCGAGCCGAATCGAGTCGGATCGACCACGTTCGAGCTGAATGGAGCCGAAATGAGCCAAAGAGAGACAAACAAAATGAACCGAGCAAAATCACACCTAATCGCATCGAATCTCGTTTAATTCCATCAAATCCCACCAAAAGCCATCGAAACTCATGGAATCTCACCGAATCCCATCTAATTGTGTCAAATCGGGTCGAATGGTGTCGAATTGAATGGAACCGAATTAAATTGAATAGAGTAGTGTAGGTTAGGCTGGGATTCAGTAGGTTAGGGCACAGAAGAATAGACTAGAGTAGAACAGAAGAGAATACAAAGAGTAGAATGGAGTAGAGTTGAGTAGAGTAGAATAGTCAGAGTTGAGTAGTGCAGAATAGAGATGAATAGATCCAATTCAAGTCAATTGAGTCGAATGGAGAGGTAACGAGTCAAATCACGATGAATCAAATCGAATTGAATAGATTACAGCAAAATAGAGTAGGGTAGAGTAGAATACTTTAAAATGGAGTAGAACGGTGAGCAATGGAATCGAATGGAGTAGAATAGAGTAGAAAAGAGCCGTAGAGGGCCCAAGAGGGCTGAGTCGAGCTGAAGTGAGGCAAATCGAGACTAATGGAGCCGAATCGAGCCTAATCAAGCCGAATCGACACTATTCGAGCCAAATGGAGCCGAATGGACACGAATCGAACCAATTCAACCTGACTCTTGTCAAAATTCGTCGAATCGAATTGAATAGATTAGAGTAGGGGAGGTTCGGGTAGGGTAGGGTAGGGTAGACTAGAGTAGAGTAGAATAGAATACAACAGAACAATACAGAATGAATACAGAAAAGAGTAGGCTAGAGTAGAGTAGCGGGGAATAGAGTAGAGTAGAATAGATTCAAACAGAGACAAATAAGGCCAAATCGAGCCGAATCGCGTCGAAATGGGTTGAATCAAATCCAATCAAGTGGATTAGAATACATTAGAGTTGGGTAGCGTAGGGTAGGGTAGAATAGAGTAGAACAGAATAGAAATAATACAACAGAATAGGGGAGTCGACTAGAGTACAACAGACTAGAATAGAGTCGAATAGAGCTGAATAGAGCCAAATGGAGACAAAATGAGAGGAATCGCATCGAATCGATTTGAGTAAATTAGAGTGGTGTAGGTTAGGGTAGAGCAGAATAGAGTAGAATAGCATAGAATGGTGTGGAATGAATAGAATGGAGTGGAATGGAGTTAAATAGAGACGAATAGAGCAGAAAAGAGTCGAATAGAGCAGAACAGGGCCGAATAAGGCCGAATCGAGCTGCGTCAAGCTTAATCGCGTCGAATCGCGTTAAATGCGTCAAATCCAATTGAAACGTATAGATTAGACACGGGAAGGGGAGGGTAGAATAGAACAGAATAGAGTAGAATAGAAGAGATTAGAACAAAATAGGGCTAGAATAGAATAGAGTGGAAAAGAGTAGAGTCGAATAGAGCCGAATAGGCCGAGTAGAGACGAATAGAGACGAACGGAGCTGAATACAGCCAAAAAGAGCCTTAGTGCCGAATCGCACCTAATCGAGCTGAATCAAGCAGATTCGCACCGACTGTCCCCGAATAGCGTCGGATCGCATCGAATCGAGTTGAGTCACATCGTTTTGCATCAAACAAGGTCAAACTGCTTCCTATTGGGTCGAATCCCATCGTATCAGGTCGAATAACCTCGAATTGTGTCAAATCTCATAGAATCCGACTGAATCACGGTGAATAGCATGGAATCGCATCAAATCTCTTTGAATCCCTTCGAATGCCTTCAGATCTGTTCGAATCCAGTCGAAAGCTGCCCAATCACGTCGAATTGAATTGAATTGAATCAAGTAGATTAAAGTAGGGTAGGTTTGGGTGGGGTGCAGCAGGGTTGGGTAGGGTAGAATAGAATAGAGTACGACAGAATAGGAGAGAACAGAACAGAATAGAAAGAATACAACAGAATACAATAGAGTAGAATAGAGTCAAAGAGTGCACAACATAGCCGAATTGAGCCAAATGGAGACAAAACGAGGCGAATCGCATCGAATCGCTTTGAATCAGGTCAAATCAAATCGAACCGATTAGAATAGATTAGGGTAGGGAAGGGCAGAATAAAATAGAGGAGAATAGTATAGAACGGAATAGAATGAAGTTGAATGGAGTCCAGCAGAGATGGATAGAGACGAAGAGAGCAGAAAAGAGTCGAATAGGGCAGAATAGGGCCGAAATGGCTGAATAGGGCCAAACAAGGCCTAATCGTGCAGAATCCAGCAGAATCAACGCAATTCGAGCCAAGTCGAGCCGAATGGAGCGAAATGGAGCCAAATAGAGCCGATTCGAACCGAATCAAGCTGATTCAAGCCTAATCGCGTGGAAATGCATTGAATCGAATCGGATCAAATAGATTAGAGAAGGGGACGAGAGGGGCGGGGAGGGTAGAATCGAACAGAACAGAACAGTAGAGAATAGAAAGAATAGAATATAGTTCAGTAGGGTAGAGCAGAGAAGAGTCGAGTAGAGTAGAACTGAGTCGAATGGAGTCAAATAGTGCAGGATATAGCTGAAAAGAACCAATTCTAGCCGAATTGAGCCAAATGGAAACAAAACGAGATGAATCGCTTCGAATTGCTTCGAATTGCGTCCAATCGAATCGATTAGAGTAGGGTAGGGTAGAACAGAATAGAGTAGAATGGTGTAGAATGGAGTAGAATGGAGTCCAATGGAGTTGAATAGAGACAGATAGAGTAGAAAAGAGTCGAATTGAGTCGAATAGGGCCGAATAAGCTGAAGCGAGCCAAGTCGAGTTGAAACGAACAGAATCGAGCTGAATCGAAGCGATTCTAGCCAAATCGAGCTGAATCGAGCTGATGTGGCTGCATCGAGCCGATTCACGCAAAATCGCGTCCAACCGCATCAAAATGCTTTGAATCGAATCAAATGGAATAGAATAGGTTAGGGTAGGGTAGTTTCTGATAGGGTAAGCTAGGGTAGAAGAAAGTAGACTACAGTAGAGTAGACAAGAGAAGGCTAGAGTAGTAGCCTAGACTAGTAAGCTGGACTAGTCAGCTAGAACTGGTGGCATAGATCAGTAGCCTAGACAACTAGCCTTGAATAGTACCATTGCCTTGACAAGTACCCTAAGTCATCCGAACTAGTACCCTTGCCTTAACCAGTAGTCTTTAACTAGTCCCTTTGCCTCCAACAGTAGTCTTAACTAGTACCTCGCCTTAACTCGTATGCTTAACTAGTGCCCTTAACTAGTAGCCTTGCCTTAACTAGTAGCCTTAACTAGCATCCTGGCATAAACTAGTAGCCTAAACTACTGACCTTGCCTTAATCAGTACCCCCAACAAGTACCCATGCCTTAACTAGTACCCTGAACTACTATCCTGGCCTTAACTAGTACCCTAACTAGTACCCTAGCTTTAACTAGTAGCCTGAACTAGTACCCTTGCGTTAAGTAGTACCCTTGCCCGAACTAATACCCTTATTAAGTACCGCACGGCGCGGTAGAATAGGGTACGGTAGCATGCGGTGGAACAGAGAAAATAGAATAGACCAGCAATGGTCAGGGTAGGTTAGTTTAGTGTAGGGTATGGTAGATAGCATAGGATGGAATAGAGAAAATAGAAAACGAGAATAGAATACAACAGAATAGAAAAGAACAGGCTAGATTAGGATAGGGTAGGTCGGGGTAGGGTTCTGTAGAATAGAATAGTGTAGAATGGAGTCGAATGGTGTGGAATGGAGTCGAACAGAGATGAATAGGGTAGAAAAGGGTTGACTAGAGCGGAATAGCTCCAAACAGGACCAAATAGGGCCGAACCGAGCCGAATCAAGGCAAATCGAGCCGAATCGAGTCGGATCGACCACGTTCGAGCTGAATGGAGCCGAATGGAGCCGAAATGAGCCAAAGAGAGACAAACAAAATGAACCGAGCAAAATCACACCTAATCGCATCGAATCTCGTTTAATTCCATCAAATCCCACCAAAAGCCATCGAAACTCATGGAATCTCACCGAATCCCATCTAATTGTGTCAAATCGGGTCGAATGGTGTCGAATTGAATGGAACCGAATTAAATTGAATAGATTAGAGTAGTGTAGGTTAGGCTGGGATTCAGTAGGTTAGGGCACAGAAGAATAGAATAGAGTAGAACAGAAGAGAATACAAAGAGTAGAATGGAGTAGAGTTGAGTAGAGTAGAATAGTCAGAGTTGAGTAGTGCAGAATAGAGATGAATAGATCCAATTCAAGTCAATTGAGTCGAATGGAGAGGTAACGAGTCAAATCACGATGAATCAAATCGAATTGAATAGATTACAGCAAAATAGAGTAGGGTAGAGTAGAATACTTTAAAATGGAGTAGAACGGTGAGCAATGGAATCGAATGGAGTAGAATAGAGTAGAAAAGAGCCGTAGAGGGCCCAAGAGGGCTGAGTCGAGCTGAAGTGAGGCAAATCGAGACTAATGGAGCCGAATCGAGCCTAATCAAGCCGAATCGACACTATTCGAGCCAAATGGAGCCGAATGGACACGAATCGAAGCAATTCAACCTGACTCTTGTCAAAATTCGTCGAATCGAATTGAATAGATTAGAGTAGGGGAGGTTCGGGTAGGGTAGGGTAGGGTAGACTAGAGTAGAGTAGAATAGAATACAACAGAACAATACAGAATGAATACAGAAAAGAGTAGGCTAGAGTAGAGTAGCGGGGAATAGAGTAGAGTAGAATAGATTCAAACAGAGACAAATAAGGCCAAATCGAGCCGAATCGCGTCGAAATGGGTTGAATCAAATCCAATCAAGTGGATTAGAATACATTAGAGTTGGGTAGCGTAGGGTAGGGTAGAATAGAGTAGAACAGAATAGAAATAATACAACAGAATAGGGGAGTCGACTAGAGTACAACAGACTAGAATAGAGTCGAATAGAGCTGAATAGAGCCAAATGGAGACAAAATGAGAGGAATCGCATCGAATCGATTTGAGTAAATTAGAGTGGTGTAGGTTAGGGTAGAGCAGAATAGAGTAGAATAGCATAGAATGGTGTGGAATGAATAGAATGGAGTGGAATGGAGTTAAATAGAGACGAATAGAGCAGAAAAGAGTCGAATAGAGCAGAACAGGGCCGAATAAGGCCGAATCGAGCTGCGTCAAGCTTAATCGCGTCGAATCGCGTTAAATGCGTCAAATCCAATTGAAACGTATAGATTAGACACGGGAAGGGGAGGGTAGAATAGAACAGAATAGAGTAGAATAGAAGAGATTAGAACAAAATAGGGCTAGAATAGAATAGAGTGGAAAAGAGTAGAGTCGAATAGAGCCGAATAGGCCGAGTAGAGACGAATAGAGACGAACGGAGCTGAATACAGCCAAAAAGAGCCTTAGTGCCGAATCGCACCTAATCGAGCTGAATCAAGCAGATTCGCACCGACTGTCCCCGAATAGCGTCGGATCGCATCGAATCGAGTTGAGTCACATCGTTTTGCATCAAACAAGGTCAAACTGCTTCATATTGGGTCGAATCCCATCGTATCAGGTCGAATAACCTCGAATTGTGTCAAATCTCATAGAATCCGACTGAATCACGGTGAATAGCATGGAATCGCATCAAATCTCTTTGAATCCCTTCGAATGCCTTCAGATCTGTTCGAATCCAGTCGAAAGCTGCCCAATCACGTCGAATTGAATTGAATTGAATCAAGTAGATTAAAGTAGGGTAGGTTTGGGTGGGGTGCAGCAGGGTTGGGTAGGGTAGAATAGAATAGAGTACGACAGAATAGGAGAGAACAGAACAGAATAGAAAGAATACAACAGAATACAATAGAGTAGAATAGAGTCAAAGAGTGCACAACATAGCCGAATTGAGCCAAATGGAGACAAAACGAGGCGAATCGCATCGAATCGCTTTGAATCAGGTCAAATCAAATCGAACCGATTAGAATAGATTAGGGTAGGGAAGGGCAGAATAAAATAGAGGAGAATAGTATAGAACGGAATAGAATGAAGTTGAATGGAGTCCAACAGAGATGGATAGAGACGAAGAGAGCAGAAAAGAGTCGAATAGGGCAGAATAGGGCCGAAATGGCTGAATAGGGCCAAACAAGGCCTAATCGTGCAGAATCCAGCAGAATCAACGCAATTCGAGCCAAGTCGAGCCGAATGGAGCGAAATGGAGCCAAATAGAGCCGATTCGAACCGAATCAAGCTGATTCAAGCCTAATCGCGTGGAAATGCATTGAATCGAATCGGATCAAATAGATTAGAGAAGGGGACGAGAGGGGCGGGGAGGGTAGAATCGAACAGAACAGAACAGTAGAGAATAGAAAGAATAGAATATAGTTCAGTAGGGTAGAGCAGAGAAGAGTCGAGTAGAGTAGAACTGAGTCGAATGGAGTCAAATAGTGCAGGATATAGCTGAAAAGAACCAATTCTAGCCGAATTGAGCCAAATGGAAACAAAACGAGATGAATCGCTTCGAATTGCTTCGAATTGCGTCCAATCGAATCGATTAGAGTAGGGTAGGGTAGAACAGAATAGAGTAGAATGGTGTAGAATGGAGTAGAATGGAGTCCAATGGAGTTGAATAGAGACAGATAGAGTAGAAAAGAGTCGAATTGAGTCGAATAGGGCCGAATAAGCTGAAGCGAGCCAAGTCGAGTTGAAACGAACAGAATCGAGCTGAATCGAAGCGATTCTAGCCAAATCGAGCTGAATCGAGCTGATGTGGCTGCATCGAGCCGATTCACGCAAAATCGCGTCCAACCGCATCAAAATGCTTTGAATCGAATCAAATGGAATAGAATAGGTTAGGGTAGGGTAGTTTCTGATAGGGTAAGCTAGGGTAGAAGAAAGTAGACTACAGTAGAGTAGACAAGAGAAGGCTAGAGTAGTAGCCTAGACTAGTAAGCTGGACTAGTCAGCTAGAACTGGTGGCATAGATCAGTAGCCTAGACAACTAGCCTTGAATAGTACCATTGCCTTGACAAGTACCCTAAGTCATCCGAACTAGTACCCTTGCCTTAACCAGTAGTCTTTAACTAGTCCCTTTGCCTCCAACAGTAGTCTTAACTAGTACCTCGCCTTAACTCGTATGCTTAACTAGTGCCCTTAACTAGTAGCCTTGCCTTAACTAGTAGCCTTAACTAGCATCCTGGCATAAACTAGTAGCCTAAACTACTGACCTTGCCTTAATCAGTACCCCCAACAAGTACCCATGCCTTAACTAGTACCCTGAACTACTATCCTGGCCTTAACTAGTACCCTAACTAGTACCCTAGCTTTAACTAGTAGCCTGAACTAGTACCCTTGCGTTAAGTAGTACCCTTGCCCGAACTAATACCCTTATTAAGTACCGCACGGCGCGGTAGAATAGGGTACGGTAGCATGCGGTGGAACAGAGAAAATAGAATAGACCAGCAATGGTCAGGGTAGGTTAGTTTAGTGTAGGGTATGGTAGATAGCATAGGATGGAATAGAGAAAATAGAAAACGAGAATAGAATACAACAGAATAGAAAAGAACAGGCTAGATTAGGATAGGGTAGGTCGGGGTAGGGTTCTGTAGAATAGAATAGTGTAGAATGGAGTCGAATGGTGTGGAATGGAGTCGAACAGAGATGAATAGGGTAGAAAAGGGTTGACTAGAGCGGAATAGCTCCAAACAGGACCAAATAGGGCCGAACCGAGCCGAATCAAGGCAAATCGAGCCGAATCGAGTCGGATCGACCACGTTCGAGCTGAATGGAGCCGAATGGAGCCGAAATGAGCCAAAGAGAGACAAACAAAATGAACCGAGCAAAATCACACCTAATCGCATCGAATCTCGTTTAATTCCATCAAATCCCACCAAAAGCCATCGAAACTCATGGAATCTCACCGAATCCCATCTAATTGTGTCAAATCGGGTCGAATGGTGTCGAATTGAATGGAACCGAATTAAATTGAATAGATTAGAGTAGTGTAGGTTAGGCTGGGATTCAGTAGGTTAGGGCACAGAAGAATAGAATAGAGTAGAACAGAAGAGAATACAAAGAGTAGAATGGAGTAGAGTTGAGTAGAGTAGAATAGTCAGAGTTGAGTAGTGCAGAATAGAGATGAATAGATCCAATTCAAGTCAATTGAGTCGAATGGAGAGGTAACGAGTCAAATCACGATGAATCAAATCGAATTGAATAGATTACAGCAAAATAGAGTAGGGTAGAGTAGAATACTTTAAAATGGAGTAGAACGGTGAGCAATGGAATCGAATGGAGTAGAATAGAGTAGAAAAGAGCCGTAGAGGGCCCAAGAGGGCTGAGTCGAGCTGAAGTGAGGCAAATCGAGACTAATGGAGCCGAATCGAGCCTAATCAAGCCGAATCGACACTATTCGAGCCAAATGGAGCCGAATGGACACGAATCGAACCAATTCAACCTGACTCTTGTCAAAATTCGTCGAATCGAATTGAATAGATTAGAGTAGGGGAGGTTCGGGTAGGGTAGGGTAGGGTAGACTAGAGTAGAGTAGAATAGAATACAACAGAACAATACAGAATGAATACAGAAAAGAGTAGGCTAGAGTAGAGTAGCGGGGAATAGAGTAGAGTAGAATAGATTCAAACAGAGACAAATAAGGCCAAATCGAGCCGAATCGCGTCGAAATGGGTTGAATCAAATCCAATCAAGTGGATTAGAATACATTAGAGTTGGGTAGCGTAGGGTAGGGTAGAATAGAGTAGAACAGAATAGAAATAATACAACAGAATAGGGGAGTCGACTAGAGTACAACAGACTAGAATAGAGTCGAATAGAGCTGAATAGAGCCAAATGGAGACAAAATGAGAGGAATCGCATCGAATCGATTTGAGTAAATTAGAGTGGTGTAGGTTAGGGTAGAGCAGAATAGAGTAGAATAGCATAGAATGGTGTGGAATGAATAGAATGGAGTGGAATGGAGTTAAATAGAGACGAATAGAGCAGAAAAGAGTCGAATAGAGCAGAACAGGGCCGAATAAGGCCGAATCGAGCTGCGTCAAGCTTAATCGCGTCGAATCGCGTTAAATGCGTCAAATCCAATTGAAACGTATAGATTAGACACGGGAAGGGGAGGGTAGAATAGAACAGAATAGAGTAGAATAGAAGAGATTAGAACAAAATAGGGCTAGAATAGAATAGAGTGGAAAAGAGTAGAGTCGAATAGAGCCGAATAGGCCGAGTAGAGACGAATAGAGACGAACGGAGCTGAATACAGCCAAAAAGAGCCTTAGTGCCGAATCGCACCTAATCGAGCTGAATCAAGCAGATTCGCACCGACTGTCCCCGAATAGCGTCGGATCGCATCGAATCGAGTTGAGTCACATCGTTTTGCATCAAACAAGGTCAAACTGCTTCCTATTGGGTCGAATCCCATCGTATCAGGTCGAATAACCTCGAATTGTGTCAAATCTCATAGAATCCGACTGAATCACGGTGAATAGCATGGAATCGCATCAAATCTCTTTGAATCCCTTCGAATGCCTTCAGATCTGTTCGAATCCAGTCGAAAGCTGCCCAATCACGTCGAATTGAATTGAATTGAATCAAGTAGATTAAAGTAGGGTAGGTTTGGGTGGGGTGCAGCAGGGTTGGGTAGGGTAGAATAGAATAGAGTACGACAGAATAGGAGAGAACAGAACAGAATAGAAAGAATACAACAGAATACAATAGAGTAGAATAGAGTCAAAGAGTGCACAACATAGCCGAATTGAGCCAAATGGAGACAAAACGAGGCGAATCGCATCGAATCGCTTTGAATCAGGTCAAATCAAATCGAACCGATTAGAATAGATTAGGGTAGGGAAGGGCAGAATAAAATAGAGGAGAATAGTATAGAACGGAATAGAATGAAGTTGAATGGAGTCCAGCAGAGATGGATAGAGACGAAGAGAGCAGAAAAGAGTCGAATAGGGCAGAATAGGGCCGAAATGGCTGAATAGGGCCAAACAAGGCCTAATCGTGCAGAATCCAGCAGAATCAACGCAATTCGAGCCAAGTCGAGCCGAATGGAGCGAAATGGAGCCAAATAGAGCCGATTCGAACCGAATCAAGCTGATTCAAGCCTAATCGCGTGGAAATGCATTGAATCGAATCGGATCAAATAGATTAGAGAAGGGGACGAGAGGGGCGGGGAGGGTAGAATCGAACAGAACAGAACAGTAGAGAATAGAAAGAATAGAATATAGTTCAGTAGGGTAGAGCAGAGAAGAGTCGAGTAGAGTAGAACTGAGTCGAATGGAGTCAAATAGTGCAGGATATAGCTGAAAAGAACCAATTCTAGCCGAATTGAGCCAAATGGAAACAAAACGAGATGAATCGCTTCGAATTGCTTCGAATTGCGTCCAATCGAATCGATTAGAGTAGGGTAGGGTAGAACAGAATAGAGTAGAATGGTGTAGAATGGAGTAGAATGGAGTCCAATGGAGTTGAATAGAGACAGATAGAGTAGAAAAGAGTCGAATTGAGTCGAATAGGGCCGAATAAGCTGAAGCGAGCCAAGTCGAGTTGAAACGAACAGAATCGAGCTGAATCGAAGCGATTCTAGCCAAATCGAGCTGAATCGAGCTGATGTGGCTGCATCGAGCCGATTCACGCAAAATCGCGTCCAACCGCATCAAAATGCTTTGAATCGAATCAAATGGAATAGAATAGGTTAGGGTAGGGTAGTTTCTGATAGGGTAAGCTAGGGTAGAAGAAAGTAGACTACAGTAGAGTAGACAAGAGAAGGCTAGAGTAGTAGCCTAGACTAGTAAGCTGGACTAGTCAGCTAGAACTGGTGGCATAGATCAGTAGCCTAGACAACTAGCCTTGAATAGTACCATTGCCTTGACAAGTACCCTAAGTCATCCGAACTAGTACCCTTGCCTTAACCAGTAGTCTTTAACTAGTCCCTTTGCCTCCAACAGTAGTCTTAACTAGTACCTCGCCTTAACTCGTATGCTTAACTAGTGCCCTTAACTAGTAGCCTTGCCTTAACTAGTAGCCTTAACTAGCATCCTGGCATAAACTAGTAGCCTAAACTACTGACCTTGCCTTAATCAGTACCCCCAACAAGTACCCATGCCTTAACTAGTACCCTGAACTACTATCCTGGCCTTAACTAGTACCCTAACTAGTACCCTAGCTTTAACTAGTAGCCTGAACTAGTACCCTTGCGTTAAGTAGTACCCTTGCCCGAACTAATACCCTTATTAAGTACCGCACGGCGCGGTAGAATAGGGTACGGTAGCATGCGGTGGAACAGAGAAAATAGAATAGACCAGCAATGGTCAGGGTAGGTTAGTTTAGTGTAGGGTATGGTAGATAGCATAGGATGGAATAGAGAAAATAGAAAACGAGAATAGAATACAACAGAATAGAAAAGAACAGGCTAGATTAGGATAGGGTAGGTCGGGGTAGGGTTCTGTAGGATAGAATAGTGTAGAATGGAGTCGAATGGTGTGGAATGGAGTCGAACAGAGATGAATAGGGTAGAAAAGGGTTGACTAGAGCGGAATAGCTCCAAACAGGACCAAATAGGGCCGAACCGAGCCGAATCAAGGCAAATCGAGCCGAATCGAGTCGGATCGACCACGTTCGAGCTGAATGGAGCCGAATGGAGCCGAAATGAGCCAAAGAGAGACAAACAAAATGAACCGAGCAAAATCACACCTAATCGCATCGAATCTCGTTTAATTCCATCAAATCCCACCAAAAGCCATCGAAACTCATGGAATCTCACCGAATCCCATCTAATTGTGTCAAATCGGGTCGAATGGTGTCGAATTGAATGGAACCGAATTAAATTGAATAGATTAGAGTAGTGTAGGTTAGGCTGGGATTCAGTAGGTTAGGGCACAGAAGAATAGACTAGAGTAGAACAGAAGAGAATACAAAGAGTAGAATGGAGTAGAGTTGAGTAGAGTAGAATAGTCAGAGTTGAGTAGTGCAGAATAGAGATGAATAGATCCAATTCAAGTCAATTGAGTCGAATGGAGAGGTAACGAGTCAAATCACGATGAATCAAATCGAATTGAATAGATTACAGCAAAATAGAGTAGGGTAGAGTAGAATACTTTAAAATGGAGTAGAACGGTGAGCAATGGAATCGAATGGAGTAGAATAGAGTAGAAAAGAGCCGTAGAGGGCCCAAGAGGGCTGAGTCGAGCTGAAGTGAGGCAAATCGAGACTAATGGAGCCGAATCGAGCCTAATCAAGCCGAATCGACACTATTCGAGCCAAATGGAGCCGAATGGACACGAATCGAAGCAATTCAACCTGACTCTTGTCAAAATTCGTCGAATCGAATTGAATAGATTAGAGTAGGGGAGGTTCGGGTAGGGTAGGGTAGGGTAGACTAGAGTAGAGTAGAATAGAATACAACAGAACAATACAGAATGAATACAGAAAAGAGTAGGCTAGAGTAGAGTAGCGGGGAATAGAGTAGAGTAGAATAGATTCAAACAGAGACAAATAAGGCCAAATCGAGCCGAATCGCGTCGAAATGGGTTGAATCAAATCCAATCAAGTGGATTAGAATACATTAGAGTTGGGTAGCGTAGGGTAGGGTAGAATAGAGTAGAACAGAATAGAAATAATACAACAGAATAGGGGAGTCGACTAGAGTACAACAGACTAGAATAGAGTCGAATAGAGCTGAATAGAGCCAAATGGAGACAAAATGAGAGGAATCGCATCGAATCGATTTGAGTAAATTAGAGTGGTGTAGGTTAGGGTAGAGCAGAATAGAGTAGAATAGCATAGAATGGTGTGGAATGAATAGAATGGAGTGGAATGGAGTTAAATAGAGACGAATAGAGCAGAAAAGAGTCGAATAGAGCAGAACAGGGCCGAATAAGGCCGAATCGAGCTGCGTCAAGCTTAATCGCGTCGAATCGCGTTAAATGCGTCAAATCCAATTGAAACGTATAGATTAGACACGGGAAGGGGAGGGTAGAATAGAACAGAATAGAGTAGAATAGAAGAGATTAGAACAAAATAGGGCTAGAATAGAATAGAGTGGAAAAGAGTAGAGTCGAATAGAGCCGAATAGGCCGAGTAGAGACGAATAGAGACGAACGGAGCTGAATACAGCCAAAAAGAGCCTTAGTGCCGAATCGCACCTAATCGAGCTGAATCAAGCAGATTCGCACCGACTGTCCCCGAATAGCGTCGGATCGCATCGAATCGAGTTGAATCACATCGTTTTGCATCAAACAAGGTCAAACTGCTTCCTATTGGGTCGAATCCCATCGTATCAGGTCGAATAACCTCGAATTGTGTCAAATCTCATAGAATCCGACTGAATCACGGTGAATAGCATGGAATCGCATCAAATCTCTTTGAATCCCTTCGAATGCCTTCAGATCTGTTCGAATCCAGTCGAAAGCTGCCCAATCACGTCGAATTGAATTGAATTGAATCAAGTAGATTAAAGTAGGGTAGGTTTGGGTGGGGTGCAGCAGGGTTGGGTAGGGTAGAATAGAATAGAGTACGACAGAATAGGAGAGAACAGAACAGAATAGAAAGAATACAACAGAATACAATAGAGTAGAATAGAGTCAAAGAGTGCACAACATAGCCGAATTGAGCCAAATGGAGACAAAACGAGGCGAATCGCATCGAATCGCTTTGAATCAGGTCAAATCAAATCGAACCGATTAGAATAGATTAGGGTAGGGAAGGGCAGAATAAAATAGAGGAGAATAGTATAGAACGGAATAGAATGAAGTTGAATGGAGTCCAACAGAGATGGATAGAGACGAAGAGAGCAGAAAAGAGTCGAATAGGGCAGAATAGGGCCGAAATGGCTGAATAGGGCCAAACAAGGCCTAATCGTGCAGAATCCAGCAGAATCAACGCAATTCGAGCCAAGTCGAGCCGAATGGAGCGAAATGGAGCCAAATAGAGCCGATTCGAACCGAATCAAGCTGATTCAAGCCTAATCGCGTGGAAATGCATTGAATCGAATCGGATCAAATAGATTAGAGAAGGGGACGAGAGGGGCGGGGAGGGTAGAATCGAACAGAACAGAACAGTAGAGAATAGAAAGAATAGAATATAGTTCAGTAGGGTAGAGCAGAGAAGAGTCGAGTAGAGTAGAACTGAGTCGAATGGAGTCAAATAGTGCAGGATATAGCTGAAAAGAACCAATTCTAGCCGAATTGAGCCAAATGGAAACAAAACGAGATGAATCGCTTCGAATTGCTTCGAATTGCGTCCAATCGAATCGATTAGAGTAGGGTAGGGTAGAACAGAATAGAGTAGAATGGTGTAGAATGGAGTAGAATGGAGTCCAATGGAGTTGAATAGAGACAGATAGAGTAGAAAAGAGTCGAATTGAGTCGAATAGGGCCGAATAAGCTGAAGCGAGCCAAGTCGAGTTGAAACGAACAGAATCGAGCTGAATCGAAGCGATTCTAGCCAAATCGAGCTGAATCGAGCTGATGTGGCTGCATCGAGCCGATTCACGCAAAATCGCGTCCAACCGCATCAAAATGCTTTGAATCGAATCAAATGGAATAGAATAGGTTAGGGTAGGGTAGTTTCTGATAGGGTAAGCTAGGGTAGAAGAAAGTAGACTACAGTAGAGTAGACAAGGGAAGGCTAGAGTAGTAGCCTAGACTAGTAAGCTGGACTAGTCAGCTAGAACTGGTGGCATAGATCAGTAGCCTAGACAACTAGCCTTGAATAGTACCATTGCCTTGACAAGTACCCTAAGTCATCCGAACTAGTACCCTTGCCTTAACCAGTAGTCTTTAACTAGTCCCTTTGCCTCCAACAGTAGTCTTAACTAGTACCTCGCCTTAACTCGTATGCTTAACTAGTGCCCTTAACTAGTAGCCTTGCCTTAACTAGTAGCCTTAACTAGCATCCTGGCATAAACTAGTAGCCTAAACTACTGACCTTGCCTTAATCAGTACCCCCAACAAGTACCCATGCCTTAACTAGTACCCTGAACTACTATCCTGGCCTTAACTAGTACCCTAACTAGTACCCTAGCTTTAACTAGTAGCCTGAACTAGTACCCTTGCGTTAAGTAGTACCCTTGCCCGAACTAATACCCTTATTAAGTACCGCACGGCGCGGTAGAATAGGGTACGGTAGCATGCGGTGGAACAGAGAAAATAGAATAGACCAGCAATGGTCAGGGTAGGTTAGTTTAGTGTAGGGTATGGTAGATAGCATAGGATGGAATAGAGAAAATAGAAAACGAGAATAGAATACAACAGAATAGAAAAGAACAGGCTAGATTAGGATAGGGTAGGTCGGGGTAGGGTTCTGTAGGATAGAATAGTGTAGAATGGAGTCGAATGGTGTGGAATGGAGTCGAACAGAGATGAATAGGGTAGAAAAGGGTTGACTAGAGCGGAATAGCTCCAAACAGGACCAAATAGGGCCGAACCGAGCCGAATCAAGGCAAATCGAGCCGAATCGAGTCGGATCGACCACGTTCGAGCTGAATGGAGCCGAAATGAGCCAAAGAGAGACAAACAAAATGAACCGAGCAAAATCACACCTAATCGCATCGAATCTCGTTTAATTCCATCAAATCCCACCAAAAGCCATCGAAACTCATGGAATCTCACCGAATCCCATCTAATTGTGTCAAATCGGGTCGAATGGTGTCGAATTGAATGGAACCGAATTAAATTGAATAGAGTAGTGTAGGTTAGGCTGGGATTCAGTAGGTTAGGGCACAGAAGAATAGACTAGAGTAGAACAGAAGAGAATACAAAGAGTAGAATGGAGTAGAGTTGAGTAGAGTAGAATAGTCAGAGTTGAGTAGTGCAGAATAGAGATGAATAGATCCAATTCAAGTCAATTGAGTCGAATGGAGAGGTAACGAGTCAAATCACGATGAATCAAATCGAATTGAATAGATTACAGCAAAATAGAGTAGGGTAGAGTAGAATACTTTAAAATGGAGTAGAACGGTGAGCAATGGAATCGAATGGAGTAGAATAGAGTAGAAAAGAGCCGTAGAGGGCCCAAGAGGGCTGAGTCGAGCTGAAGTGAGGCAAATCGAGACTAATGGAGCCGAATCGAGCCTAATCAAGCCGAATCGACACTATTCGAGCCAAATGGAGCCGAATGGACACGAATCGAACCAATTCAACCTGACTCTTGTCAAAATTCGTCGAATCGAATTGAATAGATTAGAGTAGGGGAGGTTCGGGTAGGGTAGGGTAGGGTAGACTAGAGTAGAGTAGAATAGAATACAACAGAACAATACAGAATGAATACAGAAAAGAGTAGGCTAGAGTAGAGTAGCGGGGAATAGAGTAGAGTAGAATAGATTCAAACAGAGACAAATAAGGCCAAATCGAGCCGAATCGCGTCGAAATGGGTTGAATCAAATCCAATCAAGTGGATTAGAATACATTAGAGTTGGGTAGCGTAGGGTAGGGTAGAATAGAGTAGAACAGAATAGAAATAATACAACAGAATAGGGGAGTCGACTAGAGTACAACAGACTAGAATAGAGTCGAATAGAGCTGAATAGAGCCAAATGGAGACAAAATGAGAGGAATCGCATCGAATCGATTTGAGTAAATTAGAGTGGTGTAGGTTAGGGTAGAGCAGAATAGAGTAGAATAGCATAGAATGGTGTGGAATGAATAGAATGGAGTGGAATGGAGTTAAATAGAGACGAATAGAGCAGAAAAGAGTCGAATAGAGCAGAACAGGGCCGAATAAGGCCGAATCGAGCTGCGTCAAGCTTAATCGCGTCGAATCGCGTTAAATGCGTCAAATCCAATTGAAACGTATAGATTAGACACGGGAAGGGGAGGGTAGAATAGAACAGAATAGAGTAGAATAGAAGAGATTAGAACAAAATAGGGCTAGAATAGAATAGAGTGGAAAAGAGTAGAGTCGAATAGAGCCGAATAGGCCGAGTAGAGACGAATAGAGACGAACGGAGCTGAATACAGCCAAAAAGAGCCTTAGTGCCGAATCGCACCTAATCGAGCTGAATCAAGCAGATTCGCACCGACTGTCCCCGAATAGCGTCGGATCGCATCGAATCGAGTTGAATCACATCGTTTTGCATCAAACAAGGTCAAACTGCTTCCTATTGGGTCGAATCCCATCGTATCAGGTCGAATAACCTCGAATTGTGTCAAATCTCATAGAATCCGACTGAATCACGGTGAATAGCATGGAATCGCATCAAATCTCTTTGAATCCCTTCGAATGCCTTCAGATCTGTTCGAATCCAGTCGAAAGCTGCCCAATCACGTCGAATTGAATTGAATTGAATCAAGTAGATTAAAGTAGGGTAGGTTTGGGTGGGGTGCAGCAGGGTTGGGTAGGGTAGAATAGAATAGAGTACGACAGAATAGGAGAGAACAGAACAGAATAGAAAGAATACAACAGAATACAATAGAGTAGAATAGAGTCAAAGAGTGCACAACATAGCCGAATTGAGCCAAATGGAGACAAAACGAGGCGAATCGCATCGAATCGCTTTGAATCAGGTCAAATCAAATCGAACCGATTAGAATAGATTAGGGTAGGGAAGGGCAGAATAAAATAGAGGAGAATAGTATAGAACGGAATAGAATGAAGTTGAATGGAGTCCAACAGAGATGGATAGAGACGAAGAGAGCAGAAAAGAGTCGAATAGGGCAGAATAGGGCCGAAATGGCTGAATAGGGCCAAACAAGGCCTAATCGTGCAGAATCCAGCAGAATCAACGCAATTCGAGCCAAGTCGAGCCGAATGGAGCGAAATGGAGCCAAATAGAGCCGATTCGAACCGAATCAAGCTGATTCAAGCCTAATCGCGTGGAAATGCATTGAATCGAATCGGATCAAATAGATTAGAGAAGGGGACGAGAGGGGCGGGGAGGGTAGAATCGAACAGAACAGAACAGTAGAGAATAGAAAGAATAGAATATAGTTCAGTAGGGTAGAGCAGAGAAGAGTCGAGTAGAGTAGAACTGAGTCGAATGGAGTCAAATAGTGCAGGATATAGCTGAAAAGAACCAATTCTAGCCGAATTGAGCCAAATGGAAACAAAACGAGATGAATCGCTTCGAATTGCTTCGAATTGCGTCCAATCGAATCGATTAGAGTAGGGTAGGGTAGAACAGAATAGAGTAGAATGGTGTAGAATGGAGTAGAATGGAGTCCAATGGAGTTGAATAGAGACAGATAGAGTAGAAAAGAGTCGAATTGAGTCGAATAGGGCCGAATAAGCTGAAGCGAGCCAAGTCGAGTTGAAACGAACAGAATCGAGCTGAATCGAAGCGATTCTAGCCAAATCGAGCTGAATCGAGCTGATGTGGCTGCATCGAGCCGATTCACGCAAAATCGCGTCCAACCGCATCAAAATGCTTTGAATCGAATCAAATGGAATAGAATAGGTTAGGGTAGGGTAGTTTCTGATAGGGTAAGCTAGGGTAGAAGAAAGTAGACTACAGTAGAGTAGACAAGGGAAGGCTAGAGTAGTAGCCTAGACTAGTAAGCTGGACTAGTCAGCTAGAACTGGTGGCATAGATCAGTAGCCTAGACAACTAGCCTTGAATAGTACCATTGCCTTGACAAGTACCCTAAGTCATCCGAACTAGTACCCTTGCCTTAACCAGTAGTCTTTAACTAGTCCCTTTGCCTCCAACAGTAGTCTTAACTAGTACCTCGCCTTAACTCGTATGCTTAACTAGTGCCCTTAACTAGTAGCCTTGCCTTAACTAGTAGCCTTAACTAGCATCCTGGCATAAACTAGTAGCCTAAACTACTGACCTTGCCTTAATCAGTACCCCCAACAAGTACCCATGCCTTAACTAGTACCCTGAACTACTATCCTGGCCTTAACTAGTACCCTAACTAGTACCCTAGCTTTAACTAGTAGCCTGAACTAGTACCCTTGCGTTAAGTAGTACCCTTGCCCGAACTAATACCCTTATTAAGTACCGCACGGCGCGGTAGAATAGGGTACGGTAGCATGCGGTGGAACAGAGAAAATAGAATAGACCAGCAATGGTCAGGGTAGGTTAGTTTAGTGTAGGGTATGGTAGATAGCATAGGATGGAATAGAGAAAATAGAAAACGAGAATAGAATACAACAGAATAGAAAAGAACAGGCTAGATTAGGATAGGGTAGGTCGGGGTAGGGTTCTGTAGGATAGAATAGTGTAGAATGGAGTCGAATGGTGTGGAATGGAGTCGAACAGAGATGAATAGGGTAGAAAAGGGTTGACTAGAGCGGAATAGCTCCAAACAGGACCAAATAGGGCCGAACCGAGCCGAATCAAGGCAAATCGAGCCGAATCGAGTCGGATCGACCACGTTCGAGCTGAATGGAGCCGAAATGAGCCAAAGAGAGACAAACAAAATGAACCGAGCAAAATCACACCTAATCGCATCGAATCTCGTTTAATTCCATCAAATCCCACCAAAAGCCATCGAAACTCATGGAATCTCACCGAATCCCATCTAATTGTGTCAAATCGGGTCGAATGGTGTCGAATTGAATGGAACCGAATTAAATTGAATAGAGTAGTGTAGGTTAGGCTGGGATTCAGTAGGTTAGGGCACAGAAGAATAGACTAGAGTAGAACAGAAGAGAATACAAAGAGTAGAATGGAGTAGAGTTGAGTAGAGTAGAATAGTCAGAGTTGAGTAGTGCAGAATAGAGATGAATAGATCCAATTCAAGTCAATTGAGTCGAATGGAGAGGTAACGAGTCAAATCACGATGAATCAAATCGAATTGAATAGATTACAGCAAAATAGAGTAGGGTAGAGTAGAATACTTTAAAATGGAGTAGAACGGTGAGCAATGGAATCGAATGGAGTAGAATAGAGTAGAAAAGAGCCGTAGAGGGCCCAAGAGGGCTGAGTCGAGCTGAAGTGAGGCAAATCGAGACTAATGGAGCCGAATCGAGCCTAATCAAGCCGAATCGACACTATTCGAGCCAAATGGAGCCGAATGGACACGAATCGAACCAATTCAACCTGACTCTTGTCAAAATTCGTCGAATCGAATTGAATAGATTAGAGTAGGGGAGGTTCGGGTAGGGTAGGGTAGGGTAGACTAGAGTAGAGTAGAATAGAATACAACAGAACAATACAGAATGAATACAGAAAAGAGTAGGCTAGAGTAGAGTAGCGGGGAATAGAGTAGAGTAGAATAGATTCAAACAGAGACAAATAAGGCCAAATCGAGCCGAATCGCGTCGAAATGGGTTAAATCAAATCCAATCAAGTGGATTAGAATACATTAGAGTTGGGTAGCGTAGGGTAGGGTAGAATAGAGTAGAACAGAATAGAAATAATACAACAGAATAGGGGAGTCGACTAGAGTACAACAGACTAGAATAGAGTCGAATAGAGCTGAATAGAGCCAAATGGAGACAAAATGAGAGGAATCGCATCGAATCGATTTGAGTAAATTAGAGTGGTGTAGGTTAGGGTAGAGCAGAATAGAGTAGAATAGCATAGAATGGTGTGGAATGAATAGAATGGAGTGGAATGGAGTTAAATAGAGACGAATAGAGCAGAAAAGAGTCGAATAGAGCAGAACAGGGCCGAATAAGGCCGAATCGAGCTGCGTCAAGCTTAATCGCGTCGAATCGCGTTAAATGCGTCAAATCCAATTGAAACGTATAGATTAGACACGGGAAGGGGAGGGTAGAATAGAACAGAATAGAGTAGAATAGAAGAGATTAGAACAAAATAGGGCTAGAATAGAATAGAGTGGAAAAGAGTAGAGTCGAATAGAGCCGAATAGGCCGAGTAGAGACGAATAGAGACGAACGGAGCTGAATACAGCCAAAAAGAGCCTTAGTGCCGAATCGCACCTAATCGAGCTGAATCAAGCAGATTCGCACCGACTGTCCCCGAATAGCGTCGGATCGCATCGAATCGAGTTGAGTCACATCGTTTTGCATCAAACAAGGTCAAACTGCTTCCTATTGGGTCGAATCCCATCGTATCAGGTCGAATAACCTCGAATTGTGTCAAATCTCATAGAATCCGACTGAATCACGGTGAATAGCATGGAATCGCATCAAATCTCTTTGAATCCCTTCGAATGCCTTCAGATCTGTTCGAATCCAGTCGAAAGCTGCCCAATCACGTCGAATTGAATTGAATTGAATCAAGTAGATTAAAGTAGGGTAGGTTTGGGTGGGGTGCAGCAGGGTTGGGTAGGGTAGAATAGAATAGAGTACGACAGAATAGGAGAGAACAGAACAGAATAGAAAGAATACAACAGAATACAATAGAGTAGAATAGAGTCAAAGAGTGCACAACATAGCCGAATTGAGCCAAATGGAGACAAAACGAGGCGAATCGCATCGAATCGCTTTGAATCAGGTCAAATCAAATCGAACCGATTAGAATAGATTAGGGTAGGGAAGGGCAGAATAAAATAGAGGAGAATAGTATAGAACGGAATAGAATGAAGTTGAATGGAGTCCAACAGAGATGGATAGAGACGAAGAGAGCAGAAAAGAGTCGAATAGGGCAGAATAGGGCCGAAATGGCTGAATAGGGCCAAACAAGGCCTAATCGTGCAGAATCCAGCAGAATCAACGCAATTCGAGCCAAGTCGAGCCGAATGGAGCGAAATGGAGCCAAATAGAGCCGATTCGAACCGAATCAAGCTGATTCAAGCCTAATCGCGTGGAAATGCATTGAATCGAATCGGATCAAATAGATTAGAGAAGGGGACGAGAGGGGCGGGGAGGGTAGAATCGAACAGAACAGAACAGTAGAGAATAGAAAGAATAGAATATAGTTCAGTAGGGTAGAGCAGAGAAGAGTCGAGTAGAGTAGAACTGAGTCGAATGGAGTCAAATAGTGCAGGATATAGCTGAAAAGAACCAATTCTAGCCGAATTGAGCCAAATGGAAACAAAACGAGATGAATCGCTTCGAATTGCTTCGAATTGCGTCCAATCGAATCGATTAGAGTAGGGTAGGGTAGAACAGAATAGAGTAGAATGGTGTAGAATGGAGTAGAATGGAGTCCAATGGAGTTGAATAGAGACAGATAGAGTAGAAAAGAGTCGAATTGAGTCGAATAGGGCCGAATAAGCTGAAGCGAGCCAAGTCGAGTTGAAACGAACAGAATCGAGCTGAATCGAAGCGATTCTAGCCAAATCGAGCTGAATCGAGCTGATGTGGCTGCATCGAGCCGATTCACGCAAAATCGCGTCCAACCGCATCAAAATGCTTTGAATCGAATCAAATGGAATAGAATAGGTTAGGGTAGGGTAGTTTCTGATAGGGTAAGCTAGGGTAGAAGAAAGTAGACTACAGTAGAGTAGACAAGAGAAGGCTAGAGTAGTAGCCTAGACTAGTAAGCTGGACTAGTCAGCTAGAACTGGTGGCATAGATCAGTAGCCTAGACAACTAGCCTTGAATAGTACCATTGCCTTGACAAGTACCCTAAGTCATCCGAACTAGTACCCTTGCCTTAACCAGTAGTCTTTAACTAGTCCCTTTGCCTCCAACAGTAGTCTTAACTAGTACCTCGCCTTAACTCGTATGCTTAACTAGTGCCCTTAACTAGTAGCCTTGCCTTAACTAGTAGCCTTAACTAGCATCCTGGCATAAACTAGTAGCCTAAACTACTGACCTTGCCTTAATCAGTACCCCCAACAAGTACCCATGCCTTAACTAGTACCCTGAACTACTATCCTGGCCTTAACTAGTACCCTAACTAGTACCCTAGCTTTAACTAGTAGCCTGAACTAGTACCCTTGCGTTAAGTAGTACCCTTGCCCGAACTAATACCCTTATTAAGTACCGCACGGCGCGGTAGAATAGGGTACGGTAGCATGCGGTGGAACAGAGAAAATAGAATAGACCAGCAATGGTCAGGGTAGGTTAGTTTAGTGTAGGGTATGGTAGATAGCATAGGATGGAATAGAGAAAATAGAAAACGAGAATAGAATACAACAGAATAGAAAAGAACAGGCTAGATTAGGATAGGGTAGGTCGGGGTAGGGTTCTGTAGAATAGAATAGTGTAGAATGGAGTCGAATGGTGTGGAATGGAGTCGAACAGAGATGAATAGGGTAGAAAAGGGTTGACTAGAGCGGAATAGCTCCAAACAGGACCAAATAGGGCCGAACCGAGCCGAATCAAGGCAAATCGAGCCGAATCGAGTCGGATCGACCACGTTCGAGCTGAATGGAGCCGAATGGAGCCGAAATGAGCCAAAGAGAGACAAACAAAATGAACCGAGCAAAATCACACCTAATCGCATCGAATCTCGTTTAATTCCATCAAATCCCACCAAAAGCCATCGAAACTCATGGAATCTCACCGAATCCCATCTAATTGTGTCAAATCGGGTCGAATGGTGTCGAATTGAATGGAACCGAATTAAATTGAATAGATTAGAGTAGTGTAGGTTAGGCTGGGATTCAGTAGGTTAGGGCACAGAAGAATAGACTAGAGTAGAACAGAAGAGAATACAAAGAGTAGAATGGAGTAGAGTTGAGTAGAGTAGAATAGTCAGAGTTGAGTAGTGCAGAATAGAGATGAATAGATCCAATTCAAGTCAATTGAGTCGAATGGAGAGGTAACGAGTCAAATCACGATGAATCAAATCGAATTGAATAGATTACAGCAAAATAGAGTAGGGTAGAGTAGAATACTTTAAAATGGAGTAGAACGGTGAGCAATGGAATCGAATGGAGTAGAATAGAGTAGAAAAGAGCCGTAGAGGGCCCAAGAGGGCTGAGTCGAGCTGAAGTGAGGCAAATCGAGACTAATGGAGCCGAATCGAGCCTAATCAAGCCGAATCGACACTATTCGAGCCAAATGGAGCCGAATGGACACGAATCGAACCAATTCAACCTGACTCTTGTCAAAATTCGTCGAATCGAATTGAATAGATTAGAGTAGGGGAGGTTCGGGTAGGGTAGGGTAGGGTAGACTAGAGTAGAGTAGAATAGAATACAACAGAACAATACAGAATGAATACAGAAAAGAGTAGGCTAGAGTAGAGTAGCGGGGAATAGAGTAGAGTAGAATAGATTCAAACAGAGACAAATAAGGCCAAATCGAGCCGAATCGCGTCGAAATGGGTTAAATCAAATCCAATCAAGTGGATTAGAATACATTAGAGTTGGGTAGCGTAGGGTAGGGTAGAATAGAGTAGAACAGAATAGAAATAATACAACAGAATAGGGGAGTCGACTAGAGTACAACAGACTAGAATAGAGTCGAATAGAGCTGAATAGAGCCAAATGGAGACAAAATGAGAGGAATCGCATCGAATCGATTTGAGTAAATTAGAGTGGTGTAGGTTAGGGTAGAGCAGAATAGAGTAGAATAGCATAGAATGGTGTGGAATGAATAGAATGGAGTGGAATGGAGTTAAATAGAGACGAATAGAGCAGAAAAGAGTCGAATAGAGCAGAACAGGGCCGAATAAGGCCGAATCGAGCTGCGTCAAGCTTAATCGCGTCGAATCGCGTTAAATGCGTCAAATCCAATTGAAACGTATAGATTAGACACGGGAAGGGGAGGGTAGAATAGAACAGAATAGAGTAGAATAGAAGAGATTAGAACAAAATAGGGCTAGAATAGAATAGAGTGGAAAAGAGTAGAGTCGAATAGAGCCGAATAGGCCGAGTAGAGACGAATAGAGACGAACGGAGCTGAATACAGCCAAAAAGAGCCTTAGTGCCGAATCGCACCTAATCAAGCTGAATCAAGCAGATTCGCACCGACTGTCCCCGAATAGCGTCGGATCGCATCGAATCGAGTTGAGTCACATCGTTTTGCATCAAACAAGGTCAAACTGCTTCGTATTGGGTCGAATCCCATCGTATCAGGTCGAATAACCTCGAATTGTGTCAAATCTCATAGAATCCGACTGAATCACGGTGAATAGCATGGAATCGCATCAAATCTCTTTGAATCCCTTCGAATGCCTTCAGATCTGTTCGAATCCAGTCGAAAGCTGCCCAATCACGTCGAATTGAATTGAATTGAATCAAGTAGATTAAAGTAGGGTAGGTTTGGGTGGGGTGCAGCAGGGTTGGGTAGGGTAGAATAGAATAGAGTACGACAGAATAGGAGAGAACAGAACAGAATAGAAAGAATACAACAGAATACAATAGAGTAGAATAGAGTCAAAGAGTGCACAACATAGCCGAATTGAGCCAAATGGAGACAAAACGAGGCGAATCGCATCGAATCGCTTTGAATCAGGTCAAATCAAATCGAACCGATTAGAATAGATTAGGGTAGGGAAGGGCAGAATAAAATAGAGGAGAATAGTATAGAACGGAATAGAATGAAGTTGAATGGAGTCCAACAGAGATGGATAGAGACGAAGAGAGCAGAAAAGAGTCGAATAGGGCAGAATAGGGCCGAAATGGCTGAATAGGGCCAAACAAGGCCTAATCGTGCAGAATCCAGCAGAATCAACGCAATTCGAGCCAAGTCGAGCCGAATGGAGCGAAATGGAGCCAAATAGAGCCGATTCGAACCGAATCAAGCTGATTCAAGCCTAATCGCGTGGAAATGCATTGAATCGAATCGGATCAAATAGATTAGAGAAGGGGACGAGAGGGGCGGGGAGGGTAGAATCGAACAGAACAGAACAGTAGAGAATAGAAAGAATAGAATATAGTTCAGTAGGGTAGAGCAGAGAAGAGTCGAGTAGAGTAGAACTGAGTCGAATGGAGTCAAATAGTGCAGGATATAGCTGAAAAGAACCAATTCTAGCCGAATTGAGCCAAATGGAAACAAAACGAGATGAATCGCTTCGAATTGCTTCAAATTGCGTCCAATCGAATCGATTAGAGTAGGGTAGGGTAGAACAGAATAGAGTAGAATGGTGTAGAATGGAGTAGAATGGAGTCCAATGGAGTTGAATAGAGACAGATAGAGTAGAAAAGAGTCGAATTGAGTCGAATAGGGCCGAATAAGCTGAAGCGAGCCAAGTCGAGTTGAAACGAACAGAATCGAGCTGAATCGAAGCGATTCTAGCCAAATCGAGCTGAATCGAGCTGATGTGGCTGCATCGAGCCGATTCACGCAAAATCGCGTCCAACCGCATCAAAATGCTTTGAATCGAATCAAATGGAATAGAATAGGTTAGGGTAGGGTAGTTTCTGATAGGGTAAGCTAGGGTAGAAGAAAGTAGACTACAGTAGAGTAGACAAGAGAAGGCTAGAGTAGTAGCCTAGACTAGTAAGCTGGACTAGTCAGCTAGAACTGGTGGCATAGATCAGTAGCCTAGACAACTAGCCTTGAATAGTACCATTGCCTTGACAAGTACCCTAAGTCATCCGAACTAGTACCCTTGCCTTAACCAGTAGTCTTTAACTAGTCCCTTTGCCTCCAACAGTAGTCTTAACTAGTACCTCGCCTTAACTCGTATGCTTAACTAGTGCCCTTAACTAGTAGCCTTGCCTTAACTAGTAGCCTTAACTAGCATCCTGGCATAAACTAGTAGCCTAAACTACTGACCTTGCCTTAATCAGTACCCCCAACAAGTACCCATGCCTTAACTAGTACCCTGAACTACTATCCTGGCCTTAACTAGTACCCTAACTAGTACCCTAGCTTTAACTAGTAGCCTGAACTAGTACCCTTGCGTTAAGTAGTACCCTTGCCCGAACTAATACCCTTATTAAGTACCGCACGGCGCGGTAGAATAGGGTACGGTAGCATGCGGTGGAACAGAGAAAATAGAATAGACCAGCAATGGTCAGGGTAGGTTAGTTTAGTGTAGGGTATGGTAGATAGCATAGGATGGAATAGAGAAAATAGAAAACGAGAATAGAATACAACAGAATAGAAAAGAACAGGCTAGATTAGGATAGGGTAGGTCGGGGTAGGGTTCTGTAGAATAGAATAGTGTAGAATGGAGTCGAATGGTGTGGAATGGAGTCGAACAGAGATGAATAGGGTAGAAAAGGGTTGACTAGAGCGGAATAGCTCCAAACAGGACCAAATAGGGCCGAACCGAGCCGAATCAAGGCAAATCGAGCCGAATCGAGTCGGATCGACCACGTTCGAGCTGAATGGAGCCGAATGGAGCCGAAATGAGCCAAAGAGAGACAAACAAAATGAACCGAGCAAAATCACACCTAATCGCATCGAATCTCGTTTAATTCCATCAAATCCCACCAAAAGCCATCGAAACTCATGGAATCTCACCGAATCCCATCTAATTGTGTCAAATCGGGTCGAATGGTGTCGAATTGAATGGAACCGAATTAAATTGAATAGATTAGAGTAGTGTAGGTTAGGCTGGGATTCAGTAGGTTAGGGCACAGAAGAATAGACTAGAGTAGAACAGAAGAGAATACAAAGAGTAGAATGGAGTAGAGTTGAGTAGAGTAGAATAGTCAGAGTTGAGTAGTGCAGAATAGAGATGAATAGATCCAATTCAAGTCAATTGAGTCGAATGGAGAGGTAACGAGTCAAATCACGATGAATCAAATCGAATTGAATAGATTACAGCAAAATAGAGTAGGGTAGAGTAGAATACTTTAAAATGGAGTAGAACGGTGAGCAATGGAATCGAATGGAGTAGAATAGAGTAGAAAAGAGCCGTAGAGGGCCCAAGAGGGCTGAGTCGAGCTGAAGTGAGGCAAATCGAGACTAATGGAGCCGAATCGAGCCTAATCAAGCCGAATCGACACTATTCGAGCCAAATGGAGCCGAATGGACACGAATCGAAGCAATTCAACCTGACTCTTGTCAAAATTCGTCGAATCGAATTGAATAGATTAGAGTAGGGGAGGTTCGGGTAGGGTAGGGTAGGGTAGACTAGAGTAGAGTAGAATAGAATACAACAGAACAATACAGAATGAATACAGAAAAGAGTAGGCTAGAGTAGAGTAGCGGGGAATAGAGTAGAGTAGAATAGATTCAAACAGAGACAAATAAGGCCAAATCGAGCCGAATCGCGTCGAAATGGGTTGAATCAAATCCAATCAAGTGGATTAGAATACATTAGAGTTGGGTAGCGTAGGGTAGGGTAGAATAGAGTAGAACAGAATAGAAATAATACAACAGAATAGGGGAGTCGACTAGAGTACAACAGACTAGAATAGAGTCGAATAGAGCTGAATAGAGCCAAATGGAGACAAAATGAGAGGAATCGCATCGAATCGATTTGAGTAAATTAGAGTGGTGTAGGTTAGGGTAGAGCAGAATAGAGTAGAATAGCATAGAATGGTGTGGAATGAATAGAATGGAGTGGAATGGAGTTAAATAGAGACGAATAGAGCAGAAAAGAGTCGAATAGAGCAGAACAGGGCCGAATAAGGCCGAATCGAGCTGCGTCAAGCTTAATCGCGTCGAATCGCGTTAAATGCGTCAAATCCAATTGAAACGTATAGATTAGACACGGGAAGGGGAGGGTAGAATAGAACAGAATAGAGTAGAATAGAAGAGATTAGAACAAAATAGGGCTAGAATAGAATAGAGTGGAAAAGAGTAGAGTCGAATAGAGCCGAATAGGCCGAGTAGAGACGAATAGAGACGAACGGAGCTGAATACAGCCAAAAAGAGCCTTAGTGCCGAATCGCACCTAATCGAGCTGAATCAAGCAGATTCGCACCGACTGTCCCCGAATAGCGTCGGATCGCATCGAATCGAGTTGAGTCACATCGTTTTGCATCAAACAAGGTCAAACTGCTTCCTATTGGGTCGAATCCCATCGTATCAGGTCGAATAACCTCGAATTGTGTCAAATCTCATAGAATCCGACTGAATCACGGTGAATAGCATGGAATCGCATCAAATCTCTTTGAATCCCTTCGAATGCCTTCAGATCTGTTCGAATCCAGTCGAAAGCTGCCCAATCACGTCGAATTGAATTGAATTGAATCAAGTAGATTAAAGTAGGGTAGGTTTGGGTGGGGTGCAGCAGGGTTGGGTAGGGTAGAATAGAATAGAGTACGACAGAATAGGAGAGAACAGAACAGAATAGAAAGAATACAACAGAATACAATAGAGTAGAATAGATTCAAAGAGTGCACAACATAGCCGAATTGAGCCAAATGGAGACAAAACGAGGCGAATCGCATCGAATCGCTTTGAATCAGGTCAAATCAAATCGAACCGATTAGAATAGATTAGGGTAGGGAAGGGCAGAATAAAATAGAGGAGAATAGTATAGAACGGAATAGAATGAAGTTGAATGGAGTCCAACAGAGATGGATAGAGACGAAGAGAGCAGAAAAGAGTCGAATAGGGCAGAATAGGGCCGAAATGGCTGAATAGGGCCAAACAAGGCCTAATCGTGCAGAATCCAGCAGAATCAACGCAATTCGAGCCAAGTCGAGCCGAATGGAGCGAAATGGAGCCAAATAGAGCCGATTCGAACCGAATCAAGCTGATTCAAGCCTAATCGCGTGGAAATGCATTGAATCGAATCGGATCAAATAGATTAGAGAAGGGGACGAGAGGGGCGGGGAGGGTAGAATCGAACAGAACAGAACAGTAGAGAATAGAAAGAATAGAATATAGTTCAGTAGGGTAGAGCAGAGAAGAGTCGAGTAGAGTAGAACTGAGTCGAATGGAGTCAAATAGTGCAGGATATAGCTGAAAAGAACCAATTCTAGCCGAATTGAGCCAAATGGAAACAAAACGAGATGAATCGCTTCGAATTGCTTCGAATTGCGTCCAATCGAATCGATTAGAGTAGGGTAGGGTAGAACAGAATAGAGTAGAATGGTGTAGAATGGAGTAGAATGGAGTCCAATGGAGTTGAATAGAGACAGATAGAGTAGAAAAGAGTCGAATTGAGTCGAATAGGGCCGAATAAGCTGAAGCGAGCCAAGTCGAGTTGAAACGAACAGAATCGAGCTGAATCGAAGCGATTCTAGCCAAATCGAGCTGAATCGAGCTGATGTGGCTGCATCGAGCCGATTCACGCAAAATCGCGTCCAACTGCATCAAAATGCTTTGAATCGAATCAAATGGAATAGAATAGGTTAGGGTAGGGTAGTTTCTGATAGGGTAAGCTAGGGTAGAAGAAAGTAGACTACAGTAGAGTAGACAAGGGAAGGCTAGAGTAGTAGCCTAGACTAGTAAGCTGGACTAGTCAGCTAGAACTGGTGGCATAGATCAGTAGCCTAGACAACTAGCCTTGAATAGTACCATTGCCTTGACAAGTACCCTAAGTCATCCGAACTAGTACCCTTGCCTTAACCAGTAGTCTTTAACTAGTCCCTTTGCCTCCAACAGTAGTCTTAACTAGTACCTCGCCTTAACTCGTATGCTTAACTAGTGCCCTTAACTAGTAGCCTTGCCTTAACTAGTAGCCTTAACTAGCATCCTGGCATAAACTAGTAGCCTAAACTACTGACCTTGCCTTAATCAGTACCCCCAACAAGTACCCATGCCTTAACTAGTACCCTGAACTACTATCCTGGCCTTAACTAGTACCCTAACTAGTACCCTAGCTTTAACTAGTAGCCTGAACTAGTACCCTTGCGTTAAGTAGTACCCTTGCCCGAACTAATACCCTTATTAAGTACCGCACGGCGCGGTAGAATAGGGTACGGTAGCATGCGGTGGAACAGAGAAAATAGAATAGACCAGCAATGGTCAGGGTAGGTTAGTTTAGTGTAGGGTATGGTAGATAGCATAGGATGGAATAGAGAAAATAGAAAACGAGAATAGAATACAACAGAATAGAAAAGAACAGGCTAGATTAGGATAGGGTAGGTCGGGGTAGGGTTCTGTAGGATAGAATAGTGTAGAATGGAGTCGAATGGTGTGGAATGGAGTCGAACAGAGATGAATAGGGTAGAAAAGGGTTGACTAGAGCGGAATAGCTCCAAACAGGACCAAATAGGGCCGAACCGAGCCGAATCAAGGCAAATCGAGCCGAATCGAGTCGGATCGACCACGTTCGAGCTGAATGGAGCCGAAATGAGCCAAAGAGAGACAAACAAAATGAACCGAGCAAAATCACACCTAATCGCATCGAATCTCGTTTAATTCCATCAAATCCCACCAAAAGCCATCGAAACTCATGGAATCTCACCGAATCCCATCTAATTGTGTCAAATCGGGTCGAATGGTGTCGAATTGAATGGAACCGAATTAAATTGAATAGAGTAGTGTAGGTTAGGCTGGGATTCAGTAGGTTAGGGCACAGAAGAATAGACTAGAGTAGAACAGAAGAGAATACAAAGAGTAGAATGGAGTAGAGTTGAGTAGAGTAGAATAGTCAGAGTTGAGTAGTGCAGAATAGAGATGAATAGATCCAATTCAAGTCAATTGAGTCGAATGGAGAGGTAACGAGTCAAATCACGATGAATCAAATCGAATTGAATAGATTACAGCAAAATAGAGTAGGGTAGAGTAGAATACTTTAAAATGGAGTAGAACGGTGAGCAATGGAATCGAATGGAGTAGAATAGAGTAGAAAAGAGCCGTAGAGGGCCCAAGAGGGCTGAGTCGAGCTGAAGTGAGGCAAATCGAGACTAATGGAGCCGAATCGAGCCTAATCAAGCCGAATCGACACTATTCGAGCCAAATGGAGCCGAATGGACACGAATCGAAGCAATTCAACCTGACTCTTGTCAAAATTCGTCGAATCGAATTGAATAGATTAGAGTAGGGGAGGTTCGGGTAGGGTAGGGTAGGGTAGACTAGAGTAGAGTAGAATAGAATACAACAGAACAATACAGAATGAATACAGAAAAGAGTAGGCTAGAGTAGAGTAGCGGGGAATAGAGTAGAGTAGAATAGATTCAAACAGAGACAAATAAGGCCAAATCGAGCCGAATCGCGTCGAAATGGGTTGAATCAAATCCATTCAAGTGGATTAGAATACATTAGAGTTGGGTAGCGTAGGGTAGGGTAGAATAGAGTAGAACAGAATAGAAATAATACAACAGAATAGGGGAGTCGACTAGAGTACAACAGACTAGAATAGAGTCGAATAGAGCTGAATAGAGCCAAATGGAGACAAAATGAGAGGAATCGCATCGAATCGATTTGAGTAAATTAGAGTGGTGTAGGTTAGGGTAGAGCAGAATAGAGTAGAATAGCATAGAATGGTGTGGAATGAATAGAATGGAGTGGAATGGAGTTAAATAGAGACGAATAGAGCAGAAAAGAGTCGAATAGAGCAGAACAGGGCCGAATAAGGCCGAATCGAGCTGCGTCAAGCTTAATCGCGTCGAATCGCGTTAAATGCGTCAAATCCAATTGAAACGTATAGATTAGACACGGGAAGGGGAGGGTAGAATAGAACAGAATAGAGTAGAATAGA
The DNA here is from genome assembly GCF_024166365.1 of Elephas maximus indicus. Taxonomy (NCBI): domain Eukaryota; kingdom Metazoa; phylum Chordata; class Mammalia; order Proboscidea; family Elephantidae; genus Elephas; species Elephas maximus. Next base: position 3,978,829 of record NC_064836.1, read on the forward strand.
AGATTAGAACAAAATAGGGCTAGAATAGAATAGAGTGGAAAAGAGTAGAGTCGAATAGAGCCGAATAGGCCGAGTAGAGACGAATAGAGACGAACGGAGCTGAATACAGCCAAAAAGAGCCTTAGTGCCGAATCGCACCTAATCGAGCTGAATCAAGCAGATTCGCACCGACTGTCCCCGAATAGCGTCGGATCGCATCGAATCGAGTTGAGTCACATCGTTTTGCATCAAACAAGGTCAAACTGCTTCCTATTGGGTCGAATCCCATCGTATCAGGTCGAATAACCTCGAATTGTGTCAAATCTCATAGAATCCGACTGAATCACGGTGAATAGCATGGAATCGCATCAAATCTCTTTGAATCCCTTCGAATGCCTTCAGATCTGTTCGAATCCAGTCGAAAGCTGCCCAATCACGTCGAATTGAATTGAATTGAATCAAGTAGATTAAAGTAGGGTAGGTTTGGGTGGGGTGCAGCAGGGTTGGGTAGGGTAGAATAGAATAGAGTACGACAGAATAGGAGAGAACAGAACAGAATAGAAAGAATACAACAGAATACAATAGAGTAGAATAGAGTCAAAGAGTGCACAACATAGCCGAATTGAGCCAAATGGAGACAAAACGAGGCGAATCGCATCGAATCGCTTTGAATCAGGTCAAATCAAATCGAACCGATTAGAATAGATTAGGGTAGGGAAGGGCAGAATAAAATAGAGGAGAATAGTATAGAACGGAATAGAATGAAGTTGAATGGAGTCCAACAGAGATGGATAGAGACGAAGAGAGCAGAAAAGAGTCGAATAGGGCAGAATAGGGCCGAAATGGCTGAATAGGGCCAAACAAGGCCTAATCGTGCAGAATCCAGCAGAATCAACGCAATTCGAGCCAAGTCGAGCCGAATGGAGCGAAATGGAGCCAAATAGAGCCGATTCGAACCGAATCAAGCTGATTCAAGCCTAATCGCGTGGAAATGCATTGAATCGAATCGGATCAAATAGATTAGAGAAGGGGACGAGAGGGGCGGGGAGGGTAGAATCGAACAGAACAGAACAGTAGAGAATAGAAAGAATAGAATATAGTTCAGTAGGGTAGAGCAGAGAAGAGTCGAGTAGAGTAGAACTGAGTCGAATGGAGTCAAATAGTGCAGGATATAGCTGAAAAGAACCAATTCTAGCCGAATTGAGCCAAATGGAAACAAAACGAGATGAATCGCTTCGAATTGCTTCGAATTGCGTCCAATCGAATCGATTAGAGTAGGGTAGGGTAGAACAGAATAGAGTAGAATGGTGTAGAATGGAGTAGAATGGAGTCCAATGGAGTTGAATAGAGACAGATAGAGTAGAAAAGAGTCGAATTGAGTCGAATAGGGCCGAATAAGCTGAAGCGAGCCAAGTCGAGTTGAAACGAACAGAATCGAGCTGAATCGAAGCGATTCTAGCCAAATCGAGCTGAATCGAGCTGATGTGGCTGCATCGAGCCGATTCACGCAAAATCGCGTCCAACCGCATCAAAATGCTTTGAATCGAATCAAATGGAATAGAATAGGTTAGGGTAGGGTAGTTTCTGATAGGGTAAGCTAGGGTAGAAGAAAGTAGACTACAGTAGAGTAGACAAGAGAAGGCTAGAGTAGTAGCCTAGACTAGTAAGCTGGACTAGTCAGCTAGAACTGGTGGCATAGATCAGTAGCCTAGACAACTAGCCTTGAATAGTACCATTGCCTTGACAAGTACCCTAAGTCATCCGAACTAGTACCCTTGCCTTAACCAGTAGTCTTTAACTAGTCCCTTTGCCTCCAACAGTAGTCTTAACTAGTACCTCGCCTTAACTCGTATGCTTAACTAGTGCCCTTAACTAGTAGCCTTGCCTTAACTAGTAGCCTTAACTAGCATCCTGGCATAAACTAGTAGCCTAAACTACTGACCTTGCCTTAATCAGTACCCCCAACAAGTACCCATGCCTTAACTAGTACCCTGAACTACTATCCTGGCCTTAACTAGTACCCTAACTAGTACCCTAGCTTTAACTAGTAGCCTGAACTAGTACCCTTGCGTTAAGTAGTACCCTTGCCCGAACTAATACCCTTATTAAGTACCGCACGGCGCGGTAGAATAGGGTACGGTAGCATGCGGTGGAACAGAGAAAATAGAATAGACCAGCAATGGTCAGGGTAGGTTAGTTTAGTGTAGGGTATGGTAGATAGCATAGGATGGAATAGAGAAAATAGAAAACGAGAATAGAATACAACAGAATAGAAAAGAACAGGCTAGATTAGGATAGGGTAGGTCGGGGTAGGGTTCTGTAGAATAGAATAGTGTAGAATGGAGTCGAATGGTGTGGAATGGAGTCGAACAGAGATGAATAGGGTAGAAAAGGGTTGACTAGAGCGGAATAGCTCCAAACAGGACCAAATAGGGCCGAACCGAGCCGAATCAAGGCAAATCGAGCCGAATCGAGTCGGATCGACCACGTTCGAGCTGAATGGAGCCGAATGGAGCCGAAATGAGCCAAAGAGAGACAAACAAAATGAACCGAGCAAAATCACACCTAATCGCATCGAATCTCGTTTAATTCCATCAAATCCCACCAAAAGCCATCGAAACTCATGGAATCTCACCGAATCCCATCTAATTGTGTCAAATCGGGTCGAATGGTGTCGAATTGAATGGAACCGAATTAAATTGAATAGATTAGAGTAGTGTAGGTTAGGCTGGGATTCAGTAGGTTAGGGCACAGAAGAATAGACTAGAGTAGAACAGAAGAGAATACAAAGAGTAGAATGGAGTAGAGTTGAGTAGAGTAGAATAGTCAGAGTTGAGTAGTGCAGAATAGAGATGAATAGATCCAATTCAAGTCAATTGAGTCGAATGGAGAGGTAACGAGTCAAATCACGATGAATCAAATCGAATTGAATAGATTACAGCAAAATAGAGTAGGGTAGAGTAGAATACTTTAAAATGGAGTAGAACGGTGAGCAATGGAATCGAATGGAGTAGAATAGAGTAGAAAAGAGCCGTAGAGGGCCCAAGAGGGCTGAGTCGAGCTGAAGTGAGGCAAATCGAGACTAATGGAGCCGAATCGAGCCTAATCAAGCCGAATCGACACTATTCGAGCCAAATGGAGCCGAATGGACACGAATCGAACCAATTCAACCTGACTCTTGTCAAAATTCGTCGAATCGAATTGAATAGATTAGAGTAGGGGAGGTTCGGGTAGGGTAGGGTAGGGTAGACTAGAGTAGAGTAGAATAGAATACAACAGAACAATACAGAATGAATACAGAAAAGAGTAGGCTAGAGTAGAGTAGCGGGGAATAGAGTAGAGTAGAATAGATTCAAACAGAGACAAATAAGGCCAAATCGAGCCGAATCGCGTCGAAATGGGTTAAATCAAATCCAATCAAGTGGATTAGAATACATTAGAGTTGGGTAGCGTAGGGTAGGGTAGAATAGAGTAGAACAGAATAGAAATAATACAACAGAATAGGGGAGTCGACTAGAGTACAACAGACTAGAATAGAGTCGAATAGAGCTGAATAGAGCCAAATGGAGACAAAATGAGAGGAATCGCATCGAATCGATTTGAGTAAATTAGAGTGGTGTAGGTTAGGGTAGAGCAGAATAGAGTAGAATAGCATAGAATGGTGTGGAATGAATAGAATGGAGTGGAATGGAGTTAAATAGAGACGAATAGAGCAGAAAAGAGTCGAATAGAGCAGAACAGGGCCGAATAAGGCCGAATCGAGCTGCGTCAAGCTTAATCGCGTCGAATCGCGTTAAATGCGTCAAATCCAATTGAAACGTATAGATTAGACACGGGAAGGGGAGGGTAGAATAGAACAGAATAGAGTAGAATAGAAGAGATTAGAACAAAATAGGGCTAGAATAGAATAGAGTGGAAAAGAGTAGAGTCGAATAGAGCCGAATAGGCCGAGTAGAGACGAATAGAGACGAACGGAGCTGAATACAGCCAAAAAGAGCCTTAGTGCCGAATCGCACCTAATCAAGCTGAATCAAGCAGATTCGCACCGACTGTCCCCGAATAGCGTCGGATCGCATCGAATCGAGTTGAGTCACATCGTTTTGCATCAAACAAGGTCAAACTGCTTCGTATTGGGTCGAATCCCATCGTATCAGGTCGAATAACCTCGAATTGTGTCAAATCTCATAGAATCCGACTGAATCACGGTGAATAGCATGGAATCGCATCAAATCTCTTTGAATCCCTTCGAATGCCTTCAGATCTGTTCGAATCCAGTCGAAAGCTGCCCAATCACGTCGAATTGAATTGAATTGAATCAAGTAGATTAAAGTAGGGTAGGTTTGGGTGGGGTGCAGCAGGGTTGGGTAGGGTAGAATAGAATAGAGTACGACAGAATAGGAGAGAACAGAACAGAATAGAAAGAATACAACAGAATACAATAGAGTAGAATAGAGTCAAAGAGTGCACAACATAGCCGAATTGAGCCAAATGGAGACAAAACGAGGCGAATCGCATCGAATCGCTTTGAATCAGGTCAAATCAAATCGAACCGATTAGAATAGATTAGGGTAGGGAAGGGCAGAATAAAATAGAGGAGAATAGTATAGAACGGAATAGAATGAAGTTGAATGGAGTCCAACAGAGATGGATAGAGACGAAGAGAGCAGAAAAGAGTCGAATAGGGCAGAATAGGGCCGAAATGGCTGAATAGGGCCAAACAAGGCCTAATCGTGCAGAATCCAGCAGAATCAACGCAATTCGAGCCAAGTCGAGCCGAATGGAGCGAAATGGAGCCAAATAGAGCCGATTCGAACCGAATCAAGCTGATTCAAGCCTAATCGCGTGGAAATGCATTGAATCGAATCGGATCAAATAGATTAGAGAAGGGGACGAGAGGGGCGGGGAGGGTAGAATCGAACAGAACAGAACAGTAGAGAATAGAAAGAATAGAATATAGTTCAGTAGGGTAGAGCAGAGAAGAGTCGAGTAGAGTAGAACTGAGTCGAATGGAGTCAAATAGTGCAGGATATAGCTGAAAAGAACCAATTCTAGCCGAATTGAGCCAAATGGAAACAAAACGAGATGAATCGCTTCGAATTGCTTCAAATTGCGTCCAATCGAATCGATTAGAGTAGGGTAGGGTAGAACAGAATAGAGTAGAATGGTGTAGAATGGAGTAGAATGGAGTCCAATGGAGTTGAATAGAGACAGATAGAGTAGAAAAGAGTCGAATTGAGTCGAATAGGGCCGAATAAGCTGAAGCGAGCCAAGTCGAGTTGAAACGAACAGAATCGAGCTGAATCGAAGCGATTCTAGCCAAATCGAGCTGAATCGAGCTGATGTGGCTGCATCGAGCCGATTCACGCAAAATCGCGTCCAACCGCATCAAAATGCTTTGAATCGAATCAAATGGAATAGAATAGGTTAGGGTAGGGTAGTTTCTGATAGGGTAAGCTAGGGTAGAAGAAAGTAGACTACAGTAGAGTAGACAAGAGAAGGCTAGAGTAGTAGCCTAGACTAGTAAGCTGGACTAGTCAGCTAGAACTGGTGGCATAGATCAGTAGCCTAGACAACTAGCCTTGAATAGTACCATTGCCTTGACAAGTACCCTAAGTCATCCGAACTAGTACCCTTGCCTTAACCAGTAGTCTTTAACTAGTCCCTTTGCCTCCAACAGTAGTCTTAACTAGTACCTCGCCTTAACTCGTATGCTTAACTAGTGCCCTTAACTAGTAGCCTTGCCTTAACTAGTAGCCTTAACTAGCATCCTGGCATAAACTAGTAGCCTAAACTACTGACCTTGCCTTAATCAGTACCCCCAACAAGTACCCATGCCTTAACTAGTACCCTGAACTACTATCCTGGCCTTAACTAGTACCCTAACTAGTACCCTAGCTTTAACTAGTAGCCTGAACTAGTACCCTTGCGTTAAGTAGTACCCTTGCCCGAACTAATACCCTTATTAAGTACCGCACGGCGCGGTAGAATAGGGTACGGTAGCATGCGGTGGAACAGAGAAAATAGAATAGACCAGCAATGGTCAGGGTAGGTTAGTTTAGTGTAGGGTATGGTAGATAGCATAGGATGGAATAGAGAAAATAGAAAACGAGAATAGAATACAACAGAATAGAAAAGAACAGGCTAGATTAGGATAGGGTAGGTCGGGGTAGGGTTCTGTAGAATAGAATAGTGTAGAATGGAGTCGAATGGTGTGGAATGGAGTCGAACAGAGATGAATAGGGTAGAAAAGGGTTGACTAGAGCGGAATAGCTCCAAACAGGACCAAATAGGGCCGAACCGAGCCGAATCAAGGCAAATCGAGCCGAATCGAGTCGGATCGACCACGTTCGAGCTGAATGGAGCCGAATGGAGCCGAAATGAGCCAAAGAGAGACAAACAAAATGAACCGAGCAAAATCACACCTAATCGCATCGAATCTCGTTTAATTCCATCAAATCCCACCAAAAGCCATCGAAACTCATGGAATCTCACCGAATCCCATCTAATTGTGTCAAATCGGGTCGAATGGTGTCGAATTGAATGGAACCGAATTAAATTGAATAGATTAGAGTAGTGTAGGTTAGGCTGGGATTCAGTAGGTTAGGGCACAGAAGAATAGACTAGAGTAGAACAGAAGAGAATACAAAGAGTAGAATGGAGTAGAGTTGAGTAGAGTAGAATAGTCAGAGTTGAGTAGTGCAGAATAGAGATGAATAGATCCAATTCAAGTCAATTGAGTCGAATGGAGAGGTAACGAGTCAAATCACGATGAATCAAATCGAATTGAATAGATTACAGCAAAATAGAGTAGGGTAGAGTAGAATACTTTAAAATGGAGTAGAACGGTGAGCAATGGAATCGAATGGAGTAGAATAGAGTAGAAAAGAGCCGTAGAGGGCCCAAGAGGGCTGAGTCGAGCTGAAGTGAGGCAAATCGAGACTAATGGAGCCGAATCGAGCCTAATCAAGCCGAATCGACACTATTCGAGCCAAATGGAGCCGAATGGACACGAATCGAACCAATTCAACCTGACTCTTGTCAAAATTCGTCGAATCGAATTGAATAGATTAGAGTAGGGGAGGTTCGGGTAGGGTAGGGTAGGGTAGACTAGAGTAGAGTAGAATAGAATACAACAGAACAATACAGAATGAATACAGAAAAGAGTAGGCTAGAGTAGAGTAGCGGGGAATAGAGTAGAGTAGAATAGATTCAAACAGAGACAAATAAGGCCAAATCGAGCCGAATCGCGTCGAAATGGGTTGAATCAAATCCAATCAAGTGGATTAGAATACATTAGAGTTGGGTAGCGTAGGGTAGGGTAGAATAGAGTAGAACAGAATAGAAATAATACAACAGAATAGGGGAGTCGACTAGAGTACAACAGACTAGAATAGAGTCGAATAGAGCTGAATAGAGCCAAATGGAGACAAAATGAGAGGAATCGCATCGAATCGATTTGAGTAAATTAGAGTGGTGTAGGTTAGGGTAGAGCAGAATAGAGTAGAATAGCATAGAATGGTGTGGAATGAATAGAATGGAGTGGAATGGAGTTAAATAGAGACGAATAGAGCAGAAAAGAGTCGAATAGAGCAGAACAGGGCCGAATAAGGCCGAATCGAGCTGCGTCAAGCTTAATCGCGTCGAATCGCGTTAAATGCGTCAAATCCAATTGAAACGTATAGATTAGACACGGGAAGGGGAGGGTAGAATAGAACAGAATAGAGTAGAATAGAAGAGATTAGAACAAAATAGGGCTAGAATAGAATAGAGTGGAAAAGAGTAGAGTCGAATAGAGCCGAATAGGCCGAGTAGAGACGAATAGAGACGAACGGAGCTGAATACAGCCAAAAAGAGCCTTAGTGCCGAATCGCACCTAATCGAGCTGAATCAAGCAGATTCGCACCGACTGTCCCCGAATAGCGTCGGATCGCATCGAATCGAGTTGAGTCACATCGTTTTGCATCAAACAAGGTCAAACTGCTTCCTATTGGGTCGAATCCCATCGTATCAGGTCGAATAACCTCGAATTGTGTCAAATCTCATAGAATCCGACTGAATCACGGTGAATAGCATGGAATCGCATCAAATCTCTTTGAATCCCTTCGAATGCCTTCAGATCTGTTCGAATCCAGTCGAAAGCTGCCCAATCACGTCGAATTGAATTGAATTGAATCAAGTAGATTAAAGTAGGGTAGGTTTGGGTGGGGTGCAGCAGGGTTGGGTAGGGTAGAATAGAATAGAGTACGACAGAATAGGAGAGAACAGAACAGAATAGAAAGAATACAACAGAATACAATAGAGTAGAATAGATTCAAAGAGTGCACAACATAGCCGAATTGAGCCAAATGGAGACAAAACGAGGCGAATCGCATCGAATCGCTTTGAATCAGGTCAAATCAAATCGAACCGATTAGAATAGATTAGGGTAGGGAAGGGCAGAATAAAATAGAGGAGAATAGTATAGAACGGAATAGAATGAAGTTGAATGGAGTCCAACAGAGATGGATAGAGACGAAGAGAGCAGAAAAGAGTCGAATAGGGCAGAATAGGGCCGAAATGGCTGAATAGGGCCAAACAAGGCCTAATCGTGCAGAATCCAGCAGAATCAACGCAATTCGAGCCAAGTCGAGCCGAATGGAGTGAAATGGAGCCAAATAGAGCCGATTCGAACCGAATCAAGCTGATTCAAGCCTAATCGCGTGGAAATGCATTGAATCGAATCGGATCAAATAGATTAGAGAAGGGGACGAGAGGGGCGGGGAGGGTAGAATCGAACAGAACAGAACAGTAGAGAATAGAAAGAATAGAATATAGTTCAGTAGGGTAGAGCAGAGAAGAGTCGAGTAGAGTAGAACTGAGTCGAATGGAGTCAAATAGTGCAGGATATAGCTGAAAAGAACCAATTCTAGCCGAATTGAGCCAAATGGAAACAAAACGAGATGAATCGCTTCGAATTGCTTCGAATTGCGTCCAATCGAATCGATTAGAGTAGGGTAGGGTAGAACAGAATAGAGTAGAATGGTGTAGAATGGAGTAGAATGGAGTCCAATGGAGTTGAATAGAGACAGATAGAGTAGAAAAGAGTCGAATTGAGTCGAATAGGGCCGAATAAGCTGAAGCGAGCCAAGTCGAGTTGAAACGAACAGAATCGAGCTGAATCGAAGCGATTCTAGCCAAATCGAGCTGAATCGAGCTGATGTGGCTGCATCGAGCCGATTCACGCAAAATCGCGTCCAACCGCATCAAAATGCTTTGAATCGAATCAAATGGAATAGAATAGGTTAGGGTAGGGTAGTTTCTGATAGGGTAAGCTAGGGTAGAAGAAAGTAGACTACAGTAGAGTAGACAAGGGAAGGCTAGAGTAGTAGCCTAGACTAGTAAGCTGGACTAGTCAGCTAGAACTGGTGGCATAGATCAGTAGCCTAGACAACTAGCCTTGAATAGTACCATTGCCTTGACAAGTACCCTAAGTCATCCGAACTAGTACCCTTGCCTTAACCAGTAGTCTTTAACTAGTCCCTTTGCCTCCAACAGTAGTCTTAACTAGTACCTCGCCTTAACTCGTATGCTTAACTAGTGCCCTTAACTAGTAGCCTTGCCTTAACTAGTAGCCTTAACTAGCATCCTGGCATAAACTAGTAGCCTAAACTACTGACCTTGCCTTAATCAGTACCCCCAACAAGTACCCATGCCTTAACTAGTACCCTGAACTACTATCCTGGCCTTAACTAGTACCCTAACTAGTACCCTAGCTTTAACTAGTAGCCTGAACTAGTACCCTTGCGTTAAGTAGTACCCTTGCCCGAACTAATACCCTTATTAAGTACCGCACGGCGCGGTAGAATAGGGTACGGTAGCATGCGGTGGAACAGAGAAAATAGAATAGACCAGCAATGGTCAGGGTAGGTTAGTTTAGTGTAGGGTATGGTAGATAGCATAGGATGGAATAGAGAAAATAGAAAACGAGAATAGAATACAACAGAATAGAAAAGAACAGGCTAGATTAGGATAGGGTAGGTCGGGGTAGGGTTCTGTAGGATAGAATAGTGTAGAATGGAGTCGAATGGTGTGGAATGGAGTCGAACAGAGATGAATAGGGTAGAAAAGGGTTGACTAGAGCGGAATAGCTCCAAACAGGACCAAATAGGGCCGAACCGAGCCGAATCAAGGCAAATCGAGCCGAATCGAGTCGGATCGACCACGTTCGAGCTGAATGGAGCCGAAATGAGCCAAAGAGAGACAAACAAAATGAACCGAGCAAAATCACACCTAATCGCATCGAATCTCGTTTAATTCCATCAAATCCCACCAAAAGCCATCGAAACTCATGGAATCTCACCGAATCCCATCTAATTGTGTCAAATCGGGTCGAATGGTGTCGAATTGAATGGAACCGAATTAAATTGAATAGAGTAGTGTAGGTTAGGCTGGGATTCAGTAGGTTAGGGCACAGAAGAATAGAATAGAGTAGAACAGAAGAGAATACAAAGAGTAGAATGGAGTAGAGTTGAGTAGAGTAGAATAGTCAGAGTTGAGTAGTGCAGAATAGAGATGAATAGATCCAATTCAAGTCAATTGAGTCGAATGGAGAGGTAACGAGTCAAATCACGATGAATCAAATCGAATTGAATAGATTACAGCAAAATAGAGTAGGGTAGAGTAGAATACTTTAAAATGGAGTAGAACGGTGAGCAATGGAATCGAATGGAGTAGAATAGAGTAGAAAAGAGCCGTAGAGGGCCCAAGAGGGCTGAGTCGAGCTGAAGTGAGGCAAATCGAGACTAATGGAGCCGAATCGAGCCTAATCAAGCCGAATCGACACTATTCGAGCCAAATGGAGCCGAATGGACACGAATCGAAGCAATTCAACCTGACTCTTGTCAAAATTCGTCGAATCGAATTGAATAGATTAGAGTAGGGGAGGTTCGGGTAGGGTAGGGTAGGGTAGACTAGAGTAGAGTAGAATAGAATACAACAGAACAATACAGAATGAATACAGAAAAGAGTAGGCTAGAGTAGAGTAGCGGGGAATAGAGTAGAGTAGAATAGATTCAAACAGAGACAAATAAGGCCAAATCGAGCCGAATCGCGTCGAAATGGGTTGAATCAAATCCAATCAAGTGGATTAGAATACATTAGAGTTGGGTAGCGTAGGGTAGGGTAGAATAGAGTAGAACAGAATAGAAATAATACAACAGAATAGGGGAGTCGACTAGAGTACAACAGACTAGAATAGAGTCGAATAGAGCTGAATAGAGCCAAATGGAGACAAAATGAGAGGAATCGCATCGAATCGATTTGAGTAAATTAGAGTGGTGTAGGTTAGGGTAGAGCAGAATAGAGTAGAATAGCATAGAATGGTGTGGAATGAATAGAATGGAGTGGAATGGAGTTAAATAGAGACGAATAGAGCAGAAAAGAGTCGAATAGAGCAGAACAGGGCCGAATAAGGCCGAATCGAGCTGCGTCAAGCTTAATCGCGTCGAATCGCGTTAAATGCGTCAAATCCAATTGAAACGTATAGATTAGACACGGGAAGGGGAGGGTAGAATAGAACAGAATAGAGTAGAATAGAAGATTAGAACAAAATAGGGCTAGAATAGAATAGAGTGGAAAAGAGTAGAGTCGAATAGAGCCGAATAGGCCGAGTAGAGACGAATAGAGACGAACGGAGCTGAATACAGCCAAAAAGAGCCTTAGTGCCGAATCGCACCTAATCGAGCTGAATCAAGCAGATTCGCACCGACTGTCCCCGAATAGCGTCGGATCGCATCGAATCGAGTTGAGTCACATCGTTTTGCATCAAACAAGGTCAAACTGCTTCCTATTGGGTCGAATCCCATCGTATCAGGTCGAATAACCTCGAATTGTGTCAAATCTCATAGAATCCGACTGAATCACGGTGAATAGCATGGAATCGCATCAAATCTCTTTGAATCCCTTCGAATGCCTTCAGATCTGTTCGAATCCAGTCGAAAGCTGCCCAATCACGTCGAATTGAATTGAATTGAATCAAGTAGATTAAAGTAGGGTAGGTTTGGGTGGGGTGCAGCAGGGTTGGGTAGGGTAGAATAGAATAGAGTACGACAGAATAGGAGAGAACAGAACAGAATAGAAAGAATACAACAGAATACAATAGAGTAGAATAGAGTCAAAGAGTGCACAACATAGCCGAATTGAGCCAAATGGAGACAAAACGAGGCGAATCGCATCGAATCGCTTTGAATCAGGTCAAATCAAATCGAACCGATTAGAATAGATTAGGGTAGGGAAGGGCAGAATAAAATAGAGGAGAATAGTATAGAACGGAATAGAATGAAGTTGAATGGAGTCCAACAGAGATGGATAGAGACGAAGAGAGCAGAAAAGAGTCGAATAGGGCAGAATAGGGCCGAAATGGCTGAATAGGGCCAAACAAGGCCTAATCGTGCAGAATCCAGCAGAATCAACGCAATTCGAGCCAAGTCGAGCCGAATGGAGCGAAATGGAGCCAAATAGAGCCGATTCGAACCGAATCAAGCTGATTCAAGCCTAATCGCGTGGAAATGCATTGAATCGAATCGGATCAAATAGATTAGAGAAGGGGACGAGAGGGGCGGGGAGGGTAGAATCGAACAGAACAGAACAGTAGAGAATAGAAAGAATAGAATATAGTTCAGTAGGGTAGAGCAGAGAAGAGTCGAGTAGAGTAGAACTGAGTCGAATGGAGTCAAATAGTGCAGGATATAGCTGAAAAGAACCAATTCTAGCCGAATTGAGCCAAATGGAAACAAAACGAGATGAATCGCTTCGAATTGCTTCGAATTGCGTCCAATCGAATCGATTAGAGTAGGGTAGGGTAGAACAGAATAGAGTAGAATGGTGTAGAATGGAGTAGAATGGAGTCCAATGGAGTTGAATAGAGACAGATAGAGTAGAAAAGAGTCGAATTGAGTCGAATAGGGCCGAATAAGCTGAAGCGAGCCAAGTCGAGTTGAAACGAACAGAATCGAGCTGAATCGAAGCGATTCTAGCCAAATCGAGCTGAATCGAGCTGATGTGGCTGCATCGAGCCGATTCACGCAAAATCGCGTCCAACCGCATCAAAATGCTTTGAATCGAATCAAATGGAATAGAATAGGTTAGGGTAGGGTAGTTTCTGATAGGGTAAGCTAGGGTAGAAGAAAGTAGACTACAGTAGAGTAGACAAGAGAAGGCTAGAGTAGTAGCCTAGACTAGTAAGCTGGACTAGTCAGCTAGAACTGGTGGCATAGATCAGTAGCCTAGACAACTAGCCTTGAATAGTACCATTGCCTTGACAAGTACCCTAAGTCATCCGAACTAGTACCCTTGCCTTAACCAGTAGTCTTTAACTAGTCCCTTTGCCTCCAACAGTAGTCTTAACTAGTACCTCGCCTTAACTCGTATGCTTAACTAGTGCCCTTAACTAGTAGCCTTGCCTTAACTAGTAGCCTTAACTAGCATCCTGGCATAAACTAGTAGCCTAAACTACTGACCTTGCCTTAATCAGTACCCCCAACAAGTACCCATGCCTTAACTAGTACCCTGAACTACTATCCTGGCCTTAACTAGTACCCTAACTAGTACCCTAGCTTTAACTAGTAGCCTGAACTAGTACCCTTGCGTTAAGTAGTACCCTTGCCCGAACTAATACCCTTATTAAGTACCGCACGGCGCGGTAGAATAGGGTACGGTAGCATGCGGTGGAACAGAGAAAATAGAATAGACCAGCAATGGTCAGGGTAGGTTAGTTTAGTGTAGGGTATGGTAGATAGCATAGGATGGAATAGAGAAAATAGAAAACGAGAATAGAATACAACAGAATAGAAAAGAACAGGCTAGATTAGGATAGGGTAGGTCGGGGTAGGGTTCTGTAGGATAGAATAGTGTAGAATGGAGTCGAATGGTGTGGAATGGAGTCGAACAGAGATGAATAGGGTAGAAAAGGGTTGACTAGAGCGGAATAGCTCCAAACAGGACCAAATAGGGCCGAACCGAGCCGAATCAAGGCAAATCGAGCCGAATCGAGTCGGATCGACCACGTTCGAGCTGAATGGAGCCGAATGGAGCCGAAATGAGCCAAAGAGAGACAAACAAAATGAACCGAGCAAAATCACACCTAATCGCATCGAATCTCGTTTAATTCCATCAAATCCCACCAAAAGCCATCGAAACTCATGGAATCTCACCGAATCCCATCTAATTGTGTCAAATCGGGTCGAATGGTGTCGAATTGAATGGAACCGAATTAAATTGAATAGATTAGAGTAGTGTAGGTTAGGCTGGGATTCAGTAGGTTAGGGCACAGAAGAATAGACTAGAGTAGAACAGAAGAGAATACAAAGAGTAGAATGGAGTAGAGTTGAGTAGAGTAGAATAGTCAGAGTTGAGTAGTGCAGAATAGAGATGAATAGATCCAATTCAAGTCAATTGAGTCGAATGGAGAGGTAACGAGTCAAATCACGATGAATCAAATCGAATTGAATAGATTACAGCAAAATAGAGTAGGGTAGAGTAGAATACTTTAAAATGGAGTAGAACGGTGAGCAATGGAATCGAATGGAGTAGAATAGAGTAGAAAAGAGCCGTAGAGGGCCCAAGAGGGCTGAGTCGAGCTGAAGTGAGGCAAATCGAGACTAATGGAGCCGAATCGAGCCTAATCAAGCCGAATCGACACTATTCGAGCCAAATGGAGCCGAATGGACACGAATCGAAGCAATTCAACCTGACTCTTGTCAAAATTCGTCGAATCGAATTGAATAGATTAGAGTAGGGGAGGTTCGGGTAGGGTAGGGTAGGGTAGACTAGAGTAGAGTAGAATAGAATACAACAGAACAATACAGAATGAATACAGAAAAGAGTAGGCTAGAGTAGAGTAGCGGGGAATAGAGTAGAGTAGAATAGATTCAAACAGAGACAAATAAGGCCAAATCGAGCCGAATCGCGTCGAAATGGGTTGAATCAAATCCATTCAAGTGGATTAGAATACATTAGAGTTGGGTAGCGTAGGGTAGGGTAGAATAGAGTAGAACAGAATAGAAATAATACAACAGAATAGGGGAGTCGACTAGAGTACAACAGACTAGAATAGAGTCGAATAGAGCTGAATAGAGCCAAATGGAGACAAAATGAGAGGAATCGCATCGAATCGATTTGAGTAAATTAGAGTGGTGTAGGTTAGGGTAGAGCAGAATAGAGTAGAATAGCATAGAATGGTGTGGAATGAATAGAATGGAGTGGAATGGAGTTAAATAGAGACGAATAGAGCAGAAAAGAGTCGAATAGAGCAGAACAGGGCCGAATAAGGCCGAATCGAGCTGCGTCAAGCTTAATCGCGTCGAATCGCGTTAAATGCGTCAAATCCAATTGAAACGTATAGATTAGACACGGGAAGGGGAGGGTAGAATAGAACAGAATAGAGTAGAATAGAAGATTAGAACAAAATAGGGCTAGAATAGAATAGAGTGGAAAAGAGTAGAGTCGAATAGAGCCGAATAGGCCGAGTAGAGACGAATAGAGACGAACGGAGCTGAATACAGCCAAAAAGAGCCTTAGTGCCGAATCGCACCTAATCGAGCTGAATCAAGCAGATTCGCACCGACTGTCCCCGAATAGCGTCGGATCGCATCGAATCGAGTTGAGTCACATCGTTTTGCATCAAACAAGGTCAAACTGCTTCCTATTGGGTCGAATCCCATCGTATCAGGTCGAATAACCTCGAATTGTGTCAAATCTCATAGAATCCGACTGAATCACGGTGAATAGCATGGAATCGCATCAAATCTCTTTGAATCCCTTCGAATGCCTTCAGATCTGTTCGAATCCAGTCGAAAGCTGCCCAATCACGTCGAATTGAATTGAATTGAATCAAGTAGATTAAAGTAGGGTAGGTTTGGGTGGGGTGCAGCAGGGTTGGGTAGGGTAGAATAGAATAGAGTACGACAGAATAGGAGAGAACAGAACAGAATAGAAAGAATACAACAGAATACAATAGAGTAGAATAGAGTCAAAGAGTGCACAACATAGCCGAATTGAGCCAAATGGAGACAAAACGAGGCGAATCGCATCGAATCGCTTTGAATCAGGTCAAATCAAATCGAACCGATTAGAATAGATTAGGGTAGGGAAGGGCAGAATAAAATAGAGGAGAATAGTATAGAACGGAATAGAATGAAGTTGAATGGAGTCCAACAGAGATGGATAGAGACGAAGAGAGCAGAAAAGAGTCGAATAGGGCAGAATAGGGCCGAAATGGCTGAATAGGGCCAAACAAGGCCTAATCGTGCAGAATCCAGCAGAATCAACGCAATTCGAGCCAAGTCGAGCCGAATGGAGCGAAATGGAGCCAAATAGAGCCGATTCGAACCGAATCAAGCTGATTCAAGCCTAATCGCGTGGAAATGCATTGAATCGAATCGGATCAAATAGATTAGAGAAGGGGACGAGAGGGGCGGGGAGGGTAGAATCGAACAGAACAGAACAGTAGAGAATAGAAAGAATAGAATATAGTTCAGTAGGGTAGAGCAGAGAAGAGTCGAGTAGAGTAGAACTGAGTCGAATGGAGTCAAATAGTGCAGGATATAGCTGAAAAGAACCAATTCTAGCCGAATTGAGCCAAATGGAAACAAAACGAGATGAATCGCTTCGAATTGCTTCGAATTGCGTCCAATCGAATCGATTAGAGTAGGGTAGGGTAGAACAGAATAGAGTAGAATGGTGTAGAATGGAGTAGAATGGAGTCCAATGGAGTTGAATAGAGACAGATAGAGTAGAAAAGAGTCGAATTGAGTCGAATAGGGCCGAATAAGCTGAAGCGAGCCAAGTCGAGTTGAAACGAACAGAATCGAGCTGAATCGAAGCGATTCTAGCCAAATCGAGCTGAATCGAGCTGATGTGGCTGCATCGAGCCGATTCACGCAAAATCGCGTCCAACCGCATCAAAATGCTTTGAATCGAATCAAATGGAATAGAATAGGTTAGGGTAGGGTAGTTTCTGATAGGGTAAGCTAGGGTAGAAGAAAGTAGACTACAGTAGAGTAGACAAGAGAAGGCTAGAGTAGTAGCCTAGACTAGTAAGCTGGACTAGTCAGCTAGAACTGGTGGCATAGATCAGTAGCCTAGACAACTAGCCTTGAATAGTACCATTGCCTTGACAAGTACCCTAAGTCATCCGAACTAGTACCCTTGCCTTAACCAGTAGTCTTTAACTAGTCCCTTTGCCTCCAACAGTAGTCTTAACTAGTACCTCGCCTTAACTCGTATGCTTAACTAGTGCCCTTAACTAGTAGCCTTGCCTTAACTAGTAGCCTTAACTAGCATCCTGGCATAAACTAGTAGCCTAAACTACTGACCTTGCCTTAATCAGTACCCCCAACAAGTACCCATGCCTTAACTAGTACCCTGAACTACTATCCTGGCCTTAACTAGTACCCTAACTAGTACCCTAGCTTTAACTAGTAGCCTGAACTAGTACCCTTGCGTTAAGTAGTACCCTTGCCCGAACTAATACCCTTATTAAGTACCGCACGGCGCGGTAGAATAGGGTACGGTAGCATGCGGTGGAACAGAGAAAATAGAATAGACCAGCAATGGTCAGGGTAGGTTAGTTTAGTGTAGGGTATGGTAGATAGCATAGGATGGAATAGAGAAAATAGAAAACGAGAATAGAATACAACAGAATAGAAAAGAACAGGCTAGATTAGGATAGGGTAGGTCGGGGTAGGGTTCTGTAGAATAGAATAGTGTAGAATGGAGTCGAATGGTGTGGAATGGAGTCGAACAGAGATGAATAGGGTAGAAAAGGGTTGACTAGAGCGGAATAGCTCCAAACAGGACCAAATAGGGCCGAACCGAGCCGAATCAAGGCAAATCGAGCCGAATCGAGTCGGATCGACCACGTTCGAGCTGAATGGAGCCGAATGGAGCCGAAATGAGCCAAAGAGAGACAAACAAAATGAACCGAGCAAAATCACACCTAATCGCATCGAATCTCGTTTAATTCCATCAAATCCCACCAAAAGCCATCGAAACTCATGGAATCTCACCGAATCCCATCTAATTGTGTCAAATCGGGTCGAATGGTGTCGAATTGAATGGAACCGAATTAAATTGAATAGATTAGAGTAGTGTAGGTTAGGCTGGGATTCAGTAGGTTAGGGCACAGAAGAATAGACTAGAGTAGAACAGAAGAGAATACAAAGAGTAGAATGGAGTAGAGTTGAGTAGAGTAGAATAGTCAGAGTTGAGTAGTGCAGAATAGAGATGAATAGATCCAATTCAAGTCAATTGAGTCGAATGGAGAGGTAACGAGTCAAATCACGATGAATCAAATCGAATTGAATAGATTACAGCAAAATAGAGTAGGGTAGAGTAGAATACTTTAAAATGGAGTAGAACGGTGAGCAATGGAATCGAATGGAGTAGAATAGAGTAGAAAAGAGCCGTAGAGGGCCCAAGAGGGCTGAGTCGAGCTGAAGTGAGGCAAATCGAGACTAATGGAGCCGAATCGAGCCTAATCAAGCCGAATCGACACTATTCGAGCCAAATGGAGCCGAATGGACACGAATCGAAGCAATTCAACCTGACTCTTGTCAAAATTCGTCGAATCGAATTGAATAGATTAGAGTAGGGGAGGTTCGGGTAGGGTAGGGTAGGGTAGACTAGAGTAGAGTAGAATAGAATACAACAGAACAATACAGAATGAATACAGAAAAGAGTAGGCTAGAGTAGAGTAGCGGGGAATAGAGTAGAGTAGAATAGATTCAAACAGAGACAAATAAGGCCAAATCGAGCCGAATCGCGTCGAAATGGGTTGAATCAAATCCATTCAAGTGGATTAGAATACATTAGAGTTGGGTAGCGTAGGGTAGGGTAGAATAGAGTAGAACAGAATAGAAATAATACAACAGAATAGGGGAGTCGACTAGAGTACAACAGACTAGAATAGAGTCGAATAGAGCTGAATAGAGCCAAATGGAGACAAAATGAGAGGAATCGCATCGAATCGATTTGAGTAAATTAGAGTGGTGTAGGTTAGGGTAGAGCAGAATAGAGTAGAATAGCATAGAATGGTGTGGAATGAATAGAATGGAGTGGAATGGAGTTAAATAGAGACGAATAGAGCAGAAAAGAGTCGAATAGAGCAGAACAGGGCCGAATAAGGCCGAATCGAGCTGCGTCAAGCTTAATCGCGTCGAATCGCGTTAAATGCGTCAAATCCAATTGAAACGTATAGATTAGACACGGGAAGGGGAGGGTAGAATAGAACAGAATAGAGTAGAATAGAAGATTAGAACAAAATAGGGCTAGAATAGAATAGAGTGGAAAAGAGTAGAGTCGAATAGAGCCGAATAGGCCGAGTAGAGACGAATAGAGACGAACGGAGCTGAATACAGCCAAAAAGAGCCTTAGTGCCGAATCGCACCTAATCGAGCTGAATCAAGCAGATTCGCACCGACTGTCCCCGAATAGCGTCGGATCGCATCGAATCGAGTTGAGTCACATCGTTTTGCATCAAACAAGGTCAAACTGCTTCCTATTGGGTCGAATCCCATCGTATCAGGTCGAATAACCTCGAATTGTGTCAAATCTCATAGAATCCGACTGAATCACGGTGAATAGCATGGAATCGCATCAAATCTCTTTGAATCCCTTCGAATGCCTTCAGATCTGTTCGAATCCAGTCGAAAGCTGCCCAATCACGTCGAATTGAATTGAATTGAATCAAGTAGATTAAAGTAGGGTAGGTTTGGGTGGGGTGCAGCAGGGTTGGGTAGGGTAGAATAGAATAGAGTACGACAGAATAGGAGAGAACAGAACAGAATAGAAAGAATACAACAGAATACAATAGAGTAGAATAGAGTCAAAGAGTGCACAACATAGCCGAATTGAGCCAAATGGAGACAAAACGAGGCGAATCGCATCGAATCGCTTTGAATCAGGTCAAATCAAATCGAACCGATTAGAATAGATTAGGGTAGGGAAGGGCAGAATAAAATAGAGGAGAATAGTATAGAACGGAATAGAATGAAGTTGAATGGAGTCCAACAGAGATGGATAGAGACGAAGAGAGCAGAAAAGAGTCGAATAGGGCAGAATAGGGCCGAAATGGCTGAATAGGGCCAAACAAGGCCTAATCGTGCAGAATCCAGCAGAATCAACGCAATTCGAGCCAAGTCGAGCCGAATGGAGCGAAATGGAGCCAAATAGAGCCGATTCGAACCGAATCAAGCTGATTCAAGCCTAATCGCGTGGAAATGCATTGAATCGAATCGGATCAAATAGATTAGAGAAGGGGACGAGAGGGGCGGGGAGGGTAGAATCGAACAGAACAGAACAGTAGAGAATAGAAAGAATAGAATATAGTTCAGTAGGGTAGAGCAGAGAAGAGTCGAGTAGAGTAGAACTGAGTCGAATGGAGTCAAATAGTGCAGGATATAGCTGAAAAGAACCAATTCTAGCCGAATTGAGCCAAATGGAAACAAAACGAGATGAATCGCTTCGAATTGCTTCGAATTGCGTCCAATCGAATCGATTAGAGTAGGGTAGGGTAGAACAGAATAGAGTAGAATGGTGTAGAATGGAGTAGAATGGAGTCCAATGGAGTTGAATAGAGACAGATAGAGTAGAAAAGAGTCGAATTGAGTCGAATAGGGCCGAATAAGCTGAAGCGAGCCAAGTCGAGTTGAAACGAACAGAATCGAGCTGAATCGAAGCGATTCTAGCCAAATCGAGCTGAATCGAGCTGATGTGGCTGCATCGAGCCGATTCACGCAAAATCGCGTCCAACCGCATCAAAATGCTTTGAATCGAATCAAATGGAATAGAATAGGTTAGGGTAGGGTAGTTTCTGATAGGGTAAGCTAGGGTAGAAGAAAGTAGACTACAGTAGAGTAGACAAGAGAAGGCTAGAGTAGTAGCCTAGACTAGTAAGCTGGACTAGTCAGCTAGAACTGGTGGCATAGATCAGTAGCCTAGACAACTAGCCTTGAATAGTACCATTGCCTTGACAAGTACCCTAAGTCATCCGAACTAGTACCCTTGCCTTAACCAGTAGTCTTTAACTAGTCCCTTTGCCTCCAACAGTAGTCTTAACTAGTACCTCGCCTTAACTCGTATGCTTAACTAGTGCCCTTAACTAGTAGCCTTGCCTTAACTAGTAGCCTTAACTAGCATCCTGGCATAAACTAGTAGCCTAAACTACTGACCTTGCCTTAATCAGTACCCCCAACAAGTACCCATGCCTTAACTAGTACCCTGAACTACTATCCTGGCCTTAACTAGTACCCTAACTAGTACCCTAGCTTTAACTAGTAGCCTGAACTAGTACCCTTGCGTTAAGTAGTACCCTTGCCCGAACTAATACCCTTATTAAGTACCGCACGGCGCGGTAGAATAGGGTACGGTAGCATGCGGTGGAACAGAGAAAATAGAATAGACCAGCAATGGTCAGGGTAGGTTAGTTTAGTGTAGGGTATGGTAGATAGCATAGGATGGAATAGAGAAAATAGAAAACGAGAATAGAATACAACAGAATAGAAAAGAACAGGCTAGATTAGGATAGGGTAGGTCGGGGTAGGGTTCTGTAGAATAGAATAGTGTAGAATGGAGTCGAATGGTGTGGAATGGAGTCGAACAGAGATGAATAGGGTAGAAAAGGGTTGACTAGAGCGGAATAGCTCCAAACAGGACCAAATAGGGCCGAACCGAGCCGAATCAAGGCAAATCGAGCCGAATCGAGTCGGATCGACCACGTTCGAGCTGAATGGAGCCGAATGGAGCCGAAATGAGCCAAAGAGAGACAAACAAAATGAACCGAGCAAAATCACACCTAATCGCATCGAATCTCGTTTAATTCCATCAAATCCCACCAAAAGCCATCGAAACTCATGGAATCTCACCGAATCCCATCTAATTGTGTCAAATCGGGTCGAATGGTGTCGAATTGAATGGAACCGAATTAAATTGAATAGATTAGAGTAGTGTAGGTTAGGCTGGGATTCAGTAGGTTAGGGCACAGAAGAATAGACTAGAGTAGAACAGAAGAGAATACAAAGAGTAGAATGGAGTAGAGTTGAGTAGAGTAGAATAGTCAGAGTTGAGTAGTGCAGAATAGAGATGAATAGATCCAATTCAAGTCAATTGAGTCGAATGGAGAGGTAACGAGTCAAATCACGATGAATCAAATCGAATTGAATAGATTACAGCAAAATAGAGTAGGGTAGAGTAGAATACTTTAAAATGGAGTAGAACGGTGAGCAATGGAATCGAATGGAGTAGAATAGAGTAGAAAAGAGCCGTAGAGGGCCCAAGAGGGCTGAGTCGAGCTGAAGTGAGGCAAATCGAGACTAATGGAGCCGAATCGAGCCTAATCAAGCCGAATCGACACTATTCGAGCCAAATGGAGCCGAATGGACACGAATCGAACCAATTCAACCTGACTCTTGTCAAAATTCGTCGAATCGAATTGAATAGATTAGAGTAGGGGAGGTTCGGGTAGGGTAGGGTAGGGTAGACTAGAGTAGAGTAGAATAGAATACAACAGAACAATACAGAATGAATACAGAAAAGAGTAGGCTAGAGTAGAGTAGCGGGGAATAGAGTAGAGTAGAATAGATTCAAACAGAGACAAATAAGGCCAAATCGAGCCGAATCGCGTCGAAATGGGTTAAATCAAATCCAATCAAGTGGATTAGAATACATTAGAGTTGGGTAGCGTAGGGTAGGGTAGAATAGAGTAGAACAGAATAGAAATAATACAACAGAATAGGGGAGTCGACTAGAGTACAACAGACTAGAATAGAGTCGAATAGAGCTGAATAGAGCCAAATGGAGACAAAATGAGAGGAATCGCATCGAATCGATTTGAGTAAATTAGAGTGGTGTAGGTTAGGGTAGAGCAGAATAGAGTAGAATAGCATAGAATGGTGTGGAATGAATAGAATGGAGTGGAATGGAGTTAAATAGAGACGAATAGAGCAGAAAAGAGTCGAATAGAGCAGAACAGGGCCGAATAAGGCCGAATCGAGCTGCGTCAAGCTTAATCGCGTCGAATCGCGTTAAATGCGTCAAATCCAATTGAAACGTATAGATTAGACACGGGAAGGGGAGGGTAGAATAGAACAGAATAGAGTAGAATAGAAGAGATTAGAACAAAATAGGGCTAGAATAGAATAGAGTGGAAAAGAGTAGAGTCGAATAGAGCCGAATAGGCCGAGTAGAGACGAATAGAGACGAACGGAGCTGAATACAGCCAAAAAGAGCCTTAGTGCCGAATCGCACCTAATCAAGCTGAATCAAGCAGATTCGCACCGACTGTCCCCGAATAGCGTCGGATCGCATCGAATCGAGTTGAGTCACATCGTTTTGCATCAAACAAGGTCAAACTGCTTCGTATTGGGTCGAATCCCATCGTATCAGGTCGAATAACCTCGAATTGTGTCAAATCTCATAGAATCCGACTGAATCACGGTGAATAGCATGGAATCGCATCAAATCTCTTTGAATCCCTTCGAATGCCTTCAGATCTGTTCGAATCCAGTCGAAAGCTGCCCAATCACGTCGAATTGAATTGAATTGAATCAAGTAGATTAAAGTAGGGTAGGTTTGGGTGGGGTGCAGCAGGGTTGGGTAGGGTAGAATAGAATAGAGTACGACAGAATAGGAGAGAACAGAACAGAATAGAAAGAATACAACAGAATACAATAGAGTAGAATAGAGTCAAAGAGTGCACAACATAGCCGAATTGAGCCAAATGGAGACAAAACGAGGCGAATCGCATCGAATCGCTTTGAATCAGGTCAAATCAAATCGAACCGATTAGAATAGATTAGGGTAGGGAAGGGCAGAATAAAATAGAGGAGAATAGTATAGAACGGAATAGAATGAAGTTGAATGGAGTCCAACAGAGATGGATAGAGACGAAGAGAGCAGAAAAGAGTCGAATAGGGCAGAATAGGGCCGAAATGGCTGAATAGGGCCAAACAAGGCCTAATCGTGCAGAATCCAGCAGAATCAACGCAATTCGAGCCAAGTCGAGCCGAATGGAGCGAAATGGAGCCAAATAGAGCCGATTCGAACCGAATCAAGCTGATTCAAGCCTAATCGCGTGGAAATGCATTGAATCGAATCGGATCAAATAGATTAGAGAAGGGGACGAGAGGGGCGGGGAGGGTAGAATCGAACAGAACAGAACAGTAGAGAATAGAAAGAATAGAATATAGTTCAGTAGGGTAGAGCAGAGAAGAGTCGAGTAGAGTAGAACTGAGTCGAATGGAGTCAAATAGTGCAGGATATAGCTGAAAAGAACCAATTCTAGCCGAATTGAGCCAAATGGAAACAAAACGAGATGAATCGCTTCGAATTGCTTCAAATTGCGTCCAATCGAATCGATTAGAGTAGGGTAGGGTAGAACAGAATAGAGTAGAATGGTGTAGAATGGAGTAGAATGGAGTCCAATGGAGTTGAATAGAGACAGATAGAGTAGAAAAGAGTCGAATTGAGTCGAATAGGGCCGAATAAGCTGAAGCGAGCCAAGTCGAGTTGAAACGAACAGAATCGAGCTGAATCGAAGCGATTCTAGCCAAATCGAGCTGAATCGAGCTGATGTGGCTGCATCGAGCCGATTCACGCAAAATCGCGTCCAACCGCATCAAAATGCTTTGAATCGAATCAAATGGAATAGAATAGGTTAGGGTAGGGTAGTTTCTGATAGGGTAAGCTAGGGTAGAAGAAAGTAGACTACAGTAGAGTAGACAAGAGAAGGCTAGAGTAGTAGCCTAGACTAGTAAGCTGGACTAGTCAGCTAGAACTGGTGGCATAGATCAGTAGCCTAGACAACTAGCCTTGAATAGTACCATTGCCTTGACAAGTACCCTAAGTCATCCGAACTAGTACCCTTGCCTTAACCAGTAGTCTTTAACTAGTCCCTTTGCCTCCAACAGTAGTCTTAACTAGTACCTCGCCTTAACTCGTATGCTTAACTAGTGCCCTTAACTAGTAGCCTTGCCTTAACTAGTAGCCTTAACTAGCATCCTGGCATAAACTAGTAGCCTAAACTACTGACCTTGCCTTAATCAGTACCCCCAACAAGTACCCATGCCTTAACTAGTACCCTGAACTACTATCCTGGCCTTAACTAGTACCCTAACTAGTACCCTAGCTTTAACTAGTAGCCTGAACTAGTACCCTTGCGTTAAGTAGTACCCTTGCCCGAACTAATACCCTTATTAAGTACCGCACGGCGCGGTAGAATAGGGTACGGTAGCATGCGGTGGAACAGAGAAAATAGAATAGACCAGCAATGGTCAGGGTAGGTTAGTTTAGTGTAGGGTATGGTAGATAGCATAGGATGGAATAGAGAAAATAGAAAACGAGAATAGAATACAACAGAATAGAAAAGAACAGGCTAGATTAGGATAGGGTAGGTCGGGGTAGGGTTCTGTAGAATAGAATAGTGTAGAATGGAGTCGAATGGTGTGGAATGGAGTCGAACAGAGATGAATAGGGTAGAAAAGGGTTGACTAGAGCGGAATAGCTCCAAACAGGACCAAATAGGGCCGAACCGAGCCGAATCAAGGCAAATCGAGCCGAATCGAGTCGGATCGACCACGTTCGAGCTGAATGGAGCCGAATGGAGCCGAAATGAGCCAAACAGAGACAAACAAAATGAACCGAGCAAAATCACACCTAATCGCATCGAATCTCGTTTAATTCCATCAAATCCCACCAAAAGCCATCGAAACTCATGGAATCTCACCGAATCCCATCTAATTGTGTCAAATCGGGTCGAATGGTGTCGAATTGAATGGAACCGAATTAAATTGAATAGATTAGAGTAGTGTAGGTTAGGCTGGGATTCAGTAGGTTAGGGCACAGAAGAATAGACTAGAGTAGAACAGAAGAGAATACAAAGAGTAGAATGGAGTAGAGTTGAGTAGAGTAGAATAGTCAGAGTTGAGTAGTGCAGAATAGAGATGAATAGATCCAATTCAAGTCAATTGAGTCGAATGGAGAGGTAACGAGTCAAATCACGATGAATCAAATCGAATTGAATAGATTACAGCAAAATAGAGTAGGGTAGAGTAGAATACTTTAAAATGGAGTAGAACGGTGAGCAATGGAATCGAATGGAGTAGAATAGAGTAGAAAAGAGCCGTAGAGGGCCCAAGAGGGCTGAGTCGAGCTGAAGTGAGGCAAATCGAGACTAATGGAGCCGAATCGAGCCTAATCAAGCCGAATCGACACTATTCGAGCCAAATGGAGCCGAATGGACACGAATCGAACCAATTCAACCTGACTCTTGTCAAAATTCGTCGAATCGAATTGAATAGATTAGAGTAGGGGAGGTTCGGGTAGGGTAGGGTAGGGTAGACTAGAGTAGAGTAGAATAGAATACAACAGAACAATACAGAATGAATACAGAAAAGAGTAGGCTAGAGTAGAGTAGCGGGGAATAGAGTAGAGTAGAATAGATTCAAACAGAGACAAATAAGGCCAAATCGAGCCGAATCGCGTCGAAATGGGTTGAATCAAATCCAATCAAGTGGATTAGAATACATTAGAGTTGGGTAGCGTAGGGTAGGGTAGAATAGAGTAGAACAGAATAGAAATAATACAACAGAATAGGGGAGTCGACTAGAGTACAACAGACTAGAATAGAGTCGAATAGAGCTGAATAGAGCCAAATGGAGACAAAATGAGAGGAATCGCATCGAATCGATTTGAGTAAATTAGAGTGGTGTAGGTTAGGGTAGAGCAGAATAGAGTAGAATAGCATAGAATGGTGTGGAATGAATAGAATGGAGTGGAATGGAGTTAAATAGAGACGAATAGAGCAGAAAAGAGTCGAATAGAGCAGAACAGGGCCGAATAAGGCCGAATCGAGCTGCGTCAAGCTTAATCGCGTCGAATCGCGTTAAATGCGTCAAATCCAATTGAAACGTATAGATTAGACACGGGAAGGGGAGGGTAGAATAGAACAGAATAGAGTAGAATAGAAGAGATTAGAACAAAATAGGGCTAGAATAGAATAGAGTGGAAAAGAGTAGAGTCGAATAGAGCCGAATAGGCCGAGTAGAGACGAATAGAGACGAACGGAGCTGAATACAGCCAAAAAGAGCCTTAGTGCCGAATCGCACCTAATCGAGCTGAATCAAGCAGATTCGCACCGACTGTCCCCGAATAGCGTCGGATCGCATCGAATCGAGTTGAGTCACATCGTTTTGCATCAAACAAGGTCAAACTGCTTCCTATTGGGTCGAATCCCATCGTATCAGGTCGAATAACCTCGAATTGTGTCAAATCTCATAGAATCCGACTGAATCACGGTGAATAGCATGGAATCGCATCAAATCTCTTTGAATCCCT
This sequence comes from Elephas maximus indicus, assembly GCF_024166365.1. NCBI lineage: Eukaryota > Metazoa > Chordata > Mammalia > Proboscidea > Elephantidae > Elephas > Elephas maximus. The sequence continues at coordinate 4,006,174 of NC_064836.1, forward strand.
TCGAATGCCTTCAGATCTGTTCGAATCCAGTCGAAAGCTGCCCAATCACGTCGAATTGAATTGAATTGAATCAAGTAGATTAAAGTAGGGTAGGTTTGGGTGGGGTGCAGCAGGGTTGGGTAGGGTAGAATAGAATAGAGTACGACAGAATAGGAGAGAACAGAACAGAATAGAAAGAATACAACAGAATACAATAGAGTAGAATAGATTCAAAGAGTGCACAACATAGCCGAATTGAGCCAAATGGAGACAAAACGAGGCGAATCGCATCGAATCGCTTTGAATCAGGTCAAATCAAATCGAACCGATTAGAATAGATTAGGGTAGGGAAGGGCAGAATAAAATAGAGGAGAATAGTATAGAACGGAATAGAATGAAGTTGAATGGAGTCCAACAGAGATGGATAGAGACGAAGAGAGCAGAAAAGAGTCGAATAGGGCAGAATAGGGCCGAAATGGCTGAATAGGGCCAAACAAGGCCTAATCGTGCAGAATCCAGCAGAATCAACGCAATTCGAGCCAAGTCGAGCCGAATGGAGTGAAATGGAGCCAAATAGAGCCGATTCGAACCGAATCAAGCTGATTCAAGCCTAATCGCGTGGAAATGCATTGAATCGAATCGGATCAAATAGATTAGAGAAGGGGACGAGAGGGGCGGGGAGGGTAGAATCGAACAGAACAGAACAGTAGAGAATAGAAAGAATAGAATATAGTTCAGTAGGGTAGAGCAGAGAAGAGTCGAGTAGAGTAGAACTGAGTCGAATGGAGTCAAATAGTGCAGGATATAGCTGAAAAGAACCAATTCTAGCCGAATTGAGCCAAATGGAAACAAAACGAGATGAATCGCTTCGAATTGCTTCGAATTGCGTCCAATCGAATCGATTAGAGTAGGGCAGGGTAGAACAGAATAGAGTAGAATGGTGTAGAATGGAGTAGAATGGAGTCCAATGGAGTTGAATAGAGACAGATAGAGTAGAAAAGAGTCGAATTGAGTCGAATAGGGCCGAATAAGCTGAAGCGAGCCAAGTCGAGTTGAAACGAACAGAATCGAGCTGAATCGAAGCGATTCTAGCCAAATCGAGCTGAATCGAGCTGATGTGGCTGCATCGAGCCGATTCACGCAAAATCGCGTCCAACTGCATCAAAATGCTTTGAATCGAATCAAATGGAATAGAATAGGTTAGGGTAGGGTAGTTTCTGATAGGGTAAGCTAGGGTAGAAGAAAGTAGACTACAGTAGAGTAGACAAGGGAAGGCTAGAGTAGTAGCCTAGACTAGTAAGCTGGACTAGTCAGCTAGAACTGGTGGCATAGATCAGTAGCCTAGACAACTAGCCTTGAATAGTACCATTGCCTTGACAAGTACCCTAAGTCATCCGAACTAGTACCCTTGCCTTAACCAGTAGTCTTTAACTAGTCCCTTTGCCTCCAACAGTAGTCTTAACTAGTACCTCGCCTTAACTCGTATGCTTAACTAGTGCCCTTAACTAGTAGCCTTGCCTTAACTAGTAGCCTTAACTAGCATCCTGGCATAAACTAGTAGCCTAAACTACTGACCTTGCCTTAATCAGTACCCCCAACAAGTACCCATGCCTTAACTAGTACCCTGAACTACTATCCTGGCCTTAACTAGTACCCTAACTAGTACCCTAGCTTTAACTAGTAGCCTGAACTAGTACCCTTGCGTTAAGTAGTACCCTTGCCCGAACTAATACCCTTATTAAGTACCGCACGGCGCGGTAGAATAGGGTACGGTAGCATGCGGTGGAACAGAGAAAATAGAATAGACCAGCAATGGTCAGGGTAGGTTAGTTTAGTGTAGGGTATGGTAGATAGCATAGGATGGAATAGAGAAAATAGAAAACGAGAATAGAATACAACAGAATAGAAAAGAACAGGCTAGATTAGGATAGGGTAGGTCGGGGTAGGGTTCTGTAGGATAGAATAGTGTAGAATGGAGTCGAATGGTGTGGAATGGAGTCGAACAGAGATGAATAGGGTAGAAAAGGGTTGACTAGAGCGGAATAGCTCCAAACAGGACCAAATAGGGCCGAACCGAGCCGAATCAAGGCAAATCGAGCCGAATCGAGTCGGATCGACCACGTTCGAGCTGAATGGAGCCGAAATGAGCCAAAGAGAGACAAACAAAATGAACCGAGCAAAATCACACCTAATCGCATCGAATCTCGTTTAATTCCATCAAATCCCACCAAAAGCCATCGAAACTCATGGAATCTCACCGAATCCCATCTAATTGTGTCAAATCGGGTCGAATGGTGTCGAATTGAATGGAACCGAATTAAATTGAATAGAGTAGTGTAGGTTAGGCTGGGATTCAGTAGGTTAGGGCACAGAAGAATAGAATAGAGTAGAACAGAAGAGAATACAAAGAGTAGAATGGAGTAGAGTTGAGTAGAGTAGAATAGTCAGAGTTGAGTAGTGCAGAATAGAGATGAATAGATCCAATTCAAGTCAATTGAGTCGAATGGAGAGGTAACGAGTCAAATCACGATGAATCAAATCGAATTGAATAGATTACAGCAAAATAGAGTAGGGTAGAGTAGAATACTTTAAAATGGAGTAGAACGGTGAGCAATGGAATCGAATGGAGTAGAATAGAGTAGAAAAGAGCCGTAGAGGGCCCAAGAGGGCTGAGTCGAGCTGAAGTGAGGCAAATCGAGACTAATGGAGCCGAATCGAGCCTAATCAAGCCGAATCGACACTATTCGAGCCAAATGGAGCCGAATGGACACGAATCGAAGCAATTCAACCTGACTCTTGTCAAAATTCGTCGAATCGAATTGAATAGATTAGAGTAGGGGAGGTTCGGGTAGGGTAGGGTAGGGTAGACTAGAGTAGAGTAGAATAGAATACAACAGAACAATACAGAATGAATACAGAAAAGAGTAGGCTAGAGTAGAGTAGCGGGGAATAGAGTAGAGTAGAATAGATTCAAACAGAGACAAATAAGGCCAAATCGAGCCGAATCGCGTCGAAATGGGTTGAATCAAATCCATTCAAGTGGATTAGAATACATTAGAGTTGGGTAGCGTAGGGTAGGGTAGAATAGAGTAGAACAGAATAGAAATAATACAACAGAATAGGGGAGTCGACTAGAGTACAACAGACTAGAATAGAGTCGAATAGAGCTGAATAGAGCCAAATGGAGACAAAATGAGAGGAATCGCATCGAATCGATTTGAGTAAATTAGAGTGGTGTAGGTTAGGGTAGAGCAGAATAGAGTAGAATAGCATAGAATGGTGTGGAATGAATAGAATGGAGTGGAATGGAGTTAAATAGAGACGAATAGAGCAGAAAAGAGTCGAATAGAGCAGAACAGGGCCGAATAAGGCCGAATCGAGCTGCGTCAAGCTTAATCGCGTCGAATCGCGTTAAATGCGTCAAATCCAATTGAAACGTATAGATTAGACACGGGAAGGGGAGGGTAGAATAGAACAGAATAGAGTAGAATAGAAGATTAGAACAAAATAGGGCTAGAATAGAATAGAGTGGAAAAGAGTAGAGTCGAATAGAGCCGAATAGGCCGAGTAGAGACGAATAGAGACGAACGGAGCTGAATACAGCCAAAAAGAGCCTTAGTGCCGAATCGCACCTAATCGAGCTGAATCAAGCAGATTCGCACCGACTGTCCCCGAATAGCGTCGGATCGCATCGAATCGAGTTGAGTCACATCGTTTTGCATCAAACAAGGTCAAACTGCTTCCTATTGGGTCGAATCCCATCGTATCAGGTCGAATAACCTCGAATTGTGTCAAATCTCATAGAATCCGACTGAATCACGGTGAATAGCATGGAATCGCATCAAATCTCTTTGAATTCCTTCGAATGCCTTCAGATCTGTTCGAATCCAGTCGAAAGCTGCCCAATCACGTCGAATTGAATTGAATTGAATCAAGTAGATTAAAGTAGGGTAGGTTTGGGTGGGGTGCAGCAGGGTTGGGTAGGGTAGAATAGAATAGAGTACGACAGAATAGGAGAGAACAGAACAGAATAGAAAGAATACAACAGAATACAATAGAGTAGAATAGAGTCAAAGAGTGCACAACATAGCCGAATTGAGCCAAATGGAGACAAAACGAGGCGAATCGCATCGAATCGCTTTGAATCAGGTCAAATCAAATCGAACCGATTAGAATAGATTAGGGTAGGGAAGGGCAGAATAAAATAGAGGAGAATAGTATAGAACGGAATAGAATGAAGTTGAATGGAGTCCAACAGAGATGGATAGAGACGAAGAGAGCAGAAAAGAGTCGAATAGGGCAGAATAGGGCCGAAATGGCTGAATAGGGCCAAACAAGGCCTAATCGTGCAGAATCCAGCAGAATCAACGCAATTCGAGCCAAGTCGAGCCGAATGGAGCGAAATGGAGCCAAATAGAGCCGATTCGAACCGAATCAAGCTGATTCAAGCCTAATCGCGTGGAAATGCATTGAATCGAATCGGATCAAATAGATTAGAGAAGGGGACGAGAGGGGCGGGGAGGGTAGAATCGAACAGAACAGAACAGTAGAGAATAGAAAGAATAGAATATAGTTCAGTAGGGTAGAGCAGAGAAGAGTCGAGTAGAGTAGAACTGAGTCGAATGGAGTCAAATAGTGCAGGATATAGCTGAAAAGAACCAATTCTAGCCGAATTGAGCCAAATGGAAACAAAACGAGATGAATCGCTTCGAATTGCTTCGAATTGCGTCCAATCGAATCGATTAGAGTAGGGTAGGGTAGAACAGAATAGAGTAGAATGGTGTAGAATGGAGTAGAATGGAGTCCAATGGAGTTGAATAGAGACAGATAGAGTAGAAAAGAGTCGAATTGAGTCGAATAGGGCCGAATAAGCTGAAGCGAGCCAAGTCGAGTTGAAACGAACAGAATCGAGCTGAATCGAAGCGATTCTAGCCAAATCGAGCTGAATCGAGCTGATGTGGCTGCATCGAGCCGATTCACGCAAAATCGCGTCCAACCGCATCAAAATGCTTTGAATCGAATCAAATGGAATAGAATAGGTTAGGGTAGGGTAGTTTCTGATAGGGTAAGCTAGGGTAGAAGAAAGTAGACTACAGTAGAGTAGACAAGAGAAGGCTAGAGTAGTAGCCTAGACTAGTAAGCTGGACTAGTCAGCTAGAACTGGTGGCATAGATCAGTAGCCTAGACAACTAGCCTTGAATAGTACCATTGCCTTGACAAGTACCCTAAGTCATCCGAACTAGTACCCTTGCCTTAACCAGTAGTCTTTAACTAGTCCCTTTGCCTCCAACAGTAGTCTTAACTAGTACCTCGCCTTAACTCGTATGCTTAACTAGTGCCCTTAACTAGTAGCCTTGCCTTAACTAGTAGCCTTAACTAGCATCCTGGCATAAACTAGTAGCCTAAACTACTGACCTTGCCTTAATCAGTACCCCCAACAAGTACCCATGCCTTAACTAGTACCCTGAACTACTATCCTGGCCTTAACTAGTACCCTAACTAGTACCCTAGCTTTAACTAGTAGCCTGAACTAGTACCCTTGCGTTAAGTAGTACCCTTGCCCGAACTAATACCCTTATTAAGTACCGCACGGCGCGGTAGAATAGGGTACGGTAGCATGCGGTGGAACAGAGAAAATAGAATAGACCAGCAATGGTCAGGGTAGGTTAGTTTAGTGTAGGGTATGGTAGATAGCATAGGATGGAATAGAGAAAATAGAAAACGAGAATAGAATACAACAGAATAGAAAAGAACAGGCTAGATTAGGATAGGGTAGGTCGGGGTAGGGTTCTGTAGAATAGAATAGTGTAGAATGGAGTCGAATGGTGTGGAATGGAGTCGAACAGAGATGAATAGGGTAGAAAAGGGTTGACTAGAGCGGAATAGCTCCAAACAGGACCAAATAGGGCCGAACCGAGCCGAATCAAGGCAAATCGAGCCGAATCGAGTCGGATCGACCACGTTCGAGCTGAATGGAGCCGAATGGAGCCGAAATGAGCCAAAGAGAGACAAACAAAATGAACCGAGCAAAATCACACCTAATCGCATCGAATCTCGTTTAATTCCATCAAATCCCACCAAAAGCCATCGAAACTCATGGAATCTCACCGAATCCCATCTAATTGTGTCAAATCGGGTCGAATGGTGTCGAATTGAATGGAACCGAATTAAATTGAATAGATTAGAGTAGTGTAGGTTAGGCTGGGATTCAGTAGGTTAGGGCACAGAAGAATAGACTAGAGTAGAACAGAAGAGAATACAAAGAGTAGAATGGAGTAGAGTTGAGTAGAGTAGAATAGTCAGAGTTGAGTAGTGCAGAATAGAGATGAATAGATCCAATTCAAGTCAATTGAGTCGAATGGAGAGGTAACGAGTCAAATCACGATGAATCAAATCGAATTGAATAGATTACAGCAAAATAGAGTAGGGTAGAGTAGAATACTTTAAAATGGAGTAGAACGGTGAGCAATGGAATCGAATGGAGTAGAATAGAGTAGAAAAGAGCCGTAGAGGGCCCAAGAGGGCTGAGTCGAGCTGAAGTGAGGCAAATCGAGACTAATGGAGCCGAATCGAGCCTAATCAAGCCGAATCGACACTATTCGAGCCAAATGGAGCCGAATGGACACGAATCGAACCAATTCAACCTGACTCTTGTCAAAATTCGTCGAATCGAATTGAATAGATTAGAGTAGGGGAGGTTCGGGTAGGGTAGGGTAGGGTAGACTAGAGTAGAGTAGAATAGAATACAACAGAACAATACAGAATGAATACAGAAAAGAGTAGGCTAGAGTAGAGTAGCGGGGAATAGAGTAGAGTAGAATAGATTCAAACAGAGACAAATAAGGCCAAATCGAGCCGAATCGCGTCGAAATGGGTTGAATCAAATCCAATCAAGTGGATTAGAATACATTAGAGTTGGGTAGCGTAGGGTAGGGTAGAATAGAGTAGAACAGAATAGAAATAATACAACAGAATAGGGGAGTCGACTAGAGTACAACAGACTAGAATAGAGTCGAATAGAGCTGAATAGAGCCAAATGGAGACAAAATGAGAGGAATCGCATCGAATCGATTTGAGTAAATTAGAGTGGTGTAGGTTAGGGTAGAGCAGAATAGAGTAGAATAGCATAGAATGGTGTGGAATGAATAGAATGGAGTGGAATGGAGTTAAATAGAGACGAATAGAGCAGAAAAGAGTCGAATAGAGCAGAACAGGGCCGAATAAGGCCGAATCGAGCTGCGTCAAGCTTAATCGCGTCGAATCGCGTTAAATGCGTCAAATCCAATTGAAACGTATAGATTAGACACGGGAAGGGGAGGGTAGAATAGAACAGAATAGAGTAGAATAGAAGAGATTAGAACAAAATAGGGCTAGAATAGAATAGAGTGGAAAAGAGTAGAGTCGAATAGAGCCGAATAGGCCGAGTAGAGACGAATAGAGACGAACGGAGCTGAATACAGCCAAAAAGAGCCTTAGTGCCGAATCGCACCTAATCGAGCTGAATCAAGCAGATTCGCACCGACTGTCCCCGAATAGCGTCGGATCGCATCGAATCGAGTTGAGTCACATCGTTTTGCATCAAACAAGGTCAAACTGCTTCCTATTGGGTCGAATCCCATCGTATCAGGTCGAATAACCTCGAATTGTGTCAAATCTCATAGAATCCGACTGAATCACGGTGAATAGCATGGAATCGCATCAAATCTCTTTGAATCCCTTCGAATGCCTTCAGATCTGTTCGAATCCAGTCGAAAGCTGCCCAATCACGTCGAATTGAATTGAATTGAATCAAGTAGATTAAAGTAGGGTAGGTTTGGGTGGGGTGCAGCAGGGTTGGGTAGGGTAGAATAGAATAGAGTACGACAGAATAGGAGAGAACAGAACAGAATAGAAAGAATACAACAGAATACAATAGAGTAGAATAGAGTCAAAGAGTGCACAACATAGCCGAATTGAGCCAAATGGAGACAAAACGAGGCGAATCGCATCGAATCGCTTTGAATCAGGTCAAATCAAATCGAACCGATTAGAATAGATTAGGGTAGGGAAGGGCAGAATAAAATAGAGGAGAATAGTATAGAACGGAATAGAATGAAGTTGAATGGAGTCCAACAGAGATGGATAGAGACGAAGAGAGCAGAAAAGAGTCGAATAGGGCAGAATAGGGCCGAAATGGCTGAATAGGGCCAAACAAGGCCTAATCGTGCAGAATCCAGCAGAATCAACGCAATTCGAGCCAAGTCGAGCCGAATGGAGCGAAATGGAGCCAAATAGAGCCGATTCGAACCGAATCAAGCTGATTCAAGCCTAATCGCGTGGAAATGCATTGAATCGAATCGGATCAAATAGATTAGAGAAGGGGACGAGAGGGGCGGGGAGGGTAGAATCGAACAGAACAGAACAGTAGAGAATAGAAAGAATAGAATATAGTTCAGTAGGGTAGAGCAGAGAAGAGTCGAGTAGAGTAGAACTGAGTCGAATGGAGTCAAATAGTGCAGGATATAGCTGAAAAGAACCAATTCTAGCCGAATTGAGCCAAATGGAAACAAAACGAGATGAATCGCTTCGAATTGCTTCGAATTGCGTCCAATCGAATCGATTAGAGTAGGGTAGGGTAGAACAGAATAGAGTAGAATGGTGTAGAATGGAGTAGAATGGAGTCCAATGGAGTTGAATAGAGACAGATAGAGTAGAAAAGAGTCGAATTGAGTCGAATAGGGCCGAATAAGCTGAAGCGAGCCAAGTCGAGTTGAAACGAACAGAATCGAGCTGAATCGAAGCGATTCTAGCCAAATCGAGCTGAATCGAGCTGATGTGGCTGCATCGAGCCGATTCACGCAAAATCGCGTCCAACCGCATCAAAATGCTTTGAATCGAATCAAATGGAATAGAATAGGTTAGGGTAGGGTAGTTTCTGATAGGGTAAGCTAGGGTAGAAGAAAGTAGACTACAGTAGAGTAGACAAGAGAAGGCTAGAGTAGTAGCCTAGACTAGTAAGCTGGACTAGTCAGCTAGAACTGGTGGCATAGATCAGTAGCCTAGACAACTAGCCTTGAATAGTACCATTGCCTTGACAAGTACCCTAAGTCATCCGAACTAGTACCCTTGCCTTAACCAGTAGTCTTTAACTAGTCCCTTTGCCTCCAACAGTAGTCTTAACTAGTACCTCGCCTTAACTCGTATGCTTAACTAGTGCCCTTAACTAGTAGCCTTGCCTTAACTAGTAGCCTTAACTAGCATCCTGGCATAAACTAGTAGCCTAAACTACTGACCTTGCCTTAATCAGTACCCCCAACAAGTACCCATGCCTTAACTAGTACCCTGAACTACTATCCTGGCCTTAACTAGTACCCTAACTAGTACCCTAGCTTTAACTAGTAGCCTGAACTAGTACCCTTGCGTTAAGTAGTACCCTTGCCCGAACTAATACCCTTATTAAGTACCGCACGGCGCGGTAGAATAGGGTACGGTAGCATGCGGTGGAACAGAGAAAATAGAATAGACCAGCAATGGTCAGGGTAGGTTAGTTTAGTGTAGGGTATGGTAGATAGCATAGGATGGAATAGAGAAAATAGAAAACGAGAATAGAATACAACAGAATAGAAAAGAACAGGCTAGATTAGGATAGGGTAGGTCGGGGTAGGGTTCTGTAGAATAGAATAGTGTAGAATGGAGTCGAATGGTGTGGAATGGAGTCGAACAGAGATGAATAGGGTAGAAAAGGGTTGACTAGAGCGGAATAGCTCCAAACAGGACCAAATAGGGCCGAACCGAGCCGAATCAAGGCAAATCGAGCCGAATCGAGTCGGATCGACCACGTTCGAGCTGAATGGAGCCGAATGGAGCCGAAATGAGCCAAAGAGAGACAAACAAAATGAACCGAGCAAAATCACACCTAATCGCATCGAATCTCGTTTAATTCCATCAAATCCCACCAAAAGCCATCGAAACTCATGGAATCTCACCGAATCCCATCTAATTGTGTCAAATCGGGTCGAATGGTGTCGAATTGAATGGAACCGAATTAAATTGAATAGATTAGAGTAGTGTAGGTTAGGCTGGGATTCAGTAGGTTAGGGCACAGAAGAATAGACTAGAGTAGAACAGAAGAGAATACAAAGAGTAGAATGGAGTAGAGTTGAGTAGAGTAGAATAGTCAGAGTTGAGTAGTGCAGAATAGAGATGAATAGATCCAATTCAAGTCAATTGAGTCGAATGGAGAGGTAACGAGTCAAATCACGATGAATCAAATCGAATTGAATAGATTACAGCAAAATAGAGTAGGGTAGAGTAGAATACTTTAAAATGGAGTAGAACGGTGAGCAATGGAATCGAATGGAGTAGAATAGAGTAGAAAAGAGCCGTAGAGGGCCCAAGAGGGCTGAGTCGAGCTGAAGTGAGGCAAATCGAGACTAATGGAGCCGAATCGAGCCTAATCAAGCCGAATCGACACTATTCGAGCCAAATGGAGCCGAATGGACACGAATCGAACCAATTCAACCTGACTCTTGTCAAAATTCGTCGAATCGAATTGAATAGATTAGAGTAGGGGAGGTTCGGGTAGGGTAGGGTAGGGTAGACTAGAGTAGAGTAGAATAGAATACAACAGAACAATACAGAATGAATACAGAAAAGAGTAGGCTAGAGTAGAGTAGCGGGGAATAGAGTAGAGTAGAATAGATTCAAACAGAGACAAATAAGGCCAAATCGAGCCGAATCGCGTCGAAATGGGTTGAATCAAATCCAATCAAGTGGATTAGAATACATTAGAGTTGGGTAGCGTAGGGTAGGGTAGAATAGAGTAGAACAGAATAGAAATAATACAACAGAATAGGGGAGTCGACTAGAGTACAACAGACTAGAATAGAGTCGAATAGAGCTGAATAGAGCCAAATGGAGACAAAATGAGAGGAATCGCATCGAATCGATTTGAGTAAATTAGAGTGGTGTAGGTTAGGGTAGAGCAGAATAGAGTAGAATAGCATAGAATGGTGTGGAATGAATAGAATGGAGTGGAATGGAGTTAAATAGAGACGAATAGAGCAGAAAAGAGTCGAATAGAGCAGAACAGGGCCGAATAAGGCCGAATCGAGCTGCGTCAAGCTTAATCGCGTCGAATCGCGTTAAATGCGTCAAATCCAATTGAAACGTATAGATTAGACACGGGAAGGGGAGGGTAGAATAGAACAGAATAGAGTAGAATAGAAGAGATTAGAACAAAATAGGGCTAGAATAGAATAGAGTGGAAAAGAGTAGAGTCGAATAGAGCCGAATAGGCCGAGTAGAGACGAATAGAGACGAACGGAGCTGAATACAGCCAAAAAGAGCCTTAGTGCCGAATCGCACCTAATCGAGCTGAATCAAGCAGATTCGCACCGACTGTCCCCGAATAGCGTCGGATCGCATCGAATCGAGTTGAGTCACATCGTTTTGCATCAAACAAGGTCAAACTGCTTCCTATTGGGTCGAATCCCATCGTATCAGGTCGAATAACCTCGAATTGTGTCAAATCTCATAGAATCCGACTGAATCACGGTGAATAGCATGGAATCGCATCAAATCTCTTTGAATCCCTTCGAATGCCTTCAGATCTGTTCGAATCCAGTCGAAAGCTGCCCAATCACGTCGAATTGAATTGAATTGAATCAAGTAGATTAAAGTAGGGTAGGTTTGGGTGGGGTGCAGCAGGGTTGGGTAGGGTAGAATAGAATAGAGTACGACAGAATAGGAGAGAACAGAACAGAATAGAAAGAATACAACAGAATACAATAGAGTAGAATAGAGTCAAAGAGTGCACAACATAGCCGAATTGAGCCAAATGGAGACAAAACGAGGCGAATCGCATCGAATCGCTTTGAATCAGGTCAAATCAAATCGAACCGATTAGAATAGATTAGGGTAGGGAAGGGCAGAATAAAATAGAGGAGAATAGTATAGAACGGAATAGAATGAAGTTGAATGGAGTCCAACAGAGATGGATAGAGACGAAGAGAGCAGAAAAGAGTCGAATAGGGCAGAATAGGGCCGAAATGGCTGAATAGGGCCAAACAAGGCCTAATCGTGCAGAATCCAGCAGAATCAACGCAATTCGAGCCAAGTCGAGCCGAATGGAGCGAAATGGAGCCAAATAGAGCCGATTCGAACCGAATCAAGCTGATTCAAGCCTAATCGCGTGGAAATGCATTGAATCGAATCGGATCAAATAGATTAGAGAAGGGGACGAGAGGGGCGGGGAGGGTAGAATCGAACAGAACAGAACAGTAGAGAATAGAAAGAATAGAATATAGTTCAGTAGGGTAGAGCAGAGAAGAGTCGAGTAGAGTAGAACTGAGTCGAATGGAGTCAAATAGTGCAGGATATAGCTGAAAAGAACCAATTCTAGCCGAATTGAGCCAAATGGAAACAAAACGAGATGAATCGCTTCGAATTGCTTCGAATTGCGTCCAATCGAATCGATTAGAGTAGGGTAGGGTAGAACAGAATAGAGTAGAATGGTGTAGAATGGAGTAGAATGGAGTCCAATGGAGTTGAATAGAGACAGATAGAGTAGAAAAGAGTCGAATTGAGTCGAATAGGGCCGAATAAGCTGAAGCGAGCCAAGTCGAGTTGAAACGAACAGAATCGAGCTGAATCGAAGCGATTCTAGCCAAATCGAGCTGAATCGAGCTGATGTGGCTGCATCGAGCCGATTCACGCAAAATCGCGTCCAACCGCATCAAAATGCTTTGAATCGAATCAAATGGAATAGAATAGGTTAGGGTAGGGTAGTTTCTGATAGGGTAAGCTAGGGTAGAAGAAAGTAGACTACAGTAGAGTAGACAAGAGAAGGCTAGAGTAGTAGCCTAGACTAGTAAGCTGGACTAGTCAGCTAGAACTGGTGGCATAGATCAGTAGCCTAGACAACTAGCCTTGAATAGTACCATTGCCTTGACAAGTACCCTAAGTCATCCGAACTAGTACCCTTGCCTTAACCAGTAGTCTTTAACTAGTCCCTTTGCCTCCAACAGTAGTCTTAACTAGTACCTCGCCTTAACTCGTATGCTTAACTAGTGCCCTTAACTAGTAGCCTTGCCTTAACTAGTAGCCTTAACTAGCATCCTGGCATAAACTAGTAGCCTAAACTACTGACCTTGCCTTAATCAGTACCCCCAACAAGTACCCATGCCTTAACTAGTACCCTGAACTACTATCCTGGCCTTAACTAGTACCCTAACTAGTACCCTAGCTTTAACTAGTAGCCTGAACTAGTACCCTTGCGTTAAGTAGTACCCTTGCCCGAACTAATACCCTTATTAAGTACCGCACGGCGCGGTAGAACAGGGTACGGTAGCATGCGGTGGAACAGAGAAAATAGAATAGACCAGCAATGGTCAGGGTAGGTTAGTTTAGTGTAGGGTATGGTAGATAGCATAGGATGGAATAGAGAAAATAGAAAACGAGAATAGAATACAACAGAATAGAAAAGAACAGGCTAGATTAGGATAGGGTAGGTCGGGGTAGGGTTCTGTAGAATAGAATAGTGTAGAATGGAGTCGAATGGTGTGGAATGGAGTCGAACAGAGATGAATAGGGTAGAAAAGGGTTGACTAGAGCGGAATAGCTCCAAACAGGACCAAATAGGGCCGAACCGAGCCGAATCAAGGCAAATCGAGCCGAATCGAGTCGGATCGACCACGTTCGAGCTGAATGGAGCCGAATGGAGCCGAAATGAGCCAAAGAGAGACAAACAAAATGAACCGAGCAAAATCACACCTAATCGCATCGAATCTCGTTTAATTCCATCAAATCCCACCAAAAGCCATCGAAACTCATGGAATCTCACCGAATCCCATCTAATTGTGTCAAATCGGGTCGAATGGTGTCGAATTGAATGGAACCGAATTAAATTGAATAGATTAGAGTAGTGTAGGTTAGGCTGGGATTCAGTAGGTTAGGGCACAGAAGAATAGACTAGAGTAGAACAGAAGAGAATACAAAGAGTAGAATGGAGTAGAGTTGAGTAGAGTAGAATAGTCAGAGTTGAGTAGTGCAGAATAGAGATGAATAGATCCAATTCAAGTCAATTGAGTCGAATGGAGAGGTAACGAGTCAAATCACGATGAATCAAATCGAATTGAATAGATTACAGCAAAATAGAGTAGGGTAGAGTAGAATACTTTAAAATGGAGTAGAACGGTGAGCAATGGAATCGAATGGAGTAGAATAGAGTAGAAAAGAGCCGTAGAGGGCCCAAGAGGGCTGAGTCGAGCTGAAGTGAGGCAAATCGAGACTAATGGAGCCGAATCGAGCCTAATCAAGCCGAATCGACACTATTCGAGCCAAATGGAGCCGAATGGACACGAATCGAACCAATTCAACCTGACTCTTGTCAAAATTCGTCGAATCGAATTGAATAGATTAGAGTAGGGGAGGTTCGGGTAGGGTAGGGTAGGGTAGACTAGAGTAGAGTAGAATAGAATACAACAGAACAATACAGAATGAATACAGAAAAGAGTAGGCTAGAGTAGAGTAGCGGGGAATAGAGTAGAGTAGAATAGATTCAAACAGAGACAAATAAGGCCAAATCGAGCCGAATCGCGTCGAAATGGGTTGAATCAAATCCAATCAAGTGGATTAGAATACATTAGAGTTGGGTAGCGTAGGGTAGGGTAGAATAGAGTAGAACAGAATAGAAATAATACAACAGAATAGGGGAGTCGACTAGAGTACAACAGACTAGAATAGAGTCGAATAGAGCTGAATAGAGCCAAATGGAGACAAAATGAGAGGAATCGCATCGAATCGATTTGAGTAAATTAGAGTGGTGTAGGTTAGGGTAGAGCAGAATAGAGTAGAATAGCATAGAATGGTGTGGAATGAATAGAATGGAGTGGAATGGAGTTAAATAGAGACGAATAGAGCAGAAAAGAGTCGAATAGAGCAGAACAGGGCCGAATAAGGCCGAATCGAGCTGCGTCAAGCTTAATCGCGTCGAATCGCGTTAAATGCGTCAAATCCAATTGAAACGTATAGATTAGACACGGGAAGGGGAGGGTAGAATAGAACAGAATAGAGTAGAATAGAAGAGATTAGAACAAAATAGGGCTAGAATAGAATAGAGTGGAAAAGAGTAGAGTCGAATAGAGCCGAATAGGCCGAGTAGAGACGAATAGAGACGAACGGAGCTGAATACAGCCAAAAAGAGCCTTAGTGCCGAATCGCACCTAATCGAGCTGAATCAAGCAGATTCGCACCGACTGTCCCCGAATAGCGTCGGATCGCATCGAATCGAGTTGAGTCACATCGTTTTGCATCAAACAAGGTCAAACTGCTTCCTATTGGGTCGAATCCCATCGTATCAGGTCGAATAACCTCGAATTGTGTCAAATCTCATAGAATCCGACTGAATCACGGTGAATAGCATGGAATCGCATCAAATCTCTTTGAATCCCTTCGAATGCCTTCAGATCTGTTCGAATCCAGTCGAAAGCTGCCCAATCACGTCGAATTGAATTGAATTGAATCAAGTAGATTAAAGTAGGGTAGGTTTGGGTGGGGTGCAGCAGGGTTGGGTAGGGTAGAATAGAATAGAGTACGACAGAATAGGAGAGAACAGAACAGAATAGAAAGAATACAACAGAATACAATAGAGTAGAATAGAGTCAAAGAGTGCACAACATAGCCGAATTGAGCCAAATGGAGACAAAACGAGGCGAATCGCATCGAATCGCTTTGAATCAGGTCAAATCAAATCGAACCGATTAGAATAGATTAGGGTAGGGAAGGGCAGAATAAAATAGAGGAGAATAGTATAGAACGGAATAGAATGAAGTTGAATGGAGTCCAACAGAGATGGATAGAGACGAAGAGAGCAGAAAAGAGTCGAATAGGGCAGAATAGGGCCGAAATGGCTGAATAGGGCCAAACAAGGCCTAATCGTGCAGAATCCAGCAGAATCAACGCAATTCGAGCCAAGTCGAGCCGAATGGAGCGAAATGGAGCCAAATAGAGCCGATTCGAACCGAATCAAGCTGATTCAAGCCTAATCGCGTGGAAATGCATTGAATCGAATCGGATCAAATAGATTAGAGAAGGGGACGAGAGGGGCGGGGAGGGTAGAATCGAACAGAACAGAACAGTAGAGAATAGAAAGAATAGAATATAGTTCAGTAGGGTAGAGCAGAGAAGAGTCGAGTAGAGTAGAACTGAGTCGAATGGAGTCAAATAGTGCAGGATATAGCTGAAAAGAACCAATTCTAGCCGAATTGAGCCAAATGGAAACAAAACGAGATGAATCGCTTCGAATTGCTTCGAATTGCGTCCAATCGAATCGATTAGAGTAGGGTAGGGTAGAACAGAATAGAGTAGAATGGTGTAGAATGGAGTAGAATGGAGTCCAATGGAGTTGAATAGAGACAGATAGAGTAGAAAAGAGTCGAATTGAGTCGAATAGGGCCGAATAAGCTGAAGCGAGCCAAGTCGAGTTGAAACGAACAGAATCGAGCTGAATCGAAGCGATTCTAGCCAAATCGAGCTGAATCGAGCTGATGTGGCTGCATCGAGCCGATTCACGCAAAATCGCGTCCAACCGCATCAAAATGCTTTGAATCGAATCAAATGGAATAGAATAGGTTAGGGTAGGGTAGTTTCTGATAGGGTAAGCTAGGGTAGAAGAAAGTAGACTACAGTAGAGTAGACAAGAGAAGGCTAGAGTAGTAGCCTAGACTAGTAAGCTGGACTAGTCAGCTAGAACTGGTGGCATAGATCAGTAGCCTAGACAACTAGCCTTGAATAGTACCATTGCCTTGACAAGTACCCTAAGTCATCCGAACTAGTACCCTTGCCTTAACCAGTAGTCTTTAACTAGTCCCTTTGCCTCCAACAGTAGTCTTAACTAGTACCTCGCCTTAACTCGTATGCTTAACTAGTGCCCTTAACTAGTAGCCTTGCCTTAACTAGTAGCCTTAACTAGCATCCTGGCATAAACTAGTAGCCTAAACTACTGACCTTGCCTTAATCAGTACCCCCAACAAGTACCCATGCCTTAACTAGTACCCTGAACTACTATCCTGGCCTTAACTAGTACCCTAACTAGTACCCTAGCTTTAACTAGTAGCCTGAACTAGTACCCTTGCGTTAAGTAGTACCCTTGCCCGAACTAATACCCTTATTAAGTACCGCACGGCGCGGTAGAATAGGGTACGGTAGCATGCGGTGGAACAGAGAAAATAGAATAGACCAGCAATGGTCAGGGTAGGTTAGTTTAGTGTAGGGTATGGTAGATAGCATAGGATGGAATAGAGAAAATAGAAAACGAGAATAGAATACAACAGAATAGAAAAGAACAGGCTAGATTAGGATAGGGTAGGTCGGGGTAGGGTTCTGTAGGATAGAATAGTGTAGAATGGAGTCGAATGGTGTGGAATGGAGTCGAACAGAGATGAATAGGGTAGAAAAGGGTTGACTAGAGCGGAATAGCTCCAAACAGGACCAAATAGGGCCGAACCGAGCCGAATCAAGGCAAATCGAGCCGAATCGAGTCGGATCGACCACGTTCGAGCTGAATGGAGCCGAATGGAGCCGAAATGAGCCAAAGAGAGACAAACAAAATGAACCGAGCAAAATCACACCTAATCGCATCGAATCTCGTTTAATTCCATCAAATCCCACCAAAAGCCATCGAAACTCATGGAATCTCACCGAATCCCATCTAATTGTGTCAAATCGGGTCGAATGGTGTCGAATTGAATGGAACCGAATTAAATTGAATAGATTAGAGTAGTGTAGGTTAGGCTGGGATTCAGTAGGTTAGGGCACAGAAGAATAGACTAGAGTAGAACAGAAGAGAATACAAAGAGTAGAATGGAGTAGAGTTGAGTAGAGTAGAATAGTCAGAGTTGAGTAGTGCAGAATAGAGATGAATAGATCCAATTCAAGTCAATTGAGTCGAATGGAGAGGTAACGAGTCAAATCACGATGAATCAAATCGAATTGAATAGATTACAGCAAAATAGAGTAGGGTAGAGTAGAATACTTTAAAATGGAGTAGAACGGTGAGCAATGGAATCGAATGGAGTAGAATAGAGTAGAAAAGAGCCGTAGAGGGCCCAAGAGGGCTGAGTCGAGCTGAAGTGAGGCAAATCGAGACTAATGGAGCCGAATCGAGCCTAATCAAGCCGAATCGACACTATTCGAGCCAAATGGAGCCGAATGGACACGAATCGAACCAATTCAACCTGACTCTTGTCAAAATTCGTCGAATCGAATTGAATAGATTAGAGTAGGGGAGGTTCGGGTAGGGTAGGGTAGGGTAGACTAGAGTAGAGTAGAATAGAATACAACAGAACAATACAGAATGAATACAGAAAAGAGTAGGCTAGAGTAGAGTAGCGGGGAATAGAGTAGAGTAGAATAGATTCAAACAGAGACAAATAAGGCCAAATCGAGCCGAATCGCGTCGAAATGGGTTGAATCAAATCCAATCAAGTGGATTAGAATACATTAGAGTTGGGTAGCGTAGGGTAGGGTAGAATAGAGTAGAACAGAATAGAAATAATACAACAGAATAGGGGAGTCGACTAGAGTACAACAGACTAGAATAGAGTCGAATAGAGCTGAATAGAGCCAAATGGAGACAAAATGAGAGGAATCGCATCGAATCGATTTGAGTAAATTAGAGTGGTGTAGGTTAGGGTAGAGCAGAATAGAGTAGAATAGCATAGAATGGTGTGGAATGAATAGAATGGAGTGGAATGGAGTTAAATAGAGACGAATAGAGCAGAAAAGAGTCGAATAGAGCAGAACAGGGCCGAATAAGGCCGAATCGAGCTGCGTCAAGCTTAATCGCGTCGAATCGCGTTAAATGCGTCAAATCCAATTGAAACGTATAGATTAGACACGGGAAGGGGAGGGTAGAATAGAACAGAATAGAGTAGAATAGAAGAGATTAGAACAAAATAGGGCTAGAATAGAATAGAGTGGAAAAGAGTAGAGTCGAATAGAGCCGAATAGGCCGAGTAGAGACGAATAGAGACGAACGGAGCTGAATACAGCCAAAAAGAGCCTTAGTGCCGAATCGCACCTAATCGAGCTGAATCAAGCAGATTCGCACCGACTGTCCCCGAATAGCGTCGGATCGCATCGAATCGAGTTGAGTCACATCGTTTTGCATCAAACAAGGTCAAACTGCTTCCTATTGGGTCGAATCCCATCGTATCAGGTCGAATAACCTCGAATTGTGTCAAATCTCATAGAATCCGACTGAATCACGGTGAATAGCATGGAATCGCATCAAATCTCTTTGAATCCCTTCGAATGCCTTCAGATCTGTTCGAATCCAGTCGAAAGCTGCCCAATCACGTCGAATTGAATTGAATTGAATCAAGTAGATTAAAGTAGGGTAGGTTTGGGTGGGGTGCAGCAGGGTTGGGTAGGGTAGAATAGAATAGAGTACGACAGAATAGGAGAGAACAGAACAGAATAGAAAGAATACAACAGAATACAATAGAGTAGAATAGAGTCAAAGAGTGCACAACATAGCCGAATTGAGCCAAATGGAGACAAAACGAGGCGAATCGCATCGAATCGCTTTGAATCAGGTCAAATCAAATCGAACCGATTAGAATAGATTAGGGTAGGGAAGGGCAGAATAAAATAGAGGAGAATAGTATAGAACGGAATAGAATGAAGTTGAATGGAGTCCAACAGAGATGGATAGAGACGAAGAGAGCAGAAAAGAGTCGAATAGGGCAGAATAGGGCCGAAATGGCTGAATAGGGCCAAACAAGGCCTAATCGTGCAGAATCCAGCAGAATCAACGCAATTCGAGCCAAGTCGAGCCGAATGGAGCGAAATGGAGCCAAATAGAGCCGATTCGAACCGAATCAAGCTGATTCAAGCCTAATCGCGTGGAAATGCATTGAATCGAATCGGATCAAATAGATTAGAGAAGGGGACGAGAGGGGCGGGGAGGGTAGAATCGAACAGAACAGAACAGTAGAGAATAGAAAGAATAGAATATAGTTCAGTAGGGTAGAGCAGAGAAGAGTCGAGTAGAGTAGAACTGAGTCGAATGGAGTCAAATAGTGCAGGATATAGCTGAAAAGAACCAATTCTAGCCGAATTGAGCCAAATGGAAACAAAACGAGATGAATCGCTTCGAATTGCTTCGAATTGCGTCCAATCGAATCGATTAGAGTAGGGTAGGGTAGAACAGAATAGAGTAGAATGGTGTAGAATGGAGTAGAATGGAGTCCAATGGAGTTGAATAGAGACAGATAGAGTAGAAAAGAGTCGAATTGAGTCGAATAGGGCCGAATAAGCTGAAGCGAGCCAAGTCGAGTTGAAACGAACAGAATCGAGCTGAATCGAAGCGATTCTAGCCAAATCGAGCTGAATCGAGCTGATGTGGCTGCATCGAGCCGATTCACGCAAAATCGCGTCCAACCGCATCAAAATGCTTTGAATCGAATCAAATGGAATAGAATAGGTTAGGGTAGGGTAGTTTCTGATAGGGTAAGCTAGGGTAGAAGAAAGTAGACTACAGTAGAGTAGACAAGAGAAGGCTAGAGTAGTAGCCTAGACTAGTAAGCTGGACTAGTCAGCTAGAACTGGTGGCATAGATCAGTAGCCTAGACAACTAGCCTTGAATAGTACCATTGCCTTGACAAGTACCCTAAGTCATCCGAACTAGTACCCTTGCCTTAACCAGTAGTCTTTAACTAGTCCCTTTGCCTCCAACAGTAGTCTTAACTAGTACCTCGCCTTAACTCGTATGCTTAACTAGTGCCCTTAACTAGTAGCCTTGCCTTAACTAGTAGCCTTAACTAGCATCCTGGCATAAACTAGTAGCCTAAACTACTGACCTTGCCTTAATCAGTACCCCCAACAAGTACCCATGCCTTAACTAGTACCCTGAACTACTATCCTGGCCTTAACTAGTACCCTAACTAGTACCCTAGCTTTAACTAGTAGCCTGAACTAGTACCCTTGCGTTAAGTAGTACCCTTGCCCGAACTAATACCCTTATTAAGTACCGCACGGCGCGGTAGAACAGGGTACGGTAGCATGCGGTGGAACAGAGAAAATAGAATAGACCAGCAATGGTCAGGGTAGGTTAGTTTAGTGTAGGGTATGGTAGATAGCATAGGATGGAATAGAGAAAATAGAAAACGAGAATAGAATACAACAGAATAGAAAAGAACAGGCTAGATTAGGATAGGGTAGGTCGGGGTAGGGTTCTGTAGAATAGAATAGTGTAGAATGGAGTCGAATGGTGTGGAATGGAGTCGAACAGAGATGAATAGGGTAGAAAAGGGTTGACTAGAGCGGAATAGCTCCAAACAGGACCAAATAGGGCCGAACCGAGCCGAATCAAGGCAAATCGAGCCGAATCGAGTCGGATCGACCACGTTCGAGCTGAATGGAGCCGAATGGAGCCGAAATGAGCCAAAGAGAGACAAACAAAATGAACCGAGCAAAATCACACCTAATCGCATCGAATCTCGTTTAATTCCATCAAATCCCACCAAAAGCCATCGAAACTCATGGAATCTCACCGAATCCCATCTAATTGTGTCAAATCGGGTCGAATGGTGTCGAATTGAATGGAACCGAATTAAATTGAATAGATTAGAGTAGTGTAGGTTAGGCTGGGATTCAGTAGGTTAGGGCACAGAAGAATAGACTAGAGTAGAACAGAAGAGAATACAAAGAGTAGAATGGAGTAGAGTTGAGTAGAGTAGAATAGTCAGAGTTGAGTAGTGCAGAATAGAGATGAATAGATCCAATTCAAGTCAATTGAGTCGAATGGAGAGGTAACGAGTCAAATCACGATGAATCAAATCGAATTGAATAGATTACAGCAAAATAGAGTAGGGTAGAGTAGAATACTTTAAAATGGAGTAGAACGGTGAGCAATGGAATCGAATGGAGTAGAATAGAGTAGAAAAGAGCCGTAGAGGGCCCAAGAGGGCTGAGTCGAGCTGAAGTGAGGCAAATCGAGACTAATGGAGCCGAATCGAGCCTAATCAAGCCGAATCGACACTATTCGAGCCAAATGGAGCCGAATGGACACGAATCGAACCAATTCAACCTGACTCTTGTCAAAATTCGTCGAATCGAATTGAATAGATTAGAGTAGGGGAGGTTCGGGTAGGGTAGGGTAGGGTAGACTAGAGTAGAGTAGAATAGAATACAACAGAACAATACAGAATGAATACAGAAAAGAGTAGGCTAGAGTAGAGTAGCGGGGAATAGAGTAGAGTAGAATAGATTCAAACAGAGACAAATAAGGCCAAATCGAGCCGAATCGCGTCGAAATGGGTTGAATCAAATCCAATCAAGTGGATTAGAATACATTAGAGTTGGGTAGCGTAGGGTAGGGTAGAATAGAGTAGAACAGAATAGAAATAATACAACAGAATAGGGGAGTCGACTAGAGTACAACAGACTAGAATAGAGTCGAATAGAGCTGAATAGAGCCAAATGGAGACAAAATGAGAGGAATCGCATCGAATCGATTTGAGTAAATTAGAGTGGTGTAGGTTAGGGTAGAGCAGAATAGAGTAGAATAGCATAGAATGGTGTGGAATGAATAGAATGGAGTGGAATGGAGTTAAATAGAGACGAATAGAGCAGAAAAGAGTCGAATAGAGCAGAACAGGGCCGAATAAGGCCGAATCGAGCTGCGTCAAGCTTAATCGCGTCGAATCGCGTTAAATGCGTCAAATCCAATTGAAACGTATAGATTAGACACGGGAAGGGGAGGGTAGAATAGAACAGAATAGAGTAGAATAGAAGAGATTAGAACAAAATAGGGCTAGAATAGAATAGAGTGGAAAAGAGTAGAGTCGAATAGAGCCGAATAGGCCGAGTAGAGACGAATAGAGACGAACGGAGCTGAATACAGCCAAAAAGAGCCTTAGTGCCGAATCGCACCTAATCGAGCTGAATCAAGCAGATTCGCACCGACTGTCCCCGAATAGCGTCGGATCGCATCGAATCGAGTTGAGTCACATCGTTTTGCATCAAACAAGGTCAAACTGCTTCCTATTGGGTCGAATCCCATCGTATCAGGTCGAATAACCTCGAATTGTGTCAAATCTCATAGAATCCGACTGAATCACGGTGAATAGCATGGAATCGCATCAAATCTCTTTGAATCCCTTCGAATGCCTTCAGATCTGTTCGAATCCAGTCGAAAGCTGCCCAATCACGTCGAATTGAATTGAATTGAATCAAGTAGATTAAAGTAGGGTAGGTTTGGGTGGGGTGCAGCAGGGTTGGGTAGGGTAGAATAGAATAGAGTACGACAGAATAGGAGAGAACAGAACAGAATAGAAAGAATACAACAGAATACAATAGAGTAGAATAGAGTCAAAGAGTGCACAACATAGCCGAATTGAGCCAAATGGAGACAAAACGAGGCGAATCGCATCGAATCGCTTTGAATCAGGTCAAATCAAATCGAACCGATTAGAATAGATTAGGGTAGGGAAGGGCAGAATAAAATAGAGGAGAATAGTATAGAACGGAATAGAATGAAGTTGAATGGAGTCCAACAGAGATGGATAGAGACGAAGAGAGCAGAAAAGAGTCGAATAGGGCAGAATAGGGCCGAAATGGCTGAATAGGGCCAAACAAGGCCTAATCGTGCAGAATCCAGCAGAATCAACGCAATTCGAGCCAAGTCGAGCCGAATGGAGCGAAATGGAGCCAAATAGAGCCGATTCGAACCGAATCAAGCTGATTCAAGCCTAATCGCGTGGAAATGCATTGAATCGAATCGGATCAAATAGATTAGAGAAGGGGACGAGAGGGGCGGGGAGGGTAGAATCGAACAGAACAGAACAGTAGAGAATAGAAAGAATAGAATATAGTTCAGTAGGGTAGAGCAGAGAAGAGTCGAGTAGAGTAGAACTGAGTCGAATGGAGTCAAATAGTGCAGGATATAGCTGAAAAGAACCAATTCTAGCCGAATTGAGCCAAATGGAAACAAAACGAGATGAATCGCTTCGAATTGCTTCGAATTGCGTCCAATCGAATCGATTAGAGTAGGGTAGGGTAGAACAGAATAGAGTAGAATGGTGTAGAATGGAGTAGAATGGAGTCCAATGGAGTTGAATAGAGACAGATAGAGTAGAAAAGAGTCGAATTGAGTCGAATAGGGCCGAATAAGCTGAAGCGAGCCAAGTCGAGTTGAAACGAACAGAATCGAGCTGAATCGAAGCGATTCTAGCCAAATCGAGCTGAATCGAGCTGATGTGGCTGCATCGAGCCGATTCACGCAAAATCGCGTCCAACCGCATCAAAATGCTTTGAATCGAATCAAATGGAATAGAATAGGTTAGGGTAGGGTAGTTTCTGATAGGGTAAGCTAGGGTAGAAGAAAGTAGACTACAGTAGAGTAGACAAGAGAAGGCTAGAGTAGTAGCCTAGACTAGTAAGCTGGACTAGTCAGCTAGAACTGGTGGCATAGATCAGTAGCCTAGACAACTAGCCTTGAATAGTACCATTGCCTTGACAAGTACCCTAAGTCATCCGAACTAGTACCCTTGCCTTAACCAGTAGTCTTTAACTAGTCCCTTTGCCTCCAACAGTAGTCTTAACTAGTACCTCGCCTTAACTCGTATGCTTAACTAGTGCCCTTAACTAGTAGCCTTGCCTTAACTAGTAGCCTTAACTAGCATCCTGGCATAAACTAGTAGCCTAAACTACTGACCTTGCCTTAATCAGTACCCCCAACAAGTACCCATGCCTTAACTAGTACCCTGAACTACTATCCTGGCCTTAACTAGTACCCTAGCTTTAACTAGTAGCCTGAACTAGTACCCTTGCGTTAAGTAGTACCCTTGCCCGAACTAATACCCTTATTAAGTACCGCACGGCGCGGTAGAACAGGGTACGGTAGCATGCGGTGGAACAGAGAAAATAGAATAGACCAGCAATGGTCAGGGTAGGTTAGTTTAGTGTAGGGTATGGTAGATAGCATAGGATGGAATAGAGAAAATAGAAAACGAGAATAGAATACAACAGAATAGAAAAGAACAGGCTAGATTAGGATAGGGTAGGTCGGGGTAGGGTTCTGTAGAATAGAATAGTGTAGAATGGAGTCGAATGGTGTGGAATGGAGTCGAACAGAGATGAATAGGGTAGAAAAGGGTTGACTAGAGCGGAATAGCTCCAAACAGGACCAAATAGGGCCGAACCGAGCCGAATCAAGGCAAATCGAGCCGAATCGAGTCGGATCGACCACGTTCGAGCTGAATGGAGCCGAATGGAGCCGAAATGAGCCAAAGAGAGACAAACAAAATGAACCGAGCAAAATCACACCTAATCGCATCGAATCTCGTTTAATTCCATCAAATCCCACCAAAAGCCATCGAAACTCATGGAATCTCACCGAATCCCATCTAATTGTGTCAAATCGGGTCGAATGGTGTCGAATTGAATGGAACCGAATTAAATTGAATAGATTAGAGTAGTGTAGGTTAGGCTGGGATTCAGTAGGTTAGGGCACAGAAGAATAGACTAGAGTAGAACAGAAGAGAATACAAAGAGTAGAATGGAGTAGAGTTGAGTAGAGTAGAATAGTCAGAGTTGAGTAGTGCAGAATAGAGATGAATAGATCCAATTCAAGTCAATTGAGTCGAATGGAGAGGTAACGAGTCAAATCACGATGAATCAAATCGAATTGAATAGATTACAGCAAAATAGAGTAGGGTAGAGTAGAATACTTTAAAATGGAGTAGAACGGTGAGCAATGGAATCGAATGGAGTAGAATAGAGTAGAAAAGAGCCGTAGAGGGCCCAAGAGGGCTGAGTCGAGCTGAAGTGAGGCAAATCGAGACTAATGGAGCCGAATCGAGCCTAATCAAGCCGAATCGACACTATTCGAGCCAAATGGAGCCGAATGGACACGAATCGAACCAATTCAACCTGACTCTTGTCAAAATTCGTCGAATCGAATTGAATAGATTAGAGTAGGGGAGGTTCGGGTAGGGTAGGGTAGGGTAGACTAGAGTAGAGTAGAATAGAATACAACAGAACAATACAGAATGAATACAGAAAAGAGTAGGCTAGAGTAGAGTAGCGGGGAATAGAGTAGAGTAGAATAGATTCAAACAGAGACAAATAAGGCCAAATCGAGCCGAATCGCGTCGAAATGGGTTGAATCAAATCCAATCAAGTGGATTAGAATACATTAGAGTTGGGTAGCGTAGGGTAGGGTAGAATAGAGTAGAACAGAATAGAAATAATACAACAGAATAGGGGAGTAGACTAGAGTACAACAGACTAGAATAGAGTCGAATAGAGCTGAATAGAGCCAAATGGAGACAAAATGAGAGGAATCGCATCGAATCGATTTGAGTAAATTAGAGTGGTGTAGGTTAGGGTAGAGCAGAATAGAGTAGAATAGCATAGAATGGTGTGGAATGAATAGAATGGAGTGGAATGGAGTTAAATAGAGACGAATAGAGCAGAAAAGAGTCGAATAGAGCAGAACAGGGCCGAATAAGGCCGAATCGAGCTGCGTCAAGCTTAATCGCGTCGAATCGCGTTAAATGCGTCAAATCCAATTGAAACGTATAGATTAGACACGGGAAGGGGAGGGTAGAATAGAACAGAATAGAGTAGAATAGAAGAGATTAGAACAAAATAGGGCTAGAATAGAATAGAGTGGAAAAGAGTAGAGTCGAATAGAGCCGAATAGGCCGAGTAGAGACGAATAGAGACGAACGGAGCTGAATACAGCCAAAAAGAGCCTTAGTGCCGAATCGCACCTAATCGAGCTGAATCAAGCAGATTCACACCGACTGTCCCCGAATAGCGTCGGATCGCATCGAATCGAGTTGAGTCACATCGTTTTGCATCAAACAAGGTCAAACTGCTTCATATTGGGTCGAATCCCATCGTATCAGGTCGAATAACCTCGAATTGTGTCAAATCTCATAGAATCCGACTGAATCACGGTGAATAGCATGGAATCGCATCAAATCTCTTTGAATCCCTTCGAATGCCTTCAGATCTGTTCGAATCCAGTCGAAAGCTGCCCAATCACGTCGAATTGAATTGAATTGAATCAAGTAGATTAAAGTAGGGTAGGTTTGGGTGGGGTGCAGCAGGGTTGGGTAGGGTAGAATAGAATAGAGTACGACAGAATAGGAGAGAACAGAACAGAATAGAAAGAATACAACAGAATACAATAGAGTAGAATAGAGTCAAAGAGTGCACAACATAGCCGAATTGAGCCAAATGGAGACAAAACGAGGCGAATCGCATCGAATCGCTTTGAATCAGGTCAAATCAAATCGAACCGATTAGAATAGATTAGGGTAGGGAAGGGCAGAATAAAATAGAGGAGAATAGTATAGAACGGAATAGAATGAAGTTGAATGGAGTCCAACAGAGATGGATAGAGACGAAGAGAGCAGAAAAGAGTCGAATAGGGCAGAATAGGGCCGAAATGGCTGAATAGGGCCAAACAAGGCCTAATCGTGCAGAATCCAGCAGAATCAACGCAATTCGAGCCAAGTCGAGCCGAATGGAGCGAAATGGAGCCAAATAGAGCCGATTCGAACCGAATCAAGCTGATTCAAGCCTAATCGCGTGGAAATGCATTGAATCGAATCGGATCAAATAGATTAGAGAAGGGGACGAGAGGGGCGGGGAGGGTAGAATAGAACAGAACAGTAGAGAATAGAAAGAATAGAATATAGTTCAGTAGGGTAGAGCAGAGAAGAGTCGAGTAGAGTAGAACTGAGTCGAATGGAGTCAAATAGTGCAGGATATAGCTGAAAAGAACCAATTCTAGCCGAATTGAGCCAAGTGGAAACAAAACGAGATGAATCGCTTCGAATTGCTTCGAATTGCGTCCAGTCGAATCGATTAGAGTAGGGTAGGGTAGAACAGAATAGAGTAGAATGGTGTAGAATGGAGTAGAATGGAGTCCAATGGAGTTGAATAGAGACAGATAGAGTAGAAAAGAGTCGAATTGAGTCGAATAGGGCCGAATAAGCTGAAGCGAGCCAAGTCGAGTTGAAACGAACAGAATCGAGCTGAATCGAAGCGATTCTAGCCAAATCGAGCTGAATCGAGCTGATGTGGCTGCATCGAGCCGATTCACGCAAAATCGCGTCCAACCGCATCAAAATGCTTTGAATCGAATCAAATGGAATAGAATAGGTTAGGGTAGGGTAGTTTCTGATAGGGTAAGCTAGGGTAGAAGAAAGTAGACTACAGTAGAGTAGACAAGAGAAGGCTAGAGTAGTAGCCTAGACTAGTAAGCTGGACTAGTCAGCTAGAACTGGTGGCATAGATCAGTAGCCTAGACAACTAGCCTTGAATAGTACCATTGCCTTGACAAGTACCCTAAGTCATCCGAACTAGTACCCTTGCCTTAACCAGTAGTCTTTAACTAGTCCCTTTGCCTCCAACAGTAGTCTTAACTAGTACCTCGCCTTAACTCGTATGCTTAACTAGTGCCCTTAACTAGTAGCCTTGCCTTAACTAGTAGCCTTAACTAGCATCCTGGCATAAACTAGTAGCCTAAACTACTGACCTTGCCTTAATCAGTACCCCCAACAAGTACCCATGCCTTAACTAGTACCCTGAACTACTATCCTGGCCTTAACTAGTACCCTAACTAGTACCCTAGCTTTAACTAGTAGCCTGAACTAGTACCCTTGCGTTAAGTAGTACCCTTGCTTTAAGTAGTACCCTTGCCCGAACTAATACCCTTATTAAGTACCGCACGGCGCGGTAGAATAGGGTACGGTAGCATGCGGTGGAACAGAGAAAATAGAATAGACCAGCAATGGTCAGGGTAGGTTAGTTTAGTGTAGGGTATGGTAGATAGCATAGGATGGAATAGAGAAAATAGAAAACGAGAATAGAATACAACAGAATAGAAAAGAACAGGCTAGATTAGGATAGGGTAGGTCGGGGTAGGGTTCTGTAGAATAGAATAGTGTAGAATGGAGTCGAATGGTGTGGAATGGAGTCGAACAGAGATGAATAGGGTAGAAAAGGGTTGACTAGAGCGGAATAGCTCCAAACAGGACCAAATAGGGCCGAACCGAGCCGAATCAAGGCAAATCGAGCCGAATCGAGTCGGATCGACCACGTTCGAGCCGAATGGAGCCGAAATGAGCCAAAGAGAGACAAACAAAATGAACCGAGCAAAATCACACCTAATCGCATCGAATCTCGTTTAATTCCATCAAATCCCACCAAAAGCCATCGAAACTCATGGAATCTCACCGAATCCCATCTAATTGTGTCAAATCGGGTCGAATGGTGTCGAATTGAATGGAACCGAATTAAATTGAATAGATTAGAGTAGTGTAGGTTAGGCTGGGATTCAGTAGGTTAGGGCACAGAAGAATAGAATAGAGTAGAACAGAAGAGAATACAAAGAGTAGAATGGAGTAGAGTTGAGTAGAGTAGAATAGTCAGAGTTGAGTAGTGCAGAATAGAGATGAATAGATCCAATTCAAGTCAATTGAGTCGAATGGAGAGGTAACGAGTCAAATCACGATGAATCAAATCGAATTGAATAGATTACAGCAAAATAGAGTAGGGTAGAGTAGAATACTTTAAAATGGAGTAGAACGGTGAGCAATGGAATCGAATGGAGTAGAATAGAGTAGAAAAGAGCCGTAGAGGGCCCAAGAGGGCTGAGTCGAGCTGAAGTGAGGCAAATCGAGACTAATGGAGCCGAATCGAGCCTAATCAAGCCGAATCGACACTATTCGAGCCAAATGGAGCCGAATGGACACGAATCGAACCAATTCAACCTGACTCTTGTCAAAATTCGTCGAATCGAATTGAATAGATTAGAGTAGGGGAGGTTCGGGTAGGGTAGGGTAGGGTAGACTAGAGTAGAGTAGAATAGAATACAACAGAACAATACAGAATGAATACAGAAAAGAGTAGGCTAGAGTAGAGTAGCGGGGAATAGAGTAGAGTAGAATAGATTCAAACAGAGACAAATAAGGCCAAATCGAGCCGAATCGCGTCGAAATGGGTTGAATCAAATCCAATCAAATGGATTAGAATACATTAGAGTTGGGTAGCGTAGGGTAGGGTAGAATAGAGTAGAACAGAATAGAAATAATACAATAGAATAGGGGAGTAGACTAGAGTACAACAGACTAGAATAGAGTCGAATAGAGCTGAATAGAGCCAAATGGAGACAAAATGAGAGGAATCGCATCGAATCGATTTGAGTAAATTAGAGTGGTGTAGGTTAGGGTAGAGCAGAATAGAGTAGAATAGCATAGAATGGTGTGGAATGAATAGAATGGAGTGGAATGGAGTTAAATAGAGACGAATAGAGCAGAAAAGAGTCGAATAGAGCAGAACAGGGCCGAATAAGGCCGAATCGAGCTGCGTCAAGCTTAATCGCGTCGAATCGCGTTAAATGCGTCAAATCCAATTGAAACGTATAGATTAGACACGGGAAGGGGAGGGTAGAATAGAACAGAATAGAGTAGAATAGAAGAGATTAGAACAAAATAGGGCTAGAATAGAATAGAGTGGAAAAGAGTAGAGTCGAATAGAGCCGAATAGGCCGAGTAGAGACGAATAGAGACGAACGGAGCTGAATACAGCCAAAAAGAGCCTTAGTGCCGAATCGCACCTAATCGAGCTGAATCAAGCAGATTCGCACCGACTGTCCCCGAATAGCGTCGGATCGCATCGAATCGAGTTGAGTCACATCGTTTTGCATCAAACAAGGTCAAACTGCTTCATATTGGGTCGAATCCCATCGTATCAGGTCGAATAACCTCGAATTGTGTCAAATCTCATAGAATCCGACTGAATCACGGTGAATAGCATGGAATCGCATCAAATCTCTTTGAATCCCTTCGAATGCCTTCAGATCTGTTCGAATCCAGTCGAAAGCTGCCCAATCACGTCGAATTGAATTGAATTGAATCAAGTAGATTAAAGTAGGGTAGGTTTGGGTGGGGTGCAGCAGGGTTGGGTAGGGTAGAATAGAATAGAGTACGACAGAATAGGAGAGAACAGAACAGAATAGAAAGAATACAACAGAATACAATAGAGTAGAATAGAGTCAAAGAGTGCACAACATAGCCGAATTGAGCCAAATGGAGACAAAACGAGGCGAATCGCATCGAATCGCTTTGAATCAGGTCAAATCAAATCGAACCGATTAGAATAGATTAGGGTAGGGAAGGGCAGAATAAAATAGAGGAGAATAGTATAGAACGGAATAGAATGAAGTTGAATGGAGTCCAACAGAGATGGATAGAGACGAAGAGAGCAGAAAAGAGTCGAATAGGGCAGAATAGGGCCGAAATGGCTGAATAGGGCCAAACAAGGCCTAATCGTGCAGAATCCAGCAGAATCAACGCAATTCGAGCCAAGTCGAGCCGAATGGAGCGAAATGGAGCCAAATAGAGCCGATTCGAACCGAATCAAGCTGATTCAAGCCTAATCGCGTGGAAATGCATTGAATCGAATCGGATCAAATAGATTAAAGAAGGGGACGAGAGGGGCGGGGAGGGTAGAATCGAACAGAACAGAACAGTAGAGAATAGAAAGAATAGAATATAGTTCAGTAGGGTAGAGCAGAGAAGAGTCGAGTAGAGTAGAACTGAGTCGAATGGAGTCAAATAGTGCAGGATATAGCTGAAAAGAACCAATTCTAGCCGAATTGAGCCAAATGGAAACAAAACGAGATGAATCGCTTCGAATTGCTTCGAATTGCGTCCAGTCGAATCGATTAGAGTAGGGTAGGGTAGAACAGAATAGAGTAGAATGGTGTAGAATGGAGTAGAATGGAGTCCAATGGAGTTGAATAGAGACAGATAGAGTAGAAAAGAGTCGAATTGAGTCGAATAGGGCCGAATAAGCTGAAGCGAGCCAAGTCGAGTTGAAACGAACAGAATCGAGCTGAATCGAAGCGATTCTAGCCAAATCGAGCTGAATCGAGCTGATGTGGCTGCATCGAGCCGATTCACGCAAAATCGCGTCCAACCGCATCAAAATGCTTTGAATCGAATCAAATGGAATAGAATAGGTTAGGGTAGGGTAGTTTCTGATAGGGTAAGCTAGGGTAGAAGAAAGTAGACTACAGTAGAGTAGACAAGAGAAGGCTAGAGTAGTAGCCTAGACTAGTAAGCTGGACTAGTCAGCTAGAACTGGTGGCATAGATCAGTAGCCTAGACAACTAGCCTTGAATAGTACCATTGCCTTGACAAGTACCCTAAGTCATCCGAACTAGTACCCTTGCCTTAACCAGTAGTCTTTAACTAGTCCCTTTGCCTCCAACAGTAGTCTTAACTAGTACCTCGCCTTAACTCGTATGCTTAACTAGTGCCCTTAACTAGTAGCCTTGCCTTAACTAGTAGCCTTAACTAGCATCCTGGCATAAACTAGTAGCCTAAACTACTGACCTTGCCTTAATCAGTACCCCCAACAAGTACCCATGCCTTAACTAGTACCCTGAACTACTATCCTGGCCTTAACTAGTACCCTAACTAGTACCCTAGCTTTAACTAGTAGCCTGAACTAGTACCCTTGCGTTAAGTAGTACCCTTGCCCGAACTAATACCCTTATTAAGTACCGCACGGCGCGGTAGAATAGGGTACGGTAGCATGCGGTGGAACAGAGAAAATAGAATAGACCAGCAATGGTCAGGGTAGGTTAGTTTAGTGTAGGGTATGGTAGATAGCATAGGATGGAATAGAGAAAATAGAAAACGAGAATAGAATACAACAGAATAGAAAAGAACAGGCTAGATTAGGATAGGGTAGGTCGGGGTAGGGTTCTGTAGAATAGAATAGTGTAGAATGGAGTCGAATGGTGTGGAATGGAGTCGAACAGAGATGAATAGGGTAGAAAAGGGTTGACTAGAGCGGAATAGCTCCAAACAGGACCAAATAGGGCCGAACCGAGCCGAATCAAGGCAAATCGAGCCGAATCGAGTCGGATCGACCACGTTCGAGCCGAATGGAGCCGAAATGAGCCAAAGAGAGACAAACAAAATGAACCGAGCAAAATCACACCTAATCGCATCGAATCTCGTTTAATTCCATCAAATCCCACCAAAAGCCATCGAAACTCATGGAATCTCACCGAATCCCATCTAATTGTGTCAAATCGGGTCGAATGGTGTCGAATTGAATGGAACCGAATTAAATTGAATAGATTAGAGTAGTGTAGGTTAGGCTGGGATTCAGTAGGTTAGGGCACAGAAGAATAGAATAGAGTAGAACAGAAGAGAATACAAAGAGTAGAATGGAGTAGAGTTGAGTAGAGTAGAATAGTCAGAGTTGAGTAGTGCAGAATAGAGATGAATAGATCCAATTCAAGTCAATTGAGTCGAATGGAGAGGTAACGAGTCAAATCACGATGAATCAAATCGAATTGAATAGATTACAGCAAAATAGAGTAGGGTAGAGTAGAATACTTTAAAATGGAGTAGAACGGTGAGCAATGGAATCGAATGGAGTAGAATAGAGTAGAAAAGAGCCGTAGAGGGCCCAAGAGGGCTGAGTCGAGCTGAAGTGAGGCAAATCGAGACTAATGGAGCCGAATCGAGCCTAATCAAGCCGAATCGACACTATTCGAGCCAAATGGAGCCGAATGGACACGAATCGAACCAATTCAACCTGACTCTTGTCAAAATTCGTCGAATCGAATTGAATAGATTAGAGTAGGGGAGGTTCGGGTAGGGTAGGGTAGGGTAGACTAGAGTAGAGTAGAATAGAATACAACAGAACAATACAGAATGAATACAGAAAAGAGTAGGCTAGAGTAGAGTAGCGGGGAATAGAGTAGAGTAGAATAGATTCAAACAGAGACAAATAAGGCCAAATCGAGCCGAATCGCGTCGAAATGGGTTGAATCAAATCCAATCAAGTGGATTAGAATACATTAGAGTTGGGTAGCGTAGGGTAGGGTAGAATAGAGTAGAACAGAATAGAAATAATACAATAGAATAGGGGAGTAGACTAGAGTACAACAGACTAGAATAGAGTCGAATAGAGCTGAATAGAGCCAAATGGAGACAAAATGAGAGGAATCGCATCGAATCGATTTGAGTAAATTAGAGTGGTGTAGGTTAGGGTAGAGCAGAATAGAGTAGAATAGCATAGAATGGTGTGGAATGAATAGAATGGAGTGGAATGGAGTTAAATAGAGACGAATAGAGCAGAAAAGAGTCGAATAGAGCAGAACAGGGCCGAATAAGGCCGAATCGAGCTGCGTCAAGCTTAATCGCGTCGAATCGCGTTAAATGCGTCAAATCCAATTGAAACGTATAGATTAGACACGGGAAGGGGAGGGTAGAATAGAACAGAATAGAGTAGAATAGAAGAGATTAGAACAAAATAGGGCTAGAATAGAATAGAGTGGAAAAGAGTAGAGTCGAATAGAGCCGAATAGGCCGAGTAGAGACGAATAGAGACGAACGGAGCTGAATACAGCCAAAAAGAGCCTTAGTGCCGAATCGCACCTAATCGAGCTGAATCAAGCAGATTCGCACCGACTGTCCCCGAATAGCGTCGGATCGCATCGAATCGAGTTGAGTCACATCGTTTTGCATCAAACAAGGTCAAACTGCTTCATATTGGGTCGAATCCCATGGTATCAGGTCGAATAACCTCGAATTGTGTCAAATCTCATAGAATCCGACTGAATCACGGTGAATAGCATGGAATCGCATCAAATCTCTTTGAATCCCTTCGAATGCCTTCAGATCTGTTCGAATCCAGTCGAAAGCTGCCCAATCACGTCGAATTGAATTGAATTGAATCAAGTAGATTAAAGTAGGGTAGGTTTGGGTGGGGTGCAGCAGGGTTGGGTAGGGTAGAATAGAATAGAGTACAACAGAATAGGAGAGAACAGAACAGAATAGAAAGAATACAACAGAATACAATAGAGTAGAATAGAGTCAAATAGTGCACAACATAGCCGAATTGAGCCAAATGGAGACAAAACGAGGCGAATCGCATCGAATCGCTTTGAATCAGGTCAAATCAAATCGAACCGATTAGAATAGATTAGGGTAGGGAAGGGCAGAATAAAATAGAGGAGAATAGTATAGAATGGAATAGAATGAAGTTGAATGGAGTCCAACAGAGATGGATAGAGACGAAGAGAGCAGAAAAGAGTCGAATAGGGCAGAATAGGGCCGAAATGGCTGAATAGGGCCAAACAAGGCCTAATCGTGCAGAATCCAGCAGAATCAACGCAATTCGAGCCAAGTCGAGCCGAATGGAGCGAAATGGAGCCAAATAGAGCCGATTCGAACCGAATCAAGCTGATTCAAGCCTAATCGCGTGGAAATGCATTGAATCGAATCGGATCAAATAGATTAGAGAAGGGGACGAGAGGGGCGGGGAGGGTAGAATCGAACAGAACAGAACAGTAGAGAATAGAAAGAATAGAATATAGTTCAGTAGGGTAGAGCAGAGAAGAGTCGAGTAGAGTAGAACTGAGTCGAATGGAGTCAAATAGTGCAGGATATAGCTGAAAAGAACCAATTCTAGCCGAATTGAGCCAAATGGAAACAAAACGAGATGAATCGCTTCGAATTGCTTCGAATTGCGTCCAATCGAATCGATTAGAGTAGGGTAGGGTAGAACAGAATAGAGTAGAATGGTGTAGAATGGAGTCCAATGGAGTTGAATAGAGACAGATAGAGTAGAAAAGAGTCGAATTGAGTCGAATAGGGCCGAATAAGCTGAAGCGAGCCAAGTCGAGTTGAAACGAACAGAATCGAGCTGAATCGAAGCGATTCTAGCCAAATCGAGCTGAATCGAGCTGATGTGGCTGCATCGAGCCGATTCACGCAAAATCGCGTCCAACCGCATCAAAATGCTTTGAATCGAATCAAATGGAATAGAATAGGTTAGGGTAGGGTAGTTTCTGATAGGGTAAGCTAGGGTAGAAGAAAGTAGACTACAGTAGAGTAGACAAGAGAAGGCTAGAGTAGTAGCCTAGACTAGTAAGCTGGACTAGTCAGCTAGAACTGGTGGCATAGATCAGTAGCCTAGACAACTAGCCTTGAATAGTACCATTGCCTTGACAAGTACCCTAAGTCATCCGAACTAGTACCCTTGCCTTAACCAGTAGTCTTTAACTAGTCCCTTTGCCTCCAACAGTAGTCTTAACTAGTACCTCGCCTTAACTCGTATGCTTAACTAGTGCCCTTAACTAGTAGCCTTGCCTTAACTAGTAGCCTTAACTAGCATCCTGGCATAAACTAGTAGCCTAAACTACTGACCTTGCCTTAATCAGTACCCCCAACAAGTACCCATGCCTTAACTAGTACCCTGAACTACTATCCTGGCCTTAACTAGTACCCTAACTAGTACCCTAGCTTTAACTAGTAGCCTGAACTAGTACCCTTGCGTTAAGTAGTACCCTTGCCCGAACTAATACCCTTATTAAGTACCGCACGGCGCGGTAGAATAGGGTACGGTAGCATGCGGTGGAACAGAGAAAATAGAATAGACCAGCAATGGTCAGGGTAGGTTAGTTTAGTGTAGGGTATGGTAGATAGCATAGGATGGAATAGAGAAAATAGAAAACGAGAATAGAATACAACAGAATAGAAAAGAACAGGCTAGATTAGGATAGGGTAGGTCGGGGTAGGGTTCTGTAGAATAGAATAGTGTAGAATGGAGTCGAATGGTGTGGAATGGAGTCGAACAGAGATGAATAGGGTAGAAAAGGGTTGACTAGAGCGGAATAGCTCCAAACAGGACCAAATAGGGCCGAACCGAGCCGAATCAAGGCAAATCGAGCCGAATCGAGTCGGATCGACCACGTTCGAGCTGAATGGAGCCGAATGGAGCCGAAATGAGCCAAAGAGAGACAAACAAAATGAACCGAGCAAAATCACACCTAATCGCATCGAATCTCGTTTAATTCCATCAAATCCCACCAAAAGCCATCGAAACTCATGGAATCTCACCGAATCCCATCTAATTGTGTCAAATCGGGTCGAATGGTGTCGAATTGAATGGAACCGAATTAAATTGAATAGATTAGAGTAGTGTAGGTTAGGCTGGGATTCAGTAGGTTAGGGCACAGAAGAATAGAATAGAGTAGAACAGAAGAGAATACAAAGAGTAGAATGGAGTAGAGTTGAGTAGAGTAGAATAGTCAGAGTTGAGTAGTGCAGAATAGAGATGAATAGATCCAATTCAAGTCAATTGAGTCGAATGGAGAGGTAACGAGTCAAATCACGATGAATCAAATCGAATTGAATAGATTACAGCAAAATAGAGTAGGGTAGAGTAGAATACTTTAAAATGGAGTAGAACGGTGAGCAATGGAATCGAATGGAGTAGAATAGAGTAGAAAAGAGCCGTAGAGGGCCCAAGAGGGCTGAGTCGAGCTGAAGTGAGGCAAATCGAGACTAATGGAGCCGAATCGAGCCTAATCAAGCCGAATCGACACTATTCGAGCCAAATGGAGCCGAATGGACACGAATCGAACCAATTCAACCTGACTCTTGTCAAAATTCGTCGAATCGAATTGAATAGATTAGAGTAGGGGAGGTTCGGGTAGGGTAGGGTAGGGTAGACTAGAGTAGAGTAGAATAGAATACAACAGAACAATACAGAATGAATACAGAAAAGAGTAGGCTAGAGTAGAGTAGCGGGGAATAGAGTAGAGTAGAATAGATTCAAACAGAGACAAATAAGGCCAAATCGAGCCGAATCGCGTCGAAATGGGTTGAATCAAATCCAATCAAGTGGATTAGAATACATTAGAGTTGGGTAGCGTAGGGTAGGGTAGAATAGAGTAGAACAGAATAGAAATAATACAATAGAATAGGGGAGTAGACTAGAGTACAACAGACTAGAATAGAGTCGAATAGAGCTGAATAGAGCCAAATGGAGACAAAATGAGAGGAATCGCATCGAATCGATTTGAGTAAATTAGAGTGGTGTAGGTTAGGGTAGAGCAGAATAGAGTAGAATAGCATAGAATGGTGTGGAATGAATAGAATGGAGTGGAATGGAGTTAAATAGAGACGAATAGAGCAGAAAAGAGTCGAATAGAGCAGAACAGGGCCGAATAAGGCCGAATCGAGCTGCGTCAAGCTTAATCGCGTCGAATCGCGTTAAATGCGTCAAATCCAATTGAAACGTATAGATTAGACACGGGAAGGGGAGGGTAGAATAGAACAGAATAGAGTAGAATAGAAGAGATTAGAACAAAATAGGGCTAGAATAGAATAGAGTGGAAAAGAGTAGAGTCGAATAGAGCCGAATAGGCCGAGTAGAGACGAATAGAGACGAACGGAGCTGAATACAGCCAAAAAGAGCCTTAGTGCCGAATCGCACCTAATCGAGCTGAATCAAGCAGATTCGCACCGACTGTCCCCGAATAGCGTCGGATCGCATCGAATCGAGTTGAGTCACATCGTTTTGCATCAAACAAGGTCAAACTGCTTCATATTGGGTCGAATCCCATGGTATCAGGTCGAATAACCTCGAATTGTGTCAAATCTCATAGAATCCGACTGAATCACGGTGAATAGCATGGAATCGCATCAAATCTCTTTGAATCCCTTCGAATGCCTTCAGATCTGTTCGAATCCAGTCGAAAGCTGCCCAATCACGTCGAATTGAATTGAATTGAATCAAGTAGATTAAAGTAGGGTAGGTTTGGGTGGGGTGCAGCAGGGTTGGGTAGGGTAGAATAGAATAGAGTACAACAGAATAGGAGAGAACAGAACAGAATAGAAAGAATACAACAGAATACAATAGAGTAGAATAGAGTCAAATAGTGCACAACATAGCCGAATTGAGCCAAATGGAGACAAAACGAGGCGAATCGCATCGAATCGCTTTGAATCAGGTCAAATCAAATCGAACCGATTAGAATAGATTAGGGTAGGGAAGGGCAGAATAAAATAGAGGAGAATAGTATAGAATGGAATAGAATGAAGTTGAATGGAGTCCAACAGAGATGGATAGAGACGAAGAGAGCAGAAAAGAGTCGAATAGGGCAGAATAGGGCCGAAATGGCTGAATAGGGCCAAACAAGGCCTAATCGTGCAGAATCCAGCAGAATCAACGCAATTCGAGCCAAGTCGAGCCGAATGGAGCGAAATGGAGCCAAATAGAGCCGATTCGAACCGAATCAAGCTGATTCAAGCCTAATCGCGTGGAAATGCATTGAATCGAATCGGATCAAATAGATTAGAGAAGGGGACGAGAGGGGCGGGGAGGGTAGAATCGAACAGAACAGAACAGTAGAGAATAGAAAGAATAGAATATAGTTCAGTAGGGTAGAGCAGAGAAGAGTCGAGTAGAGTAGAACTGAGTCGAATGGAGTCAAATAGTGCAGGATATAGCTGAAAAGAACCAATTCTAGCCGAATTGAGCCAAATGGAAACAAAACGAGATGAATCGCTTCGAATTGCTTCGAATTGCGTCCAATCGAATCGATTAGAGTAGGGTAGGGTAGAACAGAATAGAGTAGAATGGTGTAGAATGGAGTCCAATGGAGTTGAATAGAGACAGATAGAGTAGAAAAGAGTCGAATTGAGTCGAATAGGGCCGAATAAGCTGAAGCGAGCCAAGTCGAGTTGAAACGAACAGAATCGAGCTGAATCGAAGCGATTCTAGCCAAATCGAGCTGAATCGAGCTGATGTGGCTGCATCGAGCCGATTCACGCAAAATCGCGTCCAACCGCATCAAAATGCTTTGAATCAAATCAAATGGAATAGAATAGGTTAGGGTAGGGTAGTTTCTGATAGGGTAAGCTAGGGTAGAAGAAAGTAGACTACAGTAGAGTAGACAAGAGAAGGCTAGA
This sequence comes from Elephas maximus indicus, assembly GCF_024166365.1. Classification (NCBI taxonomy): domain Eukaryota; kingdom Metazoa; phylum Chordata; class Mammalia; order Proboscidea; family Elephantidae; genus Elephas; species Elephas maximus. The sequence goes on from NC_064836.1 coordinate 4,045,947, forward strand.
GTAGTAGCCTAGACTAGTAAGCTGGACTAGTCAGCTAGAACTGGTGGCATAGATCAGTAGCCTAGACAACTAGCCTTGAATAGTACCATTGCCTTGACAAGTACCCTAAGTCATCCGAACTAGTACCCTTGCCTTAACCAGTAGTCTTTAACTAGTCCCTTTGCCTCCAACAGTAGTCTTAACTAGTACCTCGCCTTAACTCGTACGCTTAACTAGTGCCCTTAACTAGTAGCCTTGCCTTAACTAGTAGCCTTAACTAGCATCCTGGCATAAACTAGTAGCCTAAACTACTGACCTTGCCTTAATCAGTACCCCCAACAAGTACCCATGCCTTAACTAGTACCCTGAACTACTATCCTGGCCTTAACTAGTACCCTAACTAGTACCCTAGCTTTAACTAGTAGCCTGAACTAGTACCCTTGCGTTAAGTAGTACCCTTGCCCGAACTAATACCCTTATTAAGTACCGCACGGCGCGGTAGAATAGGGTACGGTAGCATGCGGTGGAACAGAGAAAATAGAATAGACCAGCAATGGTCAGGGTAGGTTAGTTTAGTGTAGGGTATGGTAGATAGCATAGGATGGAATAGAGAAAATAGAAAACGAGAATAGAATACAACAGAATAGAAAAGAACAGGCTAGATTAGGATAGGGTAGGTCGGGGTAGGGTTCTGTAGAATAGAATAGTGTAGAATGGAGTCGAATGGTGTGGAATGGAGTCGAACAGAGATGAATAGGGTAGAAAAGGGTTGACTAGAGCGGAATAGCTCCAAACAGGACCAAATAGGGCCGAACCGAGCCGAATCAAGGCAAATCGAGCCGAATCGAGTCGGATCGACCACGTTCGAGCTGAATGGAGCCGAATGGAGCCGAAATGAGCCAAAGAGAGACAAACAAAATGAACCGAGCAAAATCACACCTAATCGCATCGAATCTCGTTTAATTCCATCAAATCCCACCAAAAGCCATCGAAACTCATGGAATCTCACCGAATCCCATCTAATTGTGTCAAATCGGGTCGAATGGTGTCGAATTGAATGGAACCGAATTAAATTGAATAGATTAGAGTAGTGTAGGTTAGGCTGGGATTCAGTAGGTTAGGGCACAGAAGAATAGAATAGAGTAGAACAGAAGAGAATACAAAGAGTAGAATGGAGTAGAGTTGAGTAGAGTAGAATAGTCAGAGTTGAGTAGTGCAGAATAGAGATGAATAGATCCAATTCAAGTCAATTGAGTCGAATGGAGAGGTAACGAGTCAAATCACGATGAATCAAATCGAATTGAATAGATTACAGCAAAATAGAGTAGGGTAGAGTAGAATACTTTAAAATGGAGTAGAACGGTGAGCAATGGAATCGAATGGAGTAGAATAGAGTAGAAAAGAGCCGTAGAGGGCCCAAGAGGGCTGAGTCGAGCTGAAGTGAGGCAAATCGAGACTAATGGAGCCGAATCGAGCCTAATCAAGCCGAATCGACACTATTCGAGCCAAATGGAGCCGAATGGACACGAATCGAACCAATTCAACCTGACTCTTGTCAAAATTCGTCGAATCGAATTGAATAGATTAGAGTAGGGGAGGTTCGGGTAGGGTAGGGTAGGGTAGACTAGAGTAGAGTAGAATAGAATACAACAGAACAATACAGAATGAATACAGAAAAGAGTAGGCTAGAGTAGAGTAGCGGGGAATAGAGTAGAGTAGAATAGATTCAAACAGAGACAAATAAGGCCAAATCGAGCCGAATCGCGTCGAAATGGGTTGAATCAAATCCAATCAAGTGGATTAGAATACATTAGAGTTGGGTAGCGTAGGGTAGGGTAGAATAGAGTAGAACAGAATAGAAATAATACAATAGAATAGGGGAGTAGACTAGAGTACAACAGACTAGAATAGAGTCGAATAGAGCTGAATAGAGCCAAATGGAGACAAAATGAGAGGAATCGCATCGAATCGATTTGAGTAAATTAGAGTGGTGTAGGTTAGGGTAGAGCAGAATAGAGTAGAATAGCATAGAATGGTGTGGAATGAATAGAATGGAGTGGAATGGAGTTAAATAGAGACGAATAGAGCAGAAAAGAGTCGAATAGAGCAGAACAGGGCCGAATAAGGCCGAATCGAGCTGCGTCAAGCTTAATCGCGTCGAATCGCGTTAAATGCGTCAAATCCAATTGAAACGTATAGATTAGACACGGGAAGGGGAGGGTAGAATAGAACAGAATAGAGTAGAATAGAAGAGATTAGAACAAAATAGGGCTAGAATAGAATAGAGTGGAAAAGAGTAGAGTCGAATAGAGCCGAATAGGCCGAGTAGAGACGAATAGAGACGAACGGAGCTGAATACAGCCAAAAAGAGCCTTAGTGCCGAATCGCACCTAATCGAGCTGAATCAAGCAGATTCGCACCGACTGTCCCCGAATAGCGTCGGATCGCATCGAATCGAGTTGAGTCACATCGTTTTGCATCAAACAAGGTCAAACTGCTTCATATTGGGTCGAATCCCATCGTATCAGGTCGAATAACCTCGAATTGTGTCAAATCTCATAGAATCCGACTGAATCACGGTGAATAGCATGGAATCGCATCAAATCTCTTTGAATCCCTTCGAATGCCTTCAGATCTGTTCGAATCCAGTCGAAAGCTGCCCAATCACGTCGAATTGAATTGAATTGAATCAAGTAGATTAAAGTAGGGTAGGTTTGGGTGGGGTGCAGCAGGGTTGGGTAGGGTAGAATAGAATAGAGTACGACAGAATAGGAGAGAACAGAACAGAATAGAAAGAATACAACAGAATACAATAGAGTAGAATAGAGTCAAAGAGTGCACAACATAGCCGAATTGAGCCAAATGGAGACAAAACGAGGCGAATCGCATCGAATCGCTTTGAATCAGGTCAAATCAAATCGAACCGATTAGAATAGATTAGGGTAGGGAAGGGCAGAATAAAATAGAGGAGAATAGTATAGAACGGAATAGAATGAAGTTGAATGGAGTCCAACAGAGATGGATAGAGACGAAGAGAGCAGAAAAGAGTCGAATAGGGCAGAATAGGGCCGAAATGGCTGAATAGGGCCAAACAAGGCCTAATCGTGCAGAATCCAGCAGAATCAACGCAATTCGAGCCAAGTCGAGCCGAATGGAGCGAAATGGAGCCAAATAGAGCCGATTCGAACCGAATCAAGCTGATTCAAGCCTAATCGCGTGGAAATGCATTGAATCGAATCGGATCAAATAGATTAGAGAAGGGGACGAGAGGGGCGGGGAGGGTAGAATCGAACAGAACAGAACAGTAGAGAATAGAAAGAATAGAATATAGTTCAGTAGGGTAGAGCAGAGAAGAGTCGAGTAGAGTAGAACTGAGTCGAATGGAGTCAAATAGTGCAGGATATAGCTGAAAAGAACCAATTCTAGCCGAATTGAGCCAAATGGAAACAAAACGAGATGAATCGCTTCGAATTGCTTCGAATTGCGTCCAATCGAATCGATTAGAGTAGGGTAGGGTAGAACAGAATAGAGTAGAATGGTGTAGAATGGAGTAGAATGGAGTCCAATGGAGTTGAATAGAGACAGATAGAGTAGAAAAGAGTCGAATTGAGTCGAATAGGGCCGAATAAGCTGAAGCGAGCCAAGTCGAGTTGAAACGAACAGAATCGAGCTGAATCGAAGCGATTCTAGCCAAATCGAGCTGAATCGAGCTGATGTGGCTGCATCGAGCCGATTCACGCAAAATCGCGTCCAACCGCATCAAAATGCTTTGAATCGAATCAAATGGAATAGAATAGGTTAGGGTAGGGTAGTTTCTGATAGGGTAAGCTAGGGTAGAAGAAAGTAGACTACAGTAGAGTAGACAAGAGAAGGCTAGAGTAGTAGCCTAGACTAGTAAGCTGGACTAGTCAGCTAGAACTGGTGGCATAGATCAGTAGCCTAGACAACTAGCCTTGAATAGTACCATTGCCTTGACAAGTACCCTAAGTCATCCGAACTAGTACCCTTGCCTTAACCAGTAGTCTTTAACTAGTCCCTTTGCCTCCAACAGTAGTCTTAACTAGTACCTCGCCTTAACTCGTATGCTTAACTAGTGCCCTTAACTAGTAGCCTTGCCTTAACTAGTAGCCTTAACTAGCATCCTGGCATAAACTAGTAGCCTAAACTACTGACCTTGCCTTAATCAGTACCCCCAACAAGTACCCATGCCTTAACTAGTACCCTGAACTACTATCCTGGCCTTAACTAGTACCCTAACTAGTACCCTAGCTTTAACTAGTAGCCTGAACTAGTACCCTTGCGTTAAGTAGTACCCTTGCCCGAACTAATACCCTTATTAAGTACCGCACGGCGCGGTAGAATAGGGTACGGTAGCATGCGGTGGAACAGAGAAAATAGAATAGACCAGCAATGGTCAGGGTAGGTTAGTTTAGTGTAGGGTATGGTAGATAGCATAGGATGGAATAGAGAAAATAGAAAACGAGAATAGAATACAACAGAATAGAAAAGAACAGGCTAGATTAGGATAGGGTAGGTCGGGGTAGGGTTCTGTAGAATAGAATAGTGTAGAATGGAGTCGAATGGTGTGGAATGGAGTCGAACAGAGATGAATAGGGTAGAAAAGGGTTGACTAGAGCGGAATAGCTCCAAACAGGACCAAATAGGGCCGAACCGAGCCGAATCAAGGCAAATCGAGCCGAATCGAGTCGGATCGACCACGTTCGAGCTGAATGGAGCCGAATGGAGCCGAAATGAGCCAAAGAGAGACAAACAAAATGAACCGAGCAAAATCACACCTAATCGCATCGAATCTCGTTTAATTCCATCAAATCCCACCAAAAGCCATCGAAACTCATGGAATCTCACCGAATCCCATCTAATTGTGTCAAATCGGGTCGAATGGTGTCGAATTGAATGGAACCGAATTAAATTGAATAGATTAGAGTAGTGTAGGTTAGGCTGGGATTCAGTAGGTTAGGGCACAGAAGAATAGAATAGAGTAGAACAGAAGAGAATACAAAGAGTAGAATGGAGTAGAGTTGAGTAGAGTAGAATAGTCAGAGTTGAGTAGTGCAGAATAGAGATGAATAGATCCAATTCAAGTCAATTGAGTCGAATGGAGAGGTAACGAGTCAAATCACGATGAATCAAATCGAATTGAATAGATTACAGCAAAATAGAGTAGGGTAGAGTAGAATACTTTAAAATGGAGTAGAACGGTGAGCAATGGAATCGAATGGAGTAGAATAGAGTAGAAAAGAGCCGTAGAGGGCCCAAGAGGGCTGAGTCGAGCTGAAGTGAGGCAAATCGAGACTAATGGAGCCGAATCGAGCCTAATCAAGCCGAATCGACACTATTCGAGCCAAATGGAGCCGAATGGACACGAATCGAAGCAATTCAACCTGACTCTTGTCAAAATTCGTCGAATCGAATTGAATAGATTAGAGTAGGGGAGGTTCGGGTAGGGTAGGGTAGGGTAGACTAGAGTAGAGTAGAATAGAATACAACAGAACAATACAGAATGAATACAGAAAAGAGTAGGCTAGAGTAGAGTAGCGGGGAATAGAGTAGAGTAGAATAGATTCAAACAGAGACAAATAAGGCCAAATCGAGCCGAATCGCGTCGAAATGGGTTGAATCAAATCCAATCAAGTGGATTAGAATACATTAGAGTTGGGTAGCGTAGGGTAGGGTAGAATAGAGTAGAACAGAATAGAAATAATACAATAGAATAGGGGAGTAGACTAGAGTACAACAGACTAGAATAGAGTCGAATAGAGCTGAATAGAGCCAAATGGAGACAAAATGAGAGGAATCGCATCGAATCGATTTGAGTAAATTAGAGTGGTGTAGGTTAGGGTAGAGCAGAATAGAGTAGAATAGCATAGAATGGTGTGGAATGAATAGAATGGAGTGGAATGGAGTTAAATAGAGACGAATAGAGCAGAAAAGAGTCGAATAGAGCAGAACAGGGCCGAATAAGGCCGAATCGAGCTGCGTCAAGCTTAATCGCGTCGAATCGCGTTAAATGCGTCAAATCCAATTGAAACGTATAGATTAGACACAGGAAGGGGAGGGTAGAATAGAACAGAATAGAGTAGAATAGAAGAGATTAGAACAAAATAGGGCTAGAATAGAATGGAGTGGAAAAGAGTAGAGTCGAATAGAGCCGAATAGGCCGAGTAGAGACGAATAGAGACGAACGGAGCTGAATACAGCCAAAAAGAGCCTTAGTGCCGAATCGCACCTAATCGAGCTGAATCAAGCAGATTCGCACCGACTGTCCCCGAATAGCGTCGGATCGCATCGAATCGAGTTGAGTCACATCGTTTTGCATCAAACAAGGTCAAACTGCTTCATATTGGGTCGAATCCCATCGTATCAGGTCGAATAACCTCGAATTGTGTCAAATCTCATAGAATCCGACTGAATCACGGTGAATAGCATGGAATCGCATCAAATCTCTTTGAATCCCTTCGAATGCCTTCAGATCTGTTCGAATCCAGTCGAAAGCTGCCCAATCACGTCGAATTGAATTGAATTGAATCAAGTAGATTAAAGTAGGGTAGGTTTGGGTGGGGTGCAGCAGGGTTGGGTAGGGTAGAATAGAATAGAGTACGACAGAATAGGAGAGAACAGAACAGAATAGAAAGAATACAACAGAATACAATAGAGTAGAATAGAGTCAAAGAGTGCACAACATAGCCGAATTGAGCCAAATGGAGACAAAACGAGGCGAATCGCATCGAATCGCTTTGAATCAGGTCAAATCAAATCGAACCGATTAGAATAGATTAGGGTAGGGAAGGGCAGAATAAAATAGAGGAGAATAGTATAGAACGGAATAGAATGAAGTTGAATGGAGTCCAACAGAGATGGATAGAGACGAAGAGAGCAGAAAAGAGTCGAATAGGGCAGAATAGGGCCGAAATGGCTGAATAGGGCCAAACAAGGCCTAATCGTGCAGAATCCAGCAGAATCAACGCAATTCGAGCCAAGTCGAGCCGAATGGAGCGAAATGGAGCCAAATAGAGCCGATTCGAACCGAATCAAGCTGATTCAAGCCTAATCGCGTGGAAATGCATTGAATCGAATCGGATCAAATAGATTAGAGAAGGGGACGAGAGGGGCGGGGAGGGTAGAATCGAACAGAACAGAACAGTAGAGAATAGAAAGAATAGAATATAGTTCAGTAGGGTAGAGCAGAGAAGAGTCGAGTAGAGTAGAACTGAGTCGAATGGAGTCAAATAGTGCAGGATATAGCTGAAAAGAACCAATTCTAGCCGAATTGAGCCAAATGGAAACAAAACGAGATGAATCGCTTCGAATTGCTTCGAATTGCGTCCAATCGAATCGATTAGAGTAGGGTAGGGTAGAACAGAATAGAGTAGAATGGTGTAGAATGGAGTCCAATGGAGTTGAATAGAGACAGATAGAGTAGAAAAGAGTCGAATTGAGTCGAATAGGGCCGAATAAGCTGAAGCGAGCCAAGTCGAGTTGAAACGAACAGAATCGAGCTGAATCGAAGCGATTCTAGCCAAATCGAGCTGAATCGAGCTGATGTGGCTGCATCGAGCCGATTCACGCAAAATCGCGTCCAACCGCATCAAAATGCTTTGAATCGAATCAAATGGAATAGAATAGGTTAGGGTAGGGTAGTTTCTGATAGGGTAAGCTAGGGTAGAAGAAAGTAGACTACAGTAGAGTAGACAAGAGAAGGCTAGAGTAGTAGCCTAGACTAGTAAGCTGGACTAGTCAGCTAGAACTGGTGGCATAGATCAGTAGCCTAGACAACTAGCCTTGAATAGTACCATTGCCTTGACAAGTACCCTAAGTCATCCGAACTAGTACCCTTGCCTTAACCAGTAGTCTTTAACTAGTCCCTTTGCCTCCAACAGTAGTCTTAACTAGTACCTCGCCTTAACTCGTATGCTTAACTAGTGCCCTTAACTAGTAGCCTTGCCTTAACTAGTAGCCTTAACTAGCATCCTGGCATAAACTAGTAGCCTAAACTACTGACCTTGCCTTAATCAGTACCCCCAACAAGTACCCATGCCTTAACTAGTACCCTGAACTACTATCCTGGCCTTAACTAGTACCCTAACTAGTACCCTAGCTTTAACTAGTAGCCTGAACTAGTACCCTTGCGTTAAGTAGTACCCTTGCCCGAACTAATACCCTTATTAAGTACCGCACGGCGCGGTAGAATAGGGTACGGTAGCATGCGGTGGAACAGAGAAAATAGAATAGACCAGCAATGGTCAGGGTAGGTTAGTTTAGTGTAGGGTATGGTAGATAGCATAGGATGGAATAGAGAAAATAGAAAACGAGAATAGAATACAACAGAATAGAAAAGAACAGGCTAGATTAGGATAGGGTAGGTCGGGGTAGGGTTCTGTAGGATAGAATAGTGTAGAATGGAGTCGAATGGTGTGGAATGGAGTCGAACAGAGATGAATAGGGTAGAAAAGGGTTGACTAGAGCGGAATAGCTCCAAACAGGACCAAATAGGGCCGAACCGAGCCGAATCAAGGCAAATCGAGCCGAATCGAGTCGGATCGACCACGTTCGAGCTGAATGGAGCCGAATGGAGCCGAAATGAGCCAAAGAGAGACAAACAAAATGAACCGAGCAAAATCACACCTAATCGCATCGAATCTCGTTTAATTCCATCAAATCCCACCAAAAGCCATCGAAACTCATGGAATCTCACCGAATCCCATCTAATTGTGTCAAATCGGGTCGAATGGTGTCGAATTGAATGGAACCGAATTAAATTGAATAGATTAGAGTAGTGTAGGTTAGGCTGGGATTCAGTAGGTTAGGGCACAGAAGAATAGAATAGAGTAGAACAGAAGAGAATACAAAGAGTAGAATGGAGTAGAGTTGAGTAGAGTAGAATAGTCAGAGTTGAGTAGTGCAGAATAGAGATGAATAGATCCAATTCAAGTCAATTGAGTCGAATGGAGAGGTAACGAGTCAAATCACGATGAATCAAATCGAATTGAATAGATTACAGCAAAATAGAGTAGGGTAGAGTAGAATACTTTAAAATGGAGTAGAACGGTGAGCAATGGAATCGAATGGAGTAGAATAGAGTAGAAAAGAGCCGTAGAGGGCCCAAGAGGGCTGAGTCGAGCTGAAGTGAGGCAAATCGAGACTAATGGAGCCGAATCGAGCCTAATCAAGCCGAATCGACACTATTCGAGCCAAATGGAGCCGAATGGACACGAATCGAAGCAATTCAACCTGACTCTTGTCAAAATTCGTCGAATCGAATTGAATAGATTAGAGTAGGGGAGGTTCGGGTAGGGTAGGGTAGGGTAGACTAGAGTAGAGTAGAATAGAATACAACAGAACAATACAGAATGAATACAGAAAAGAGTAGGCTAGAGTAGAGTAGCGGGGAATAGAGTAGAGTAGAATAGATTCAAACAGAGACAAATAAGGCCAAATCGAGCCGAATCGCGTCGAAATGGGTTGAATCAAATCCAATCAAGTGGATTAGAATACATTAGAGTTGGGTAGCGTAGGGTAGGGTAGAATAGAGTAGAACAGAATAGAAATAATACAATAGAATAGGGGAGTAGACTAGAGTACAACAGACTAGAATAGAGTCGAATAGAGCTGAATAGAGCCAAATGGAGACAAAATGAGAGGAATCGCATCGAATCGATTTGAGTAAATTAGAGTGGTGTAGGTTAGGGTAGAGCAGAATAGAGTAGAATAGCATAGAATGGTGTGGAATGAATAGAATGGAGTGGAATGGAGTTAAATAGAGACGAATAGAGCAGAAAAGAGTCGAATAGAGCAGAACAGGGCCGAATAAGGCCGAATCGAGCTGCGTCAAGCTTAATCGCGTCGAATCGCGTTAAATGCGTCAAATCCAATTGAAACGTATAGATTAGACACGGGAAGGGGAGGGTAGAATAGAACAGAATAGAGTAGAATAGAAGAGATTAGAACAAAATAGGGCTAGAATAGAATGGAGTGGAAAAGAGTAGAGTCGAATAGAGCCGAATAGGCCGAGTAGAGACGAATAGAGACGAACGGAGCTGAATACAGCCAAAAAGAGCCTTAGTGCCGAATCGCACCTAATCGAGCTGAATCAAGCAGATTCGCACCGACTGTCCCCGAATAGCGTCGGATCGCATCGAATCGAGTTGAGTCACATCGTTTTGCATCAAACAAGGTCAAACTGCTTCATATTGGGTCGAATCCCATCGTATCAGGTCGAATAACCTCGAATTGTGTCAAATCTCATAGAATCCTACTGAATCACGGTGAATAGCATGGAATCGCATCAAATCTCTTTGAATCCCTTCGAATGCCTTCAGATCTGTTCGAATCCAGTCGAAAGCTGCCCAATCACGTTGAATTGAATTGAATTGAATCAAGTAGATTAAAGTAGGGTAGGTTTGGGTGGGGTGCAGCAGGGTTGGGTAGGGTAGAATAGAATAGAGTACGACAGAATAGGAGAGAACAGAACAGAATAGAAAGAATACAACAGAATACAATAGAGTAGAATAGAGTCAAAGAGTGCACAACATAGCCGAATTGAGCCAAATGGAGACAAAACGAGGTGAATCGCATCGAATCGCTTTGAATCAGGTCAAATCAAATCGAACCGATTAGAATAGATTAGGGTAGGGAAGGGCAGAATAAAATAGAGGAGAATAGTATAGAACGGAATAGAATGAAGTTGAATGGAGTCCAACAGAGATGGATAGAGACGAAGAGAGCAGAAAAGAGTCGAATAGGGCAGAATAGGGCCGAAATGGCTGAATAGGGCCAAACAAGGCCTAATCGTGCAGAATCCAGCAGAATCAACGCAATTCGAGCCAAGTCGAGCCGAATGGAGCGAAATGGAGCCAAATAGAGCCGATTCGAACCGAATCAAGCTGATTCAAGCCTAATCGCGTGGAAATGCATTGAATCGAATCGGATCAAATAGATTAGAGAAGGGGACGAGAGGGGCGGGGAGGGTAGAATCGAACAGAACAGAACAGTAGAGAATAGAAAGAATAGAATATAGTTCAGTAGGGTAGAGCAGAGAAGAGTCGAGTAGAGTAGAACTGAGTCGAATGGAGTCAAATAGTGCAGGATATAGCTGAAAAGAACCAATTCTAGCCGAATTGAGCCAAATGGAAACAAAACGAGATGAATCGCTTCGAATTGCTTCGAATTGCGTCCAATCGAATCGATTAGAGTAGGGTAGGGTAGAACAGAATAGAGTAGAATGGTGTAGAATGGAGTCCAATGGAGTTGAATAGAGACAGATAGAGTAGAAAAGAGTCGAATTGAGTCGAATAGGGCCGAATAAGCTGAAGCGAGCCAAGTCGAGTTGAAACGAACAGAATCGAGCTGAATCGAAGCGATTCTAGCCAAATCGAGCTGAATCGAGCTGATGTGGCTGCATCGAGCCGATTCACGCAAAATCGCGTCCAACCGCATCAAAATGCTTTGAATCGAATCAAATGGAATAGAATAGGTTAGGGTAGGGTAGTTTCTGATAGGGTAAGCTAGGGTAGAAGAAAGTAGACTACAGTAGAGTAGACAAGAGAAGGCTAGAGTAGTAGCCTAGACTAGTAAGCTGGACTAGTCAGCTAGAACTGGTGGCATAGATCAGTAGCCTAGACAACTAGCCTTGAATAGTACCATTGCCTTGACAAGTACCCTAAGTCATCCGAACTAGTACCCTTGCCTTAACCAGTAGTCTTTAACTAGTCCCTTTGCCTCCAACAGTAGTCTTAACTAGTACCTCGCCTTAACTCGTATGCTTAACTAGTGCCCTTAACTAGTAGCCTTGCCTTAACTAGTAGCCTTAACTAGCATCCTGGCATAAACTAGTAGCCTAAACTACTGACCTTGCCTTAATCAGTACCCCCAACAAGTACCCATGCCTTAACTAGTACCCTGAACTACTATCCTGGCCTTAACTAGTACCCTAACTAGTACCCTAGCTTTAACTAGTAGCCTGAACTAGTACCCTTGCGTTAAGTAGTACCCTTGCCCGAACTAATACCCTTATTAAGTACCGCACGGCGCGGTAGAATAGGGTACGGTAGCATGCGGTGGAACAGAGAAAATAGAATAGACCAGCAATGGTCAGGGTAGGTTAGTTTAGTGTAGGGTATGGTAGATAGCATAGGATGGAATAGAGAAAATAGAAAACGAGAATAGAATACAACAGAATAGAAAAGAACAGGCTAGATTAGGATAGGGTAGGTCGGGGTAGGGTTCTGTAGGATAGAATAGTGTAGAATGGAGTCGAATGGTGTGGAATGGAGTCGAACAGAGATGAATAGGGTAGAAAAGGGTTGACTAGAGCGGAATAGCTCCAAACAGGACCAAATAGGGCCGAACCGAGCCGAATCAAGGCAAATCGAGCCGAATCGAGTCGGATCGACCACGTTCGAGCTGAATGGAGCCGAATGGAGCCGAAATGAGCCAAAGAGAGACAAACAAAATGAACCGAGCAAAATCACACCTAATCGCATCGAATCTCGTTTAATTCCATCAAATCCCACCAAAAGCCATCGAAACTCATGGAATCTCACCGAATCCCATCTAATTGTGTCAAATCGGGTCGAATGGTGTCGAATTGAATGGAACCGAATTAAATTGAATAGATTAGAGTAGTGTAGGTTAGGCTGGGATTCAGTAGGTTAGGGCACAGAAGAATAGAATAGAGTAGAACAGAAGAGAATACAAAGAGTAGAATGGAGTAGAGTTGAGTAGAGTAGAATAGTCAGAGTTGAGTAGTGCAGAATAGAGATGAATAGATCCAATTCAAGTCAATTGAGTCGAATGGAGAGGTAACGAGTCAAATCACGATGAATCAAATCGAATTGAATAGATTACAGCAAAATAGAGTAGGGTAGAGTAGAATACTTTAAAATGGAGTAGAACGGTGAGCAATGGAATCGAATGGAGTAGAATAGAGTAGAAAAGAGCCGTAGAGGGCCCAAGAGGGCTGAGTCGAGCTGAAGTGAGGCAAATCGAGACTAATGGAGCCGAATCGAGCCTAATCAAGCCGAATCGACACTATTCGAGCCAAATGGAGCCGAATGGACACGAATCGAAGCAATTCAACCTGACTCTTGTCAAAATTCGTCGAATCGAATTGAATAGATTAGAGTAGGGGAGGTTCGGGTAGGGTAGGGTAGGGTAGACTAGAGTAGAGTAGAATAGAATACAACAGAACAATACAGAATGAATACAGAAAAGAGTAGGCTAGAGTAGAGTAGCGGGGAATAGAGTAGAGTAGAATAGATTCAAACAGAGACAAATAAGGCCAAATCGAGCCGAATCGCGTCGAAATGGGTTGAATCAAATCCAATCAAGTGGATTAGAATACATTAGAGTTGGGTAGCGTAGGGTAGGGTAGAATAGAGTAGAACAGAATAGAAATAATACAATAGAATAGGGGAGTAGACTAGAGTACAACAGACTAGAATAGAGTCGAATAGAGCTGAATAGAGCCAAATGGAGACAAAATGAGAGGAATCGCATCGAATCGATTTGAGTAAATTAGAGTGGTGTAGGTTAGGGTAGAGCAGAATAGAGTAGAATAGCATAGAATGGTGTGGAATGAATAGAATGGAGTGGAATGGAGTTAAATAGAGACGAATAGAGCAGAAAAGAGTCGAATAGAGCAGAACAGGGCCGAATAAGGCCGAATCGAGCTGCGTCAAGCTTAATCGCGTCGAATCGCGTTAAATGCGTCAAATCCAATTGAAACGTATAGATTAGACACAGGAAGGGGAGGGTAGAATAGAACAGAATAGAGTAGAATAGAAGAGATTAGAACAAAATAGGGCTAGAATAGAATGGAGTGGAAAAGAGTAGAGTCGAATAGAGCCGAATAGGCCGAGTAGAGACGAATAGAGACGAACGGAGCTGAATACAGCCAAAAAGAGCCTTAGTGCCGAATCGCACCTAATCGAGCTGAATCAAGCAGATTCGCACCGACTGTCCCCGAATAGCGTCGGATCGCATCGAATCGAGTTGAGTCACATCGTTTTGCATCAAACAAGGTCAAACTGCTTCATATTGGGTCGAATCCCATCGTATCAGGTCGAATAACCTCGAATTGTGTCAAATCTCATAGAATCCGACTGAATCACGGTGAATAGCATGGAATCGCATCAAATCTCTTTGAATCCCTTCGAATGCCTTCAGATCTGTTCGAATCCAGTCGAAAGCTGCCCAATCACGTCGAATTGAATTGAATTGAATCAAGTAGATTAAAGTAGGGTAGGTTTGGGTGGGGTGCAGCAGGGTTGGGTAGGGTAGAATAGAATAGAGTACGACAGAATAGGAGAGAACAGAACAGAATAGAAAGAATACAACAGAATACAATAGAGTAGAATAGAGTCAAAGAGTGCACAACATAGCCGAATTGAGCCAAATGGAGACAAAACGAGGCGAATCGCATCGAATCGCTTTGAATCAGGTCAAATCAAATCGAACCGATTAGAATAGATTAGGGTAGGGAAGGGCAGAATAAAATAGAGGAGAATAGTATAGAACGGAATAGAATGAAGTTGAATGGAGTCCAACAGAGATGGATAGAGACGAAGAGAGCAGAAAAGAGTCGAATAGGGCAGAATAGGGCCGAAATGGCTGAATAGGGCCAAACAAGGCCTAATCGTGCAGAATCCAGCAGAATCAACGCAATTCGAGCCAAGTCGAGCCGAATGGAGCGAAATGGAGCCAAATAGAGCCGATTCGAACCGAATCAAGCTGATTCAAGCCTAATCGCGTGGAAATGCATTGAATCGAATCGGATCAAATAGATTAGAGAAGGGGACGAGAGGGGCGGGGAGGGTAGAATCGAACAGAACAGAACAGTAGAGAATAGAAAGAATAGAATATAGTTCAGTAGGGTAGAGCAGAGAAGAGTCGAGTAGAGTAGAACTGAGTCGAATGGAGTCAAATAGTGCAGGATATAGCTGAAAAGAACCAATTCTAGCCGAATTGAGCCAAATGGAAACAAAACGAGATGAATCGCTTCGAATTGCTTCGAATTGCGTCCAATCGAATCGATTAGAGTAGGGTAGGGTAGAACAGAATAGAGTAGAATGGTGTAGAATGGAGTCCAATGGAGTTGAATAGAGACAGATAGAGTAGAAAAGAGTCGAATTGAGTCGAATAGGGCCGAATAAGCTGAAGCGAGCCAAGTCGAGTTGAAACGAACAGAATCGAGCTGAATCGAAGCGATTCTAGCCAAATCGAGCTGAATCGAGCTGATGTGGCTGCATCGAGCCGATTCACGCAAAATCGCGTCCAACCGCATCAAAATGCTTTGAATCGAATCAAATGGAATAGAATAGGTTAGGGTAGGGTAGTTTCTGATAGGGTAAGCTAGGGTAGAAGAAAGTAGACTACAGTAGAGTAGACAAGAGAAGGCTAGAGTAGTAGCCTAGACTAGTAAGCTGGACTAGTCAGCTAGAACTGGTGGCATAGATCAGTAGCCTAGACAACTAGCCTTGAATAGTACCATTGCCTTGACAAGTACCCTAAGTCATCCGAACTAGTACCCTTGCCTTAACCAGTAGTCTTTAACTAGTCCCTTTGCCTCCAACAGTAGTCTTAACTAGTACCTCGCCTTAACTCGTATGCTTAACTAGTGCCCTTAACTAGTAGCCTTGCCTTAACTAGTAGCCTTAACTAGCATCCTGGCATAAACTAGTAGCCTAAACTACTGACCTTGCCTTAATCAGTACCCCCAACAAGTACCCATGCCTTAACTAGTACCCTGAACTACTATCCTGGCCTTAACTAGTACCCTAACTAGTACCCTAGCTTTAACTAGTAGCCTGAACTAGTACCCTTGCGTTAAGTAGTACCCTTGCCCGAACTAATACCCTTATTAAGTACCGCACGGCGCGGTAGAATAGGGTACGGTAGCATGCGGTGGAACAGAGAAAATAGAATAGACCAGCAATGGTCAGGGTAGGTTAGTTTAGTGTAGGGTATGGTAGATAGCATAGGATGGAATAGAGAAAATAGAAAACGAGAATAGAATACAACAGAATAGAAAAGAACAGGCTAGATTAGGATAGGGTAGGTCGGGGTAGGGTTCTGTAGGATAGAATAGTGTAGAATGGAGTCGAATGGTGTGGAATGGAGTCGAACAGAGATGAATAGGGTAGAAAAGGGTTGACTAGAGCGGAATAGCTCCAAACAGGACCAAATAGGGCCGAACCGAGCCGAATCAAGGCAAATCGAGCCGAATCGAGTCGGATCGACCACGTTCGAGCTGAATGGAGCCGAATGGAGCCGAAATGAGCCAAAGAGAGACAAACAAAATGAACCGAGCAAAATCACACCTAATCGCATCGAATCTCGTTTAATTCCATCAAATCCCACCAAAAGCCATCGAAACTCATGGAATCTCACCGAATCCCATCTAATTGTGTCAAATCGGGTCGAATGGTGTCGAATTGAATGGAACCGAATTAAATTGAATAGATTAGAGTAGTGTAGGTTAGGCTGGGATTCAGTAGGTTAGGGCACAGAAGAATAGAATAGAGTAGAACAGAAGAGAATACAAAGAGTAGAATGGAGTAGAGTTGAGTAGAGTAGAATAGTCAGAGTTGAGTAGTGCAGAATAGAGATGAATAGATCCAATTCAAGTCAATTGAGTCGAATGGAGAGGTAACGAGTCAAATCACGATGAATCAAATCGAATTGAATAGATTACAGCAAAATAGAGTAGGGTAGAGTAGAATACTTTAAAATGGAGTAGAACGGTGAGCAATGGAATCGAATGGAGTAGAATAGAGTAGAAAAGAGCCGTAGAGGGCCCAAGAGGGCTGAGTCGAGCTGAAGTGAGGCAAATCGAGACTAATGGAGCCGAATCGAGCCTAATCAAGCCGAATCGACACTATTCGAGCCAAATGGAGCCGAATGGACACGAATCGAAGCAATTCAACCTGACTCTTGTCAAAATTCGTCGAATCGAATTGAATAGATTAGAGTAGGGGAGGTTCGGGTAGGGTAGGGTAGGGTAGACTAGAGTAGAGTAGAATAGAATACAACAGAACAATACAGAATGAATACAGAAAAGAGTAGGCTAGAGTAGAGTAGCGGGGAATAGAGTAGAGTAGAATAGATTCAAACAGAGACAAATAAGGCCAAATCGAGCCGAATCGCGTCGAAATGGGTTGAATCAAATCCAATCAAGTGGATTAGAATACATTAGAGTTGGGTAGCGTAGGGTAGGGTAGAATAGAGTAGAACAGAATAGAAATAATACAATAGAATAGGGGAGTAGACTAGAGTACAACAGACTAGAATAGAGTCGAATAGAGCTGAATAGAGCCAAATGGAGACAAAATGAGAGGAATCGCACCGAATCGATTTGAGTAAATTAGAGTGGTGTAGGTTAGGGTAGAGCAGAATAGAGTAGAATAGCATAGAATGGTGTGGAATGAATAGAATGGAGTGGAATGGAGTTAAATAGAGACGAATAGAGCAGAAAAGAGTCGAATAGAGCAGAACAGGGCCGAATAAGGCCGAATCGAGCTGCGTCAAGCTTAATCGCGTCGAATCGCGTTAAATGCGTCAAATCCAATTGAAACGTATAGATTAGACACGGGAAGGGGAGGGTAGAATAGAACAGAATAGAGTAGAATAGAAGAGATTAGAACAAAATAGGGCTAGAATAGAATGGAGTGGAAAAGAGTAGAGTCGAATAGAGCCGAATAGGCCGAGTAGAGACGAATAGAGACGAACGGAGCTGAATACAGCCAAAAAGAGCCTTAGTGCCGAATCGCACCTAATCGAGCTGAATCAAGCAGATTCGCACCGACTGTCCCCGAATAGCGTCGGATCGCATCGAATCGAGTTGAGTCACATCGTTTTGCATCAAACAAGGTCAAACTGCTTCATATTGGGTCGAATCCCATCGTATCAGGTCGAATAACCTCGAATTGTGTCAAATCTCATAGAATCCTACTGAATCACGGTGAATAGCATGGAATCGCATCAAATCTCTTTGAATCCCTTCGAATGCCTTCAGATCTGTTCGAATCCAGTCGAAAGCTGCCCAATCACGTCGAATTGAATTGAATTGAATCAAGTAGATTAAAGTAGGGTAGGTTTGGGTGGGGTGCAGCAGGGTTGGGTAGGGTAGAATAGAATAGAGTACGACAGAATAGGAGAGAACAGAACAGAATAGAAAGAATACAACAGAATACAATAGAGTAGAATAGAGTCAAAGAGTGCACAACATAGCCGAATTGAGCCAAATGGAGACAAAACGAGGCGAATCGCATCGAATCGCTTTGAATCAGGTCAAATCAAATCGAACCGATTAGAATAGATTAGGGTAGGGAAGGGCAGAATAAAATAGAGGAGAATAGTATAGAACGGAATAGAATGAAGTTGAATGGAGTCCAACAGAGATGGATAGAGACGAAGAGAGCAGAAAAGAGTCGAATAGGGCAGAATAGGGCCGAAATGGCTGAATAGGGCCAAACAAGGCCTAATCGTGCAGAATCCAGCAGAATCAACGCAATTCGAGCCAAGTCGAGCCGAATGGAGCGAAATGGAGCCAAATAGAGCCGATTCGAACCGAATCAAGCTGATTCAAGCCTAATCGCGTGGAAATGCATTGAATCGAATCGGATCAAATAGATTAGAGAAGGGGACGAGAGGGGCGGGGAGGGTAGAATCGAACAGAACAGAACAGTAGAGAATAGAAAGAATAGAATATAGTTCAGTAGGGTAGAGCAGAGAAGAGTCGAGTAGAGTAGAACTGAGTCGAATGGAGTCAAATAGTGCAGGATATAGCTGAAAAGAACCAATTCTAGCCGAATTGAGCCAAATGGAAACAAAACGAGATGAATCGCTTCGAATTGCTTCGAATTGCGTCCAATCGAATCGATTAGAGTAGGGTAGGGTAGAACAGAATAGAGTAGAATGGTGTAGAATGGAGTCCAATGGAGTTGAATAGAGACAGATAGAGTAGAAAAGAGTCGAATTGAGTCGAATAGGGCCGAATAAGCTGAAGCGAGCCAAGTCGAGTTGAAACGAACAGAATCGAGCTGAATCGAAGCGATTCTAGCCAAATCGAGCTGAATCGAGCTGATGTGGCTGCATCGAGCCGATTCACGCAAAATCGCGTCCAACCGCATCAAAATGCTTTGAATCGAATCAAATGGAATAGAATAGGTTAGGGTAGGGTAGTTTCTGATAGGGTAAGCTAGGGTAGAAGAAAGTAGACTACAGTAGAGTAGACAAGAGAAGGCTAGAGTAGTAGCCTAGACTAGTAAGCTGGACTAGTCAGCTAGAACTGGTGGCATAGATCAGTAGCCTAGACAACTAGCCTTGAATAG
This sequence comes from Elephas maximus indicus, assembly GCF_024166365.1. Lineage (NCBI taxonomy): Eukaryota > Metazoa > Chordata > Mammalia > Proboscidea > Elephantidae > Elephas > Elephas maximus. The sequence goes on from NC_064836.1 coordinate 4,065,275, forward strand.
TACCATTGCCTTGACAAGTACCCTAAGTCATCCGAACTAGTACCCTTGCCTTAACCAGTAGTCTTTAACTAGTCCCTTTGCCTCCAACAGTAGTCTTAACTAGTACCTCACCTTAACTCGTATGCTTAACTAGTGCCCTTAACTAGTAGCCTTGCCTTAACTAGTAGCCTTAACTAGCATCCTGGCATAAACTAGTAGCCTAAACTACTGACCTTGCCTTAATCAGTACCCCCAACAAGTACCCATGCCTTAACTAGTACCCTGAACTACTATCCTGGCCTTAACTAGTACCCTAACTAGTACCCTAGCTTTAACTAGTAGCCTGAACTAGTACCCTTGCGTTAAGTAGTACCCTTGCCCGAACTAATACCCTTATTAAGTACCGCACGGCGCGGTAGAATAGGGTACGGTAGCATGCGGTGGAACAGAGAAAATAGAATAGACCAGCAATGGTCAGGGTAGGTTAGTTTAGTGTAGGGTATGGTAGATAGCATAGGATGGAATAGAGAAAATAGAAAACGAGAATAGAATACAACAGAATAGAAAAGAACAGGCTAGATTAGGATAGGGTAGGTCGGGGTAGGGTTCTGTAGGATAGAATAGTGTAGAATGGAGTCGAATGGTGTGGAATGGAGTCGAACAGAGATGAATAGGGTAGAAAAGGGTTGACTAGAGCGGAATAGCTCCAAACAGGACCAAATAGGGCCGAACCGAGCCGAATCAAGGCAAATCGAGCCGAATCGAGTCGGATCGACCACGTTCGAGCTGAATGGAGCCGAATGGAGCCGAAATGAGCCAAAGAGAGACAAACAAAATGAACCGAGCAAAATCACACCTAATCGCATCGAATCTCGTTTAATTCCATCAAATCCCACCAAAAGCCATCGAAACTCATGGAATCTCACCGAATCCCATCTAATTGTGTCAAATCGGGTCGAATGGTGTCGAATTGAATGGAACCGAATTAAATTGAATAGATTAGAGTAGTGTAGGTTAGGCTGGGATTCAGTAGGTTAGGGCACAGAAGAATAGAATAGAGTAGAACAGAAGAGAATACAAAGAGTAGAATGGAGTAGAGTTGAGTAGAGTAGAATAGTCAGAGTTGAGTAGTGCAGAATAGAGATGAATAGATCCAATTCAAGTCAATTGAGTCGAATGGAGAGGTAACGAGTCAAATCACGATGAATCAAATCGAATTGAATAGATTACAGCAAAATAGAGTAGGGTAGAGTAGAATACTTTAAAATGGAGTAGAACGGTGAGCAATGGAATCGAATGGAGTAGAATAGAGTAGAAAAGAGCCGTAGAGGGCCCAAGAGGGCTGAGTCGAGCTGAAGTGAGGCAAATCGAGACTAATGGAGCCGAATCGAGCCTAATCAAGCCGAATCGACACTATTCGAGCCAAATGGAGCCGAATGGACACGAATCGAAGCAATTCAACCTGACTCTTGTCAAAATTCGTCGAATCGAATTGAATAGATTAGAGTAGGGGAGGTTCGGGTAGGGTAGGGTAGGGTAGACTAGAGTAGAGTAGAATAGAATACAACAGAACAATACAGAATGAATACAGAAAAGAGTAGGCTAGAGTAGAGTAGCGGGGAATAGAGTAGAGTAGAATAGATTCAAACAGAGACAAATAAGGCCAAATCGAGCCGAATCGCGTCGAAATGGGTTGAATCAAATCCAATCAAGTGGATTAGAATACATTAGAGTTGGGTAGCGTAGGGTAGGGTAGAATAGAGTAGAACAGAATAGAAATAATACAATAGAATAGGGGAGTAGACTAGAGTACAACAGACTAGAATAGAGTCGAATAGAGCTGAATAGAGCCAAATGGAGACAAAATGAGAGGAATCGCATCGAATCGATTTGAGTAAATTAGAGTGGTGTAGGTTAGGGTAGAGCAGAATAGAGTAGAATAGCATAGAATGGTGTGGAATGAATAGAATGGAGTGGAATGGAGTTAAATAGAGACGAATAGAGCAGAAAAGAGTCGAATAGAGCAGAACAGGGCCGAATAAGGCCGAATCGAGCTGCGTCAAGCTTAATCGCGTCGAATCGCGTTAAATGCGTCAAATCCAATTGAAACGTATAGATTAGACACGGGAAGGGGAGGGTAGAATAGAACAGAATAGAGTAGAATAGAAGAGATTAGAACAAAATAGGGCTAGAATAGAATAGAGTGGAAAAGAGTAGAGTCGAATAGAGCCGAATAGGCCGAGCAGAGACGAATAGAGACGAACGGAGCTGAATACAGCCAAAAAGAGCCTTAGTGCCGAATCGCACCTAATCGAGCTGAATCAAGCAGATTCGCACCGACTGTCCCCGAATAGCGTCGGATCGCATCGAATCGAGTTGAGTCACATCGTTTTGCATCAAACAAGGTCAAACTGCTTCATATTGGGTCGAATCCCATGGTATCAGGTCGAATAACCTCGAATTGTGTCAAATCTCATAGAATCCTACTGAATCACGGTGAATAGCATGGAATCGCATCAAATCTCTTTGAATCCCTTCGAATGCCTTCAGATCTGTTCGAATCCAGTCGAAAGCTGCCCAATCACGTCGAATTGAATTGAATTGAATCAAGTAGATTAAAGTAGGGTAGGTTTGGGTGGGGTGCAGCAGGGTTGGGTAGGGTAGAATAGAATAGAGTACGACAGAATAGGAGAGAACAGAACAGAATAGAAAGAATACAACAGAATACAATAGAGTAGAATAGAGTCAAAGAGTGCACAACATAGCCGAATTGAGCCAAATGGAGACAAAACGAGGCGAATCGCATCGAATCGCTTTGAATCAGGTCAAATCAAATCGAACCGATTAGAATAGATTAGGGTAGGGAAGGGCAGAATAAAATAGAGGAGAATAGTATAGAACGGAATAGAATGAAGTTGAATGGAGTCCAACAGAGATGGATAGAGACGAAGAGAGCAGAAAAGAGTCGAATAGGGCAGAATAGGGCCGAAATGGCTGAATAGGGCCAAACAAGGCCTAATCGTGCAGAATCCAGCAGAATCAACGCAATTCGAGCCAAGTCGAGCCGAATGGAGCGAAATGGAGCCAAATAGAGCCGATTCGAACCGAATCAAGCTGATTCAAGCCTAATCGCGTGGAAATGCATTGAATCGAATCGGATCAAATAGATTAGAGAAGGGGACGAGAGGGGCGGGGAGGGTAGAATCGAACAGAACAGAACAGTAGAGAATAGAAAGAATAGAATATAGTTCAGTAGGGTAGAGCAGAGAAGAGTCGAGTAGAGTAGAACTGAGTCGAATGGAGTCAAATAGTGCAGGATATAGCTGAAAAGAACCAATTCTAGCCGAATTGAGCCAAATGGAAACAAAACGAGATGAATCGCTTCGAATTGCTTCGAATTGCGTCCAATCGAATCGATTAGAGTAGGGTAGGGTAGAACAGAATAGAGTAGAATGGTGTAGAATGGAGTCCAATGGAGTTGAATAGAGACAGATAGAGTAGAAAAGAGTCGAATTGAGTCGAATAGGGCCGAATAAGCTGAAGCGAGCCAAGTCGAGTTGAAACGAACAGAATCGAGCTGAATCGAAGCGATTCTAGCCAAATCGAGCTGAATCGAGCTGATGTGGCTGCATCGAGCCGATTCACGCAAAATCGCGTCCAACCGCATCAAAATGCTTTGAATCGAATCAAATGGAATAGAATAGGTTAGGGTAGGGTAGTTTCTGATAGGGTAAGCTAGGGTAGAAGAAAGTAGACTACAGTAGAGTAGACAAGAGAAGGCTAGAGTAGTAGCCTAGACTAGTAAGCTGGACTAGTCAGCTAGAACTGGTGGCATAGATCAGTAGCCTAGACAACTAGCCTTGAATAGTACCATTGCCTTGACAAGTACCCTAAGTCATCCGAACTAGTACCCTTGCCTTAACCAGTAGTCTTTAACTAGTCCCTTTGCCTCCAACAGTAGTCTTAACTAGTACCTCGCCTTAACTCGTATGCTTAACTAGTGCCCTTAACTAGTAGCCTTGCCTTAACTAGTAGCCTTAACTAGCATCCTGGCATAAACTAGTAGCCTAAACTACTGACCTTGCCTTAATCAGTACCCCCAACAAGTACCCATGCCTTAACTAGTACCCTGAACTACTATCCTGGCCTTAACTAGTACCCTAACTAGTACCCTAGCTTTAACTAGTAGCCTGAACTAGTACCCTTGCGTTAAGTAGTACCCTTGCCCGAACTAATACCCTTATTAAGTACCGCACGGCGCGGTAGAATAGGGTACGGTAGCATGCGGTGGAACAGAGAAAATAGAATAGACCAGCAATGGTCAGGGTAGGTTAGTTTAGTGTAGGGTATGGTAGATAGCATAGGATGGAATAGAGAAAATAGAAAACGAGAATAGAATACAACAGAATAGAAAAGAACAGGCTAGATTAGGATAGGGTAGGTCGGGGTAGGGTTCTGTAGGATAGAATAGTGTAGAATGGAGTCGAATGGTGTGGAATGGAGTCGAACAGAGATGAATAGGGTAGAAAAGGGTTGACTAGAGCGGAATAGCTCCAAACAGGACCAAATAGGGCCGAACCGAGCCGAATCAAGGCAAATCGAGCCGAATCGAGTCGGATCGACCACGTTCGAGCTGAATGGAGCCGAATGGAGCCGAAATGAGCCAAAGAGAGACAAACAAAATGAACCGAGCAAAATCACACCTAATCGCATCGAATCTCGTTTAATTCCATCAAATCCCACCAAAAGCCATCGAAACTCATGGAATCTCACCGAATCCCATCTAATTGTGTCAAATCGGGTCGAATGGTGTCGAATTGAATGGAACCGAATTAAATTGAATAGATTAGAGTAGTGTAGGTTAGGCTGGGATTCAGTAGGTTAGGGCACAGAAGAATAGAATAGAGTAGAACAGAAGAGAATACAAAGAGTAGAATGGAGTAGAGTTGAGTAGAGTAGAATAGTCAGAGTTGAGTAGTGCAGAATAGAGATGAATAGATCCAATTCAAGTCAATTGAGTCGAATGGAGAGGTAACGAGTCAAATCACGATGAATCAAATCGAATTGAATAGATTACAGCAAAATAGAGTAGGGTAGAGTAGAATACTTTAAAATGGAGTAGAACGGTGAGCAATGGAATCGAATGGAGTAGAATAGAGTAGAAAAGAGCCGTAGAGGGCCCAAGAGGGCTGAGTCGAGCTGAAGTGAGGCAAATCGAGACTAATGGAGCCGAATCGAGCCTAATCAAGCCGAATCGACACTATTCGAGCCAAATGGAGCCGAATGGACACGAATCGAAGCAATTCAACCTGACTCTTGTCAAAATTCGTCGAATCGAATTGAATAGATTAGAGTAGGGGAGGTTCGGGTAGGGTAGGGTAGGGTAGACTAGAGTAGAGTAGAATAGAATACAACAGAACAATACAGAATGAATACAGAAAAGAGTAGGCTAGAGTAGAGTAGCGGGGAATAGAGTAGAGTAGAATAGATTCAAACAGAGACAAATAAGGCCAAATCGAGCCGAATCGCGTCGAAATGGGTTGAATCAAATCCAATCAAGTGGATTAGAATACATTAGAGTTGGGTAGCGTAGGGTAGGGTAGAATAGAGTAGAACAGAATAGAAATAATACAATAGAATAGGGGAGTAGACTAGAGTACAACAGACTAGAATAGAGTCGAATAGAGCTGAATAGAGCCAAATGGAGACAAAATGAGAGGAATCGCATCGAATCGATTTGAGTAAATTAGAGTGGTGTAGGTTAGGGTAGAGCAGAATAGAGTAGAATAGCATAGAATGGTGTGGAATGAATAGAATGGAGTGGAATGGAGTTAAATAGAGACGAATAGAGCAGAAAAGAGTCGAATAGAGCAGAACAGGGCCGAATAAGGCCGAATCGAGCTGCGTCAAGCTTAATCGCGTCGAATCGCGTTAAATGCGTCAAATCCAATTGAAACGTATAGATTAGACACGGGAAGGGGAGGGTAGAATAGAACAGAATAGAGTAGAATAGAAGAGATTAGAACAAAATAGGGCTAGAATAGAATAGAGTGGAAAAGAGTAGAGTCGAATAGAGCCGAATAGGCCGAGCAGAGACGAATAGAGACGAACGGAGCTGAATACAGCCAAAAAGAGCCTTAGTGCCGAATCGCACCTAATCGAGCTGAATCAAGCAGATTCGCACCGACTGTCCCCGAATAGCGTCGGATCGCATCGAATCGAGTTGAGTCACATCGTTTTGCATCAAACAAGGTCAAACTGCTTCATATTGGGTCGAATCCCATGGTATCAGGTCGAATAACCTCGAATTGTGTCAAATCTCATAGAATCCTACTGAATCACGGTGAATAGCATGGAATCGCATCAAATCTCTTTGAATCCCTTCGAATGCCTTCAGATCTGTTCGAATCCAGTCGAAAGCTGCCCAATCACGTCGAATTGAATTGAATTGAATCAAGTAGATTAAAGTAGGGTAGGTTTGGGTGGGGTGCAGCAGGGTTGGGTAGGGTAGAATAGAATAGAGTACGACAGAATAGGAGAGAACAGAACAGAATAGAAAGAATACAACAGAATACAATAGAGTAGAATAGAGTCAAAGAGTGCACAACATAGCCGAATTGAGCCAAATGGAGACAAAACGAGGCGAATCGCATCGAATCGCTTTGAATCAGGTCAAATCAAATCGAACCGATTAGAATAGATTAGGGTAGGGAAGGGCAGAATAAAATAGAGGAGAATAGTATAGAACGGAATAGAATGAAGTTGAATGGAGTCCAACAGAGATGGATAGAGACGAAGAGAGCAGAAAAGAGTCGAATAGGGCAGAATAGGGCCGAAATGGCTGAATAGGGCCAAACAAGGCCTAATCGTGCAGAATCCAGCAGAATCAACGCAATTCGAGCCAAGTCGAGCCGAATGGAGCGAAATGGAGCCAAATAGAGCCGATTCGAACCGAATCAAGCTGATTCAAGCCTAATCGCGTGGAAATGCATTGAATCGAATCGGATCAAATAGATTAGAGAAGGGGACGAGAGGGGCGGGGAGGGTAGAATCGAACAGAACAGAACAGTAGAGAATAGAAAGAATAGAATATAGTTCAGTAGGGTAGAGCAGAGAAGAGTCGAGTAGAGTAGAACTGAGTCGAATGGAGTCAAATAGTGCAGGATATAGCTGAAAAGAACCAATTCTAGCCGAATTGAGCCAAATGGAAACAAAACGAGATGAATCGCTTCGAATTGCTTCGAATTGCGTCCAATCGAATCGATTAGAGTAGGGTAGGGTAGAACAGAATAGAGTAGAATGGTGTAGAATGGAGTCCAATGGAGTTGAATAGAGACAGATAGAGTAGAAAAGAGTCGAATTGAGTCGAATAGGGCCGAATAAGCTGAAGCGAGCCAAGTCGAGTTGAAACGAACAGAATCGAGCTGAATCGAAGCGATTCTAGCCAAATCGAGCTGAATCGAGCTGATGTGGCTGCATCGAGCCGATTCACGCAAAATCGCGTCCAACCGCATCAAAATGCTTTGAATCGAATCAAATGGAATAGAATAGGTTAGGGTAGGGTAGTTTCTGATAGGGTAAGCTAGGGTAGAAGAAAGTAGACTACAGTAGAGTAGACAAGAGAAGGCTAGAGTAGTAGCCTAGACTAGTAAGCTGGACTAGTCAGCTAGAACTGGTGGCATAGATCAGTAGCCTAGACAACTAGCCTTGAATAGTACCATTGCCTTGACAAGTACCCTAAGTCATCCGAACTAGTACCCTTGCCTTAACCAGTAGTCTTTAACTAGTCCCTTTGCCTCCAACAGTAGTCTTAACTAGTACCTCGCCTTAACTCGTATGCTTAACTAGTGCCCTTAACTAGTAGCCTTGCCTTAACTAGTAGCCTTAACTAGCATCCTGGCATAAACTAGTAGCCTAAACTACTGACCTTGCCTTAATCAGTACCCCCAACAAGTACCCATGCCTTAACTAGTACCCTGAACTACTATCCTGGCCTTAACTAGTACCCTAACTAGTACCCTAGCTTTAACTAGTAGCCTGAACTAGTACCCTTGCGTTAAGTAGTACCCTTGCCCGAACTAATACCCTTATTAAGTACCGCACGGCGCGGTAGAATAGGGTACGGTAGCATGCGGTGGAACAGAGAAAATAGAATAGACCAGCAATGGTCAGGGTAGGTTAGTTTAGTGTAGGGTATGGTAGATAGCATAGGATGGAATAGAGAAAATAGAAAACGAGAATAGAATACAACAGAATAGAAAAGAACAGGCTAGATTAGGATAGGGTAGGTCGGGGTAGGGTTCTGTAGGATAGAATAGTGTAGAATGGAGTCGAATGGTGTGGAATGGAGTCGAACAGAGATGAATAGGGTAGAAAAGGGTTGACTAGAGCGGAATAGCTCCAAACAGGACCAAATAGGGCCGAACCGAGCCGAATCAAGGCAAATCGAGCCGAATCGAGTCGGATCGACCACGTTCGAGCTGAATGGAGCCGAATGGAGCCGAAATGAGCCAAAGAGAGACAAACAAAATGAACCGAGCAAAATCACACCTAATCGCATCGAATCTCGTTTAATTCCATCAAATCCCACCAAAAGCCATCGAAACTCATGGAATCTCACCGAATCCCATCTAATTGTGTCAAATCGGGTCGAATGGTGTCGAATTGAATGGAACCGAATTAAATTGAATAGATTAGAGTAGTGTAGGTTAGGCTGGGATTCAGTAGGTTAGGGCACAGAAGAATAGAATAGAGTAGAACAGAAGAGAATACAAAGAGTAGAATGGAGTAGAGTTGAGTAGAGTAGAATAGTCAGAGTTGAGTAGTGCAGAATAGAGATGAATAGATCCAATTCAAGTCAATTGAGTCGAATGGAGAGGTAACGAGTCAAATCACGATGAATCAAATCGAATTGAATAGATTACAGCAAAATAGAGTAGGGTAGAGTAGAATACTTTAAAATGGAGTAGAACGGTGAGCAATGGAATCGAATGGAGTAGAATAGAGTAGAAAAGAGCCGTAGAGGGCCCAAGAGGGCTGAGTCGAGCTGAAGTGAGGCAAATCGAGACTAATGGAGCCGAATCGAGCCTAATCAAGCCGAATCGACACTATTCGAGCCAAATGGAGCCGAATGGACACGAATCGAAGCAATTCAACCTGACTCTTGTCAAAATTCGTCGAATCGAATTGAATAGATTAGAGTAGGGGAGGTTCGGGTAGGGTAGGGTAGGGTAGACTAGAGTAGAGTAGAATAGAATACAACAGAACAATACAGAATGAATACAGAAAAGAGTAGGCTAGAGTAGAGTAGCGGGGAATAGAGTAGAGTAGAATAGATTCAAACAGAGACAAATAAGGCCAAATCGAGCCGAATCGCGTCGAAATGGGTTGAATCAAATCCAATCAAGTGGATTAGAATACATTAGAGTTGGGTAGCGTAGGGTAGGGTAGAATAGAGTAGAACAGAATAGAAATAATACAATAGAATAGGGGAGTAGACTAGAGTACAACAGACTAGAATAGAGTCGAATAGAGCTGAATAGAGCCAAATGGAGACAAAATGAGAGGAATCGCATCGAATCGATTTGAGTAAATTAGAGTGGTGTAGGTTAGGGTAGAGCAGAATAGAGTAGAATAGCATAGAATGGTGTGGAATGAATAGAATGGAGTGGAATGGAGTTAAATAGAGACGAATAGAGCAGAAAAGAGTCGAATAGAGCAGAACAGGGCCGAATAAGGCCGAATCGAGCTGCGTCAAGCTTAATCGCGTCGAATCGCGTTAAATGCGTCAAATCCAATTGAAACGTATAGATTAGACACGGGAAGGGGAGGGTAGAATAGAACAGAATAGAGTAGAATAGAAGAGATTAGAACAAAATAGGGCTAGAATAGAATAGAGTGGAAAAGAGTAGAGTCGAATAGAGCCGAATAGGCCGAGTAGAGACGAATAGAGACGAACGGAGCTGAATACAGCCAAAAAGAGCCTTAGTGCCGAATCGCACCTAATCGAGCTGAATCAAGCAGATTCGCACCGACTGTCCCCGAATAGCGTCGGATCGCATCGAATCGAGTTGAGTCACATCGTTTTGCATCAAACAAGGTCAAACTGCTTCATATTGGGTCGAATCCCATGGTATCAGGTCGAATAACCTCGAATTGTGTCAAATCTCATAGAATCCTACTGAATCACGGTGAATAGCATGGAATCGCATCAAATCTCTTTGAATCCCTTCGAATGCCTTCAGATCTGTTCGAATCCAGTCGAAAGCTGCCCAATCACGTCGAATTGAATTGAATTGAATCAAGTAGATTAAAGTAGGGTAGGTTTGGGTGGGGTGCAGCAGGGTTGGGTAGGGTAGAATAGAATAGAGTACGACAGAATAGGAGAGAACAGAACAGAATAGAAAGAATACAACAGAATACAATAGAGTAGAATAGAGTCAAAGAGTGCACAACATAGCCGAATTGAGCCAAATGGAGACAAAACGAGGCGAATCGCATCGAATCGCTTTGAATCAGGTCAAATCAAATCGAACCGATTAGAATAGATTAGGGTAGGGAAGGGCAGAATAAAATAGAGGAGAATAGTATAGAACGGAATAGAATGAAGTTGAATGGAGTCCAACAGAGATGGATAGAGACGAAGAGAGCAGAAAAGAGTCGAATAGGGCAGAATAGGGCCGAAATGGCTGAATAGGGCCAAACAAGGCCTAATCGTGCAGAATCCAGCAGAATCAACGCAATTCGAGCCAAGTCGAGCCGAATGGAGCGAAATGGAGCCAAATAGAGCCGATTCGAACCGAATCAAGCTGATTCAAGCCTAATCGCGTGGAAATGCATTGAATCGAATCGGATCAAATAGATTAGAGAAGGGGACGAGAGGGGCGGGGAGGGTAGAATCGAACAGAACAGAACAGTAGAGAATAGAAAGAATAGAATATAGTTCAGTAGGGTAGAGCAGAGAAGAGTCGAGTAGAGTAGAACTGAGTCGAATGGAGTCAAATAGTGCAGGATATAGCTGAAAAGAACCAATTCTAGCCGAATTGAGCCAAATGGAAACAAAACGAGATGAATCGCTTCGAATTGCTTCGAATTGCGTCCAATCGAATCGATTAGAGTAGGGTAGGGTAGAACAGAATAGAGTAGAATGGTGTAGAATGGAGTAGAATGGAGTCCAATGGAGTTGAATAGAGACAGATAGAGTAGAAAAGAGTCGAATTGAGTCGAATAGGGCCGAATAAGCTGAAGCGAGCCAAGTCGAGTTGAAACGAACAGAATCGAGCTGAATCGAAGCGATTCTAGCCAAATCGAGCTGAATCGAGCTGATGTGGCTGCATCGAGCCGATTCACGCAAAATCGCGTCCAACCGCATCAAAATGCTTTGAATCGAATCAAATGGAATAGAATAGGTTAGGGTAGGGTAGTTTCTGATAGGGTAAGCTAGGGTAGAAGAAAGTAGACTACAGTAGAGTAGACAAGAGAAGGCTAGAGTAGTAGCCTAGACTAGTAAGCTGGACTAGTCAGCTAGAACTGGTGGCATAGATCAGTAGCCTAGACAACTAGCCTTGAATAGTACCATTGCCTTGACAAGTACCCTAAGTCATCCGAACTAGTACCCTTGCCTTAACCAGTAGTCTTTAACTAGTCCCTTTGCCTCCAACAGTAGTCTTAACTAGTACCTCGCCTTAACTCGTATGCTTAACTAGTGCCCTTAACTAGTAGCCTTGCCTTAACTAGTAGCCTTAACTAGCATCCTGGCATAAACTAGTAGCCTAAACTACTGACCTTGCCTTAATCAGTACCCCCAACAAGTACCCATGCCTTAACTAGTACCCTGAACTACTATCCTGGCCTTAACTAGTACCCTAACTAGTACCCTAGCTTTAACTAGTAGCCTGAACTAGTACCCTTGCGTTAAGTAGTACCCTTGCCCGAACTAATACCCTTATTAAGTACCGCACGGCGCGGTAGAATAGGGTACGGTAGCATGCGGTGGAACAGAGAAAATAGAATAGACCAGCAATGGTCAGGGTAGGTTAGTTTAGTGTAGGGTATGGTAGATAGCATAGGATGGAATAGAGAAAATAGAAAACGAGAATAGAATACAACAGAATAGAAAAGAACAGGCTAGATTAGGATAGGGTAGGTCGGGGTAGGGTTCTGTAGGATAGAATAGTGTAGAATGGAGTCGAATGGTGTGGAATGGAGTCGAACAGAGATGAATAGGGTAGAAAAGGGTTGACTAGAGCGGAATAGCTCCAAACAGGACCAAATAGGGCCGAACCGAGCCGAATCAAGGCAAATCGAGCCGAATCGAGTCGGATCGACCACGTTCGAGCTGAATGGAGCCGAATGGAGCCGAAATGAGCCAAAGAGAGACAAACAAAATGAACCGAGCAAAATCACACCTAATCGCATCGAATCTCGTTTAATTCCATCAAATCCCACCAAAAGCCATCGAAACTCATGGAATCTCACCGAATCCCATCTAATTGTGTCAAATCGGGTCGAATGGTGTCGAATTGAATGGAACCGAATTAAATTGAATAGATTAGAGTAGTGTAGGTTAGGCTGGGATTCAGTAGGTTAGGGCACAGAAGAATAGAATAGAGTAGAACAGAAGAGAATACAAAGAGTAGAATGGAGTAGAGTTGAGTAGAGTAGAATAGTCAGAGTTGAGTAGTGCAGAATAGAGATGAATAGATCCAATTCAAGTCAATTGAGTCGAATGGAGAGGTAACGAGTCAAATCACGATGAATCAAATCGAATTGAATAGATTACAGCAAAATAGAGTAGGGTAGAGTAGAATACTTTAAAATGGAGTAGAACGGTGAGCAATGGAATCGAATGGAGTAGAATAGAGTAGAAAAGAGCCGTAGAGGGCCCAAGAGGGCTGAGTCGAGCTGAAGTGAGGCAAATCGAGACTAATGGAGCCGAATCGAGCCTAATCAAGCCGAATCGACACTATTCGAGCCAAATGGAGCCGAATGGACACGAATCGAAGCAATTCAACCTGACTCTTGTCAAAATTCGTCGAATCGAATTGAATAGATTAGAGTAGGGGAGGTTCGGGTAGGGTAGGGTAGGGTAGACTAGAGTAGAGTAGAATAGAATACAACAGAACAATACAGAATGAATACAGAAAAGAGTAGGCTAGAGTAGAGTAGCGGGGAATAGAGTAGAGTAGAATAGATTCAAACAGAGACAAATAAGGCCAAATCGAGCCGAATCGCGTCGAAATGGGTTGAATCAAATCCAATCAAGTGGATTAGAATACATTAGAGTTGGGTAGCGTAGGGTAGGGTAGAATAGAGTAGAACAGAATAGAAATAATACAATAGAATAGGGGAGTAGACTAGAGTACAACAGACTAGAATAGAGTCGAATAGAGCTGAATAGAGCCAAATGGAGACAAAATGAGAGGAATCGCATCGAATCGATTTGAGTAAATTAGAGTGGTGTAGGTTAGGGTAGAGCAGAATAGAGTAGAATAGCATAGAATGGTGTGGAATGAATAGAATGGAGTGGAATGGAGTTAAATAGAGACGAATAGAGCAGAAAAGAGTCGAATAGAGCAGAACAGGGCCGAATAAGGCCGAATCGAGCTGCGTCAAGCTTAATCGCGTCGAATCGCGTTAAATGCGTCAAATCCAATTGAAACGTATAGATTAGACACGGGAAGGGGAGGGTAGAATAGAACAGAATAGAGTAGAATAGAAGAGATTAGAACAAAATAGGGCTAGAATAGAATAGAGTGGAAAAGAGTAGAGTCGAATAGAGCCGAATAGGCCGAGTAGAGACGAATAGAGACGAACGGAGCTGAATACAGCCAAAAAGAGCCTTAGTGCCGAATCGCACCTAATCGAGCTGAATCAAGCAGATTCGCACCGACTGTCCCCGAATAGCGTCGGATCGCATCGAATCGAGTTGAGTCACATCGTTTTGCATCAAACAAGGTCAAACTGCTTCATATTGGGTCGAATCCCATGGTATCAGGTCGAATAACCTCGAATTGTGTCAAATCTCATAGAATCCTACTGAATCACGGTGAATAGCATGGAATCGCATCAAATCTCTTTGAATCCCTTCGAATGCCTTCAGATCTGTTCGAATCCAGTCGAAAGCTGCCCAATCACGTCGAATTGAATTGAATTGAATCAAGTAGATTAAAGTAGGGTAGGTTTGGGTGGGGTGCAGCAGGGTTGGGTAGGGTAGAATAGAATAGAGTACGACAGAATAGGAGAGAACAGAACAGAATAGAAAGAATACAACAGAATACAATAGAGTAGAATAGAGTCAAAGAGTGCACAACATAGCCGAATTGAGCCAAATGGAGACAAAACGAGGCGAATCGCATCGAATCGCTTTGAATCAGGTCAAATCAAATCGAACCGATTAGAATAGATTAGGGTAGGGAAGGGCAGAATAAAATAGAGGAGAATAGTATAGAACGGAATAGAATGAAGTTGAATGGAGTCCAACAGAGATGGATAGAGACGAAGAGAGCAGAAAAGAGTCGAATAGGGCAGAATAGGGCCGAAATGGCTGAATAGGGCCAAACAAGGCCTAATCGTGCAGAATCCAGCAGAATCAACGCAATTCGAGCCAAGTCGAGCCGAATGGAGCGAAATGGAGCCAAATAGAGCCGATTCGAACCGAATCAAGCTGATTCAAGCCTAATCGCGTGGAAATGCATTGAATCGAATCGGATCAAATAGATTAGAGAAGGGGACGAGAGGGGCGGGGAGGGTAGAATCGAACAGAACAGAACAGTAGAGAATAGAAAGAATAGAATATAGTTCAGTAGGGTAGAGCAGAGAAGAGTCGAGTAGAGTAGAACTGAGTCGAATGGAGTCAAATAGTGCAGGATATAGCTGAAAAGAACCAATTCTAGCCGAATTGAGCCAAATGGAAACAAAACGAGATGAATCGCTTCGAATTGCTTCGAATTGCGTCCAATCGAATCGATTAGAGTAGGGTAGGGTAGAACAGAATAGAGTAGAATGGTGTAGAATGGAGTAGAATGGAGTCCAATGGAGTTGAATAGAGACAGATAGAGTAGAAAAGAGTCGAATTGAGTCGAATAGGGCCGAATAAGCTGAAGCGAGCCAAGTCGAGTTGAAACGAACAGAATCGAGCTGAATCGAAGCGATTCTAGCCAAATCGAGCTGAATCGAGCTGATGTGGCTGCATCGAGCCGATTCACGCAAAATCGCGTCCAACCGCATCAAAATGCTTTGAATCGAATCAAATGGAATAGAATAGGTTAGGGTAGGGTAGTTTCTGATAGGGTAAGCTAGGGTAGAAGAAAGTAGACTACAGTAGAGTAGACAAGAGAAGGCTAGAGTAGTAGCCTAGACTAGTAAGCTGGACTAGTCAGCTAGAACTGGTGGCATAGATCAGTAGCCTAGACAACTAGCCTTGAATAGTACCATTGCCTTGACAAGTACCCTAAGTCATCCGAACTAGTACCCTTGCCTTAACCAGTAGTCTTTAACTAGTCCCTTTGCCTCCAACAGTAGTCTTAACTAGTACCTCGCCTTAACTCGTATGCTTAACTAGTGCCCTTAACTAGTAGCCTTGCCTTAACTAGTAGCCTTAACTAGCATCCTGGCATAAACTAGTAGCCTAAACTACTGACCTTGCCTTAATCAGTACCCCCAACAAGTACCCATGCCTTAACTAGTACCCTGAACTACTATCCTGGCCTTAACTAGTACCCTAACTAGTACCCTAGCTTTAACTAGTAGCCTGAACTAGTACCCTTGCGTTAAGTAGTACCCTTGCCCGAACTAATACCCTTATTAAGTACCGCACGGCGCGGTAGAATAGGGTACGGTAGCATGCGGTGGAACAGAGAAAATAGAATAGACCAGCAATGGTCAGGGTAGGTTAGTTTAGTGTAGGGTATGGTAGATAGCATAGGATGGAATAGAGAAAATAGAAAACGAGAATAGAATACAACAGAATAGAAAAGAACAGGCTAGATTAGGATAGGGTAGGTCGGGGTAGGGTTCTGTAGGATAGAATAGTGTAGAATGGAGTCGAATGGTGTGGAATGGAGTCGAACAGAGATGAATAGGGTAGAAAAGGGTTGACTAGAGCGGAATAGCTCCAAACAGGACCAAATAGGGCCGAACCGAGCCGAATCAAGGCAAATCGAGCCGAATCGAGTCGGATCGACCACGTTCGAGCTGAATGGAGCCGAATGGAGCCGAAATGAGCCAAAGAGAGACAAACAAAATGAACCGAGCAAAATCACACCTAATCGCATCGAATCTCGTTTAATTCCATCAAATCCCACCAAAAGCCATCGAAACTCATGGAATCTCACCGAATCCCATCTAATTGTGTCAAATCGGGTCGAATGGTGTCGAATTGAATGGAACCGAATTAAATTGAATAGATTAGAGTAGTGTAGGTTAGGCTGGGATTCAGTAGGTTAGGGCACAGAAGAATAGAATAGAGTAGAACAGAAGAGAATACAAAGAGTAGAATGGAGTAGAGTTGAGTAGAGTAGAATAGTCAGAGTTGAGTAGTGCAGAATAGAGATGAATAGATCCAATTCAAGTCAATTGAGTCGAATGGAGAGGTAACGAGTCAAATCACGATGAATCAAATCGAATTGAATAGATTACAGCAAAATAGAGTAGGGTAGAGTAGAATACTTTAAAATGGAGTAGAACGGTGAGCAATGGAATCGAATGGAGTAGAATAGAGTAGAAAAGAGCCGTAGAGGGCCCAAGAGGGCTGAGTCGAGCTGAAGTGAGGCAAATCGAGACTAATGGAGCCGAATCGAGCCTAATCAAGCCGAATCGACACTATTCGAGCCAAATGGAGCCGAATGGACACGAATCGAAGCAATTCAACCTGACTCTTGTCAAAATTCGTCGAATCGAATTGAATAGATTAGAGTAGGGGAGGTTCGGGTAGGGTAGGGTAGGGTAGACTAGAGTAGAGTAGAATAGAATACAACAGAACAATACAGAATGAATACAGAAAAGAGTAGGCTAGAGTAGAGTAGCGGGGAATAGAGTAGAGTAGAATAGATTCAAACAGAGACAAATAAGGCCAAATCGAGCCGAATCGCGTCGAAATGGGTTGAATCAAATCCAATCAAGTGGATTAGAATACATTAGAGTTGGGTAGCGTAGGGTAGGGTAGAATAGAGTAGAACAGAATAGAAATAATACAATAGAATAGGGGAGTAGACTAGAGTACAACAGACTAGAATAGAGTCGAATAGAGCTGAATAGAGCCAAATGGAGACAAAATGAGAGGAATCGCATCGAATCGATTTGAGTAAATTAGAGTGGTGTAGGTTAGGGTAGAGCAGAATAGAGTAGAATAGCATAGAATGGTGTGGAATGAATAGAATGGAGTGGAATGGAGTTAAATAGAGACGAATAGAGCAGAAAAGAGTCGAATAGAGCAGAACAGGGCCGAATAAGGCCGAATCGAGCTGCGTCAAGCTTAATCGCGTCGAATCGCGTTAAATGCGTCAAATCCAATTGAAACGTATAGATTAGACACGGGAAGGGGAGGGTAGAATAGAACAGAATAGAGTAGAATAGAAGAGATTAGAACAAAATAGGGCTAGAATAGAATAGAGTGGAAAAGAGTAGAGTCGAATAGAGCCGAATAGGCCGAGTAGAGACGAATAGAGACGAACGGAGCTGAATACAGCCAAAAAGAGCCTTAGTGCCGAATCGCACCTAATCGAGCTGAATCAAGCAGATTCGCACCGACTGTCCCCGAATAGCGTCGGATCGCATCGAATCGAGTTGAGTCACATCGTTTTGCATCAAACAAGGTCAAACTGCTTCATATTGGGTCGAATCCCATGGTATCAGGTCGAATAACCTCGAATTGTGTCAAATCTCATAGAATCCTACTGAATCACGGTGAATAGCATGGAATCGCATCAAATCTCTTTGAATCCCTTCGAATGCCTTCAGATCTGTTCGAATCCAGTCGAAAGCTGCCCAATCACGTCGAATTGAATTGAATTGAATCAAGTAGATTAAAGTAGGGTAGGTTTGGGTGGGGTGCAGCAGGGTTGGGTAGGGTAGAATAGAATAGAGTACGACAGAATAGGAGAGAACAGAACAGAATAGAAAGAATACAACAGAATACAATAGAGTAGAATAGAGTCAAATAGTGCACAACATAGCCGAATTGAGCCAAATGGAGACAAAACGAGGCGAATCGCATCGAATCGCTTTGAATCAGGTCAAATCAAATCGAACCGATTAGAATAGATTAGGGTAGGGAAGGGCAGAATAAAATAGAGGAGAATAGTATAGAACGGAATAGAATGAAGTTGAATGGAGTCCAACAGAGATGGATAGAGACGAAGAGAGCAGAAAAGAGTCGAATAGGGCAGAATAGGGCCGAAATGGCTGAATAGGGCCAAACAAGGCCTAATCGTGCAGAATCCAGCAGAATCAACGCAATTCGAGCCAAGTCGAGCCGAATGGAGCGAAATGGAGCCAAATAGAGCCGATTCGAACCGAATCAAGCTGATTCAAGCCTAATCGCGTGGAAATGCATTGAATCGAATCGGATCAAATAGATTAGAGAAGGGGACGAGAGGGGCGGGGAGGGTAGAATCGAACAGAACAGAACAGTAGAGAATAGAAAGAATAGAATATAGTTCAGTAGGGTAGAGCAGAGAAGAGTCGAGTAGAGTAGAACTGAGTCGAATGGAGTCAAATAGTGCAGGATATAGCTGAAAAGAACCAATTCTAGCCGAATTGAGCCAAATGGAAACAAAACGAGATGAATCGCTTCGAATTGCTTCGAATTGCGTCCAATCGAATCGATTAGAGTAGGGTAGGGTAGAACAGAATAGAGTAGAATGGTGTAGAATGGAGTCCAATGGAGTTGAATAGAGACAGATAGAGTAGAAAAGAGTCGAATTGAGTCGAATAGGGCCGAATAAGCTGAAGCGAGCCAAGTCGAGTTGAAACGAACAGAATCGAGCTGAATCGAAGCGATTCTAGCCAAATCGAGCTGAATCGAGCTGATGTGGCTGCATCGAGCCGATTCACGCAAAATCGCGTCCAACCGCATCAAAATGCTTTGAATCGAATCAAATGGAATAGAATAGGTTAGGGTAGGGTAGTTTCTGATAGGGTAAGCTAGGGTAGAAGAAAGTAGACTACAGTAGAGTAGACAAGAGAAGGCTAGAGTAGTAGCCTAGACTAGTAAGCTGGACTAGTCAGCTAGAACTGGTGGCATAGATCAGTAGCCTAGACAACTAGCCTTGAATAGTACCATTGCCTTGACAAGTACCCTAAGTCATCCGAACTAGTACCCTTGCCTTAACCAGTAGTCTTTAACTAGTCCCTTTGCCTCCAACAGTAGTCTTAACTAGTACCTCGCCTTAACTCGTATGCTTAACTAGTGCCCTTAACTAGTAGCCTTGCCTTAACTAGTAGCCTTAACTAGCATCCTGGCATAAACTAGTAGCCTAAACTACTGACCTTGCCTTAATCAGTACCCCCAACAAGTACCCATGCCTTAACTAGTACCCTGAACTACTATCCTGGCCTTAACTAGTACCCTAACTAGTACCCTAGCTTTAACTAGTAGCCTGAACTAGTACCCTTGCGTTAAGTAGTACCCTTGCCCGAACTAATACCCTTATTAAGTACCGCACGGCGCGGTAGAATAGGGTACGGTAGCATGCGGTGGAACAGAGAAAATAGAATAGACCAGCAATGGTCAGGGTAGGTTAGTTTAGTGTAGGGTATGGTAGATAGCATAGGATGGAATAGAGAAAATAGAAAACGAGAATAGAATACAACAGAATAGAAAAGAACAGGCTAGATTAGGATAGGGTAGGTCGGGGTAGGGTTCTGTAGAATAGAACAGTGTAGAATGGAGTCGAATGGTGTGGAATGGAGTCGAACAGAGATGAATAGGGTAGAAAAGGGTTGACTAGAGCGGAATAGCTCCAAACAGGACCAAATAGGGCCGAACCGAGCCGAATCAAGGCAAATCGAGCCGAATCGAGTCGGATCGACCACGTTCGAGCTGAATGGAACCGAATGGAGCCGAAATGAGCCAAAGAGAGACAAACAAAATGAACCGAGCAAAATCACACCTAATCGCATCGAATCTCGTTTAATTCCATCAAATCCCACCAAAAGCCATCGAAACTCATGGAATCTCACCGAATCCCATCTAATTGTGTCAAATCGGGTCGAATGGTGTCGAATTGAATGGAACCGAATTAAATTGAATAGATTAGAGTAGTGTAGGTTAGGCTGGGATTCAGTAGGTTAGGGCACAGAAGAATAGAATAGAGTAGAACAGAAGAGAATACAAAGAGTAGAATGGAGTAGAGTTGAGTAGAGTAGAATAGTCAGAGTTGAGTAGTGCAGAATAGAGATGAATAGATCCAATTCAAGTCAATTGAGTCGAATGGAGAGGTAACGAGTCAAATCACGATGAATCAAATCGAATTGAATAGATTACAGCAAAATAGAGTAGGGTAGAGTAGAATACTTTAAAATGGAGTAGAACGGTGAGCAATGGAATCGAATGGAGTAGAATAGAGTAGAAAAGAGCCGTAGAGGGCCCAAGAGGGCTGAGTCGAGCTGAAGTGAGGCAAATCGAGACTAATGGAGCCGAATCGAGCCTAATCAAGCCGAATCGACACTATTCGAGCCAAATGGAGCCGAATGGACACGAATCGAACCAATTCAACCTGACTCTTGTCAAAATTCGTCGAATCGAATTGAATAGATTAGAGTAGGGGAGGTTCGGGTAGGGTAGGGTAGGGTAGACTAGAGTAGAGTAGAATAGAATACAACAGAACAATACAGAATGAATACAGAAAAGAGTAGGCTAGAGTAGAGTAGCGGGGAATAGAGTAGAGTAGAATAGATTCAAACAGAGACAAATAAGGCCAAATCGAGCCGAATCGCGTCGAAATGGGTTGAATCAAATCCAATCAAGTGGATTAGAATACATTAGAGTTGGTAGCGTAGGGTAGGGTAGAATAGAGTAGAACAGAATAGAAATAATACAATAGAATAGGGGAGTAGACTAGAGTACAACAGACTAGAATAGAGTCGAATAGAGCTGAATAGAGCCAAATGGAGACAAAATGAGAGGAATCGCATCGAATCGATTTGAGTAAATTAGAGTGGTGTAGGTTAGGGTAGAGCAGAATAGAGTAGAATAGCATAGAATGGTGTGGAATGAATAGAATGGAGTGGAATGGAGTTAAATAGAGACGAATAGAGCAGAAAAGAGTCGAATAGAGCAGAACAGGGCCGAATAAGGCCGAATCGAGCTGCGTCAAGCTTAATCGCGTCGAATCGCGTTAAATGCGTCAAATCCAATTGAAACGTATAGATTAGACACGGGAAGGGGAGGGTAGAATAGAACAGAATAGAGTAGAATAGAAGAGATTAGAACAAAATAGGGCTAGAATAGAATAGAGTGGAAAAGAGTAGAGTCGAATAGAGCCGAATAGGCCGAGTAGAGACGAATAGAGACGAACGGAGCTGAATACAGCCAAAAAGAGCCTTAGTGCCGAATCGCACCTAATCGAGCTGAATCAAGCAGATTCGCACCGACTGTCCCCGAATAGCGTCGGATCGCATCGAATCGAGTTGAGTCACATCGTTTTGCATCAAACAAGGTCAAACTGCTTCATATTGGGTCGAATCCCATGGTATCAGGTCGAATAACCTCGAATTGTGTCAAATCTCATAGAATCCTACTGAATCACGGTGAATAGCATGGAATCGCATCAAATCTCTTTGAATCCCTTCGAATGCCTTCAGATCTGTTCGAATCCAGTCGAAAGCTGCCCAATCACGTCGAATTGAATTGAATTGAATCAAGTAGATTAAAGTAGGGTAGGTTTGGGTGGGGTGCAGCAGGGTTGGGTAGGGTAGAATAGAATAGAGTACGACAGAATAGGAGAGAACAGAACAGAATAGAAAGAATACAACAGAATACAATAGAGTAGAATAGAGTCAAAGAGTGCACAACATAGCCGAATTGAGCCAAATGGAGACAAAACGAGGCGAATCGCATCGAATCGCTTTGAATCAGGTCAAATCAAATCGAACCGATTAGAATAGATTAGGGTAGGGAAGGGCAGAATAAAATAGAGGAGAATAGTATAGAACGGAATAGAATGAAGTTGAATGGAGTCCAACAGAGATGGATAGAGACGAAGAGAGCAGAAAAGAGTCGAATAGGGCAGAATAGGGCCGAAATGGCTGAATAGGGCCAAACAAGGCCTAATCGTGCAGAATCCAGCAGAATCAACGCAATTCGAGCCAAGTCGAGCCGAATGGAGCGAAATGGAGCCAAATAGAGCCGATTCGAACCGAATCAAGCTGATTCAAGCCTAATCGCGTGGAAATGCATTGAATCGAATCGGATCAAATAGATTAGAGAAGGGGACGAGAGGGGCGGGGAGGGTAGAATCGAACAGAACAGAACAGTAGAGAATAGAAAGAATAGAATATAGTTCAGTAGGGTAGAGCAGAGAAGAGTCGAGTAGAGTAGAACTGAGTCGAATGGAGTCAAATAGTGCAGGATATAGCTGAAAAGAACCAATTCTAGCCGAATTGAGCCAAATGGAAACAAAACGAGATGAATCGCTTCGAATTGCTTCGAATTGCGTCCAATCGAATCGATTAGAGTAGGGTAGGGTAGAACAGAATAGAGTAGAATGGTGTAGAATGGAGTAGAATGGAGTCCAATGGAGTTGAATAGAGACAGATAGAGTAGAAAAGAGTCGAATTGAGTCGAATAGGGCCGAATAAGCTGAAGCGAGCCAAGTCGAGTTGAAACGAACAGAATCGAGCTGAATCGAAGCGATTCTAGCCAAATCGAGCTGAATCGAGCTGATGTGGCTGCATCGAGCCGATTCACGCAAAATCGCGTCCAACCGCATCAAAATGCTTTGAATCGAATCAAATGGAATAGAATAGGTTAGGGTAGGGTAGTTTCTGATAGGGTAAGCTAGGGTAGAAGAAAGTAGACTACAGTAGAGTAGACAAGAGAAGGCTAGAGTAGTAGCCTAGACTAGTAAGCTGGACTAGTCAGCTAGAACTGGTGGCATAGATCAGTAGCCTAGACAACTAGCCTTGAATAGTACCATTGCCTTGACAAGTACCCTAAGTCATCCGAACTAGTACCCTTGCCTTAACCAGTAGTCTTTAACTAGTCCCTTTGCCTCCAACAGTAGTCTTAACTAGTACCTCGCCTTAACTCGTATGCTTAACTAGTGCCCTTAACTAGTAGCCTTGCCTTAACTAGTAGCCTTAACTAGCATCCTGGCATAAACTAGTAGCCTAAACTACTGACCTTGCCTTAATCAGTACCCCCAACAAGTACCCATGCCTTAACTAGTACCCTGAACTACTATCCTGGCCTTAACTAGTACCCTAACTAGTACCCTAGCTTTAACTAGTAGCCTGAACTAGTACCCTTGCGTTAAGTAGTACCCTTGCCCGAACTAATACCCTTATTAAGTACCGCACGGCGCGGTAGAATAGGGTACGGTAGCATGCGGTGGAACAGAGAAAATAGAATAGACCAGCAATGGTCAGGGTAGGTTAGTTTAGTGTAGGGTATGGTAGATAGCATAGGATGGAATAGAGAAAATAGAAAACGAGAATAGAATACAACAGAATAGAAAAGAACAGGCTAGATTAGGATAGGGTAGGTCGGGGTAGGGTTCTGTAGAATAGAATAGTGTAGAATGGAGTCGAATGGTGTGGAATGGAGTCGAACAGAGATGAATAGGGTAGAAAAGGGTTGACTAGAGCGGAATAGCTCCAAACAGGACCAAATAGGGCCGAACCGAGCCGAATCAAGGCAAATCGAGCCGAATCGAGTCGGATCGACCACGTTCGAGCTGAATGGAGCCGAATGGAGCCGAAATGAGCCAAAGAGAGACAAACAAAATGAACCGAGCAAAATCACACCTAATCGCATCGAATCTCGTTTAATTCCATCAAATCCCACCAAAAGCCATCGAAACTCATGGAATCTCACCGAATCCCATCTAATTGTGTCAAATCGGGTCGAATGGTGTCGAATTGAATGGAACCGAATTAAATTGAATAGATTAGAGTAGTGTAGGTTAGGCTGGGATTCAGTAGGTTAGGGCACAGAAGAATAGAATAGAGTAGAACAGAAGAGAATACAAAGAGTAGAATGGAGTAGAGTTGAGTAGAGTAGAATAGTCAGAGTTGAGTAGTGCAGAATAGAGATGAATAGATCCAATTCAAGTCAATTGAGTCGAATGGAGAGGTAACGAGTCAAATCACGATGAATCAAATCGAATTGAATAGATTACAGCAAAATAGAGTAGGGTAGAGTAGAATACTTTAAAATGGAGTAGAACGGTGAGCAATGGAATCGAATGGAGTAGAATAGAGTAGAAAAGAGCCGTAGAGGGCCCAAGAGGGCTGAGTCGAGCTGAAGTGAGGCAAATCGAGACTAATGGAGCCGAATCGAGCCTAATCAAGCCGAATCGACACTATTCGAGCCAAATGGAGCCGAATGGACACGAATCGAACCAATTCAACCTGACTCTTGTCAAAATTCGTCGAATCGAATTGAATAGATTAGAGTAGGGGAGGTTCGGGTAGGGTAGGGTAGGGTAGACTAGAGTAGAGTAGAATAGAATACAACAGAACAATACAGAATGAATACAGAAAAGAGTAGGCTAGAGTAGAGTAGCGGGGAATAGAGTAGAGTAGAATAGATTCAAACAGAGACAAATAAGGCCAAATCGAGCCGAATCGCGTCGAAATGGGTTGAATCAAATCCAATCAAGTGGATTAGAATACATTAGAGTTGGTAGCGTAGGGTAGGGTAGAATAGAGTAGAACAGAATAGAAATAATACAATAGAATAGGGGAGTAGACTAGAGTACAACAGACTAGAATAGAGTCGAATAGAGCTGAATAGAGCCAAATGGAGACAAAATGAGAGGAATCGCATCGAATCGATTTGAGTAAATTAGAGTGGTGTAGGTTAGGGTAGAGCAGAATAGAGTAGAATAGCATAGAATGGTGTGGAATGAATAGAATGGAGTGGAATGGAGTTAAATAGAGACGAATAGAGCAGAAAAGAGTCGAATAGAGCAGAACAGGGCCGAATAAGGCCGAATCGAGCTGCGTCAAGCTTAATCGCGTCGAATCGCGTTAAATGCGTCAAATCCAATTGAAACGTATAGATTAGACACGGGAAGGGGAGGGTAGAATAGAACAGAATAGAGTAGAATAGAAGAGATTAGAACAAAATAGGGCTAGAATAGAATAGAGTGGAAAAGAGTAGAGTCGAATAGAGCCGAATAGGCCGAGTAGAGACGAATAGAGACGAACGGAGCTGAATACAGCCAAAAAGAGCCTTAGTGCCGAATCGCACCTAATCGAGCTGAATCAAGCAGATTCGCACCGACTGTCCCCGAATAGCGTCGGATCGCATCGAATCGAGTTGAGTCACATCGTTTTGCATCAAACAAGGTCAAACTGCTTCATATTGGGTCGAATCCCATGGTATCAGGTCGAATAACCTCGAATTGTGTCAAATCTCATAGAATCCTACTGAATCACGGTGAATAGCATGGAATCGCATCAAATCTCTTTGAATCCCTTCGAATGCCTTCAGATCTGTTCGAATCCAGTCGAAAGCTGCCCAATCACGTCGAATTGAATTGAATTGAATCAAGTAGATTAAAGTAGGGTAGGTTTGGGTGGGGTGCAGCAGGGTTGGGTAGGGTAGAATAGAATAGAGTACGACAGAATAGGAGAGAACAGAACAGAATAGAAAGAATACAACAGAATACAATAGAGTAGAATAGAGTCAAAGAGTGCACAACATAGCCGAATTGAGCCAAATGGAGACAAAACGAGGCGAATCGCATCGAATCGCTTTGAATCAGGTCAAATCAAATCGAACCGATTAGAATAGATTAGGGTAGGGAAGGGCAGAATAAAATAGAGGAGAATAGTATAGAACGGAATAGAATGAAGTTGAATGGAGTCCAACAGAGATGGATAGAGACGAAGAGAGCAGAAAAGAGTCGAATAGGGCAGAATAGGGCCGAAATGGCTGAATAGGGCCAAACAAGGCCTAATCGTGCAGAATCCAGCAGAATCAACGCAATTCGAGCCAAGTCGAGCCGAATGGAGCGAAATGGAGCCAAATAGAGCCGATTCGAACCGAATCAAGCTGATTCAAGCCTAATCGCGTGGAAATGCATTGAATCGAATCGGATCAAATAGATTAGAGAAGGGGACGAGAGGGGCGGGGAGGGTAGAATCGAACAGAACAGAACAGTAGAGAATAGAAAGAATAGAATATAGTTCAGTAGGGTAGAGCAGAGAAGAGTCGAGTAGAGTAGAACTGAGTCGAATGGAGTCAAATAGTGCAGGATATAGCTGAAAAGAACCAATTCTAGCCGAATTGAGCCAAATGGAAACAAAACGAGATGAATCGCTTCGAATTGCTTCGAATTGCGTCCAATCGAATCGATTAGAGTAGGGTAGGGTAGAACAGAATAGAGTAGAATGGTGTAGAATGGAGTAGAATGGAGTCCAATGGAGTTGAATAGAGACAGATAGAGTAGAAAAGAGTCGAATTGAGTCGAATAGGGCCGAATAAGCTGAAGCGAGCCAAGTCGAGTTGAAACGAACAGAATCGAGCTGAATCGAAGCGATTCTAGCCAAATCGAGCTGAATCGAGCTGATGTGGCTGCATCGAGCCGATTCACGCAAAATCGCGTCCAACCGCATCAAAATGCTTTGAATCGAATCAAATGGAATAGAATAGGTTAGGGTAGGGTAGTTTCTGATAGGGTAAGCTAGGGTAGAAGAAAGTAGACTACAGTAGAGTAGACAAGAGAAGGCTAGAGTAGTAGCCTAGACTAGTAAGCTGGACTAGTCAGCTAGAACTGGTGGCATAGATCAGTAGCCTAGACAACTAGCCTTGAATAGTACCATTGCCTTGACAAGTACCCTAAGTCATCCGAACTAGTACCCTTGCCTTAACCAGTAGTCTTTAACTAGTCCCTTTGCCTCCAACAGTAGTCTTAACTAGTACCTCGCCTTAACTCGTATGCTTAACTAGTGCCCTTAACTAGTAGCCTTGCCTTAACTAGTAGCCTTAACTAGCATCCTGGCATAAACTAGTAGCCTAAACTACTGACCTTGCCTTAATCAGTACCCCCAACAAGTACCCATGCCTTAACTAGTACCCTGAACTACTATCCTGGCCTTAACTAGTACCCTAACTAGTACCCTAGCTTTAACTAGTAGCCTGAACTAGTACCCTTGCGTTAAGTAGTACCCTTGCCCGAACTAATACCCTTATTAAGTACCGCACGGCGCGGTAGAATAGGGTACGGTAGCATGCGGTGGAACAGAGAAAATAGAATAGACCAGCAATGGTCAGGGTAGGTTAGTTTAGTGTAGGGTATGGTAGATAGCATAGGATGGAATAGAGAAAATAGAAAACGAGAATAGAATACAACAGAATAGAAAAGAACAGGCTAGATTAGGATAGGGTAGGTCGGGGTAGGGTTCTGTAGAATAGAATAGTGTAGAATGGAGTCGAATGGTGTGGAATGGAGTCGAACAGAGATGAATAGGGTAGAAAAGGGTTGACTAGAGCGGAATAGCTCCAAACAGGACCAAATAGGGCCGAACCGAGCCGAATCAAGGCAAATCGAGCCGAATCGAGTCGGATCGACCACGTTCGAGCTGAATGGAGCCGAATGGAGCCGAAATGAGCCAAAGAGAGACAAACAAAATGAACCGAGCAAAATCACACCTAATCGCATCGAATCTCGTTTAATTCCATCAAATCCCACCAAAAGCCATCGAAACTCATGGAATCTCACCGAATCCCATCTAATTGTGTCAAATCGGGTCGAATGGTGTCGAATTGAATGGAACCGAATTAAATTGAATAGATTAGAGTAGTGTAGGTTAGGCTGGGATTCAGTAGGTTAGGGCACAGAAGAATAGAATAGAGTAGAACAGAAGAGAATACAAAGAGTAGAATGGAGTAGAGTTGAGTAGAGTAGAATAGTCAGAGTTGAGTAGTGCAGAATAGAGATGAATAGATCCAATTCAAGTCAATTGAGTCGAATGGAGAGGTAACGAGTCAAATCACGATGAATCAAATCGAATTGAATAGATTACAGCAAAATAGAGTAGGGTAGAGTAGAATACTTTAAAATGGAGTAGAACGGTGAGCAATGGAATCGAATGGAGTAGAATAGAGTAGAAAAGAGCCGTAGAGGGCCCAAGAGGGCTGAGTCGAGCTGAAGTGAGGCAAATCGAGACTAATGGAGCCGAATCGAGCCTAATCAAGCCGAATCGACACTATTCGAGCCAAATGGAGCCGAATGGACACGAATCGAACCAATTCAACCTGACTCTTGTCAAAATTCGTCGAATCGAATTGAATAGATTAGAGTAGGGGAGGTTCGGGTAGGGTAGGGTAGGGTAGACTAGAGTAGAGTAGAATAGAATACAACAGAACAATACAGAATGAATACAGAAAAGAGTAGGCTAGAGTAGAGTAGCGGGGAATAGAGTAGAGTAGAATAGATTCAAACAGAGACAAATAAGGCCAAATCGAGCCGAATCGCGTCGAAATGGGTTGAATCAAATCCAATCAAGTGGATTAGAATACATTAGAGTTGGGTAGCGTAGGGTAGGGTAGAATAGAGTAGAACAGAATAGAAATAATACAATAGAATAGGGGAGTAGACTAGAGTACAACAGACTAGAATAGAGTCGAATAGAGCTGAATAGAGCCAAATGGAGACAAAATGAGAGGAATCGCATCGAATCGATTTGAGTAAATTAGAGTGGTGTAGGTTAGGGTAGAGCAGAATAGAGTAGAATAGCATAGAATGGTGTGGAATGAATAGAATGGAGTGGAATGGAGTTAAATAGAGACGAATAGAGCAGAAAAGAGTCGAATAGAGCAGAACAGGGCCGAATAAGGCCGAATCGAGCTGCGTCAAGCTTAATCGCGTCGAATCGCGTTAAATGCGTCAAATCCAATTGAAACGTATAGATTAGACACGGGAAGGGGAGGGTAGAATAGAACAGAATAGAGTAGAATAGAAGAGATTAGAACAAAATAGGGCTAGAATAGAATAGAGTGGAAAAGAGTAGAGTCGAATAGAGCCGAATAGGCCGAGCAGAGACGAATAGAGACGAACGGAGCTGAATACAGCCAAAAAGAGCCTTAGTGCCGAATCGCACCTAATCGAGCTGAATCAAGCAGATTCGCACCGACTGTCCCCGAATAGCGTCGGATCGCATCGAATCGAGTTGAGTCACATCGTTTTGCATCAAACAAGGTCAAACTGCTTCATATTGGGTCGAATCCCATGGTATCAGGTCGAATAACCTCGAATTGTGTCAAATCTCATAGAATCCTACTGAATCACGGTGAATAGCATGGAATCGCATCAAATCTCTTTGAATCCCTTCGAATGCCTTCAGATCTGTTCGAATCCAGTCGAAAGCTGCCCAATCACGTCGAATTGAATTGAATTGAATCAAGTAGATTAAAGTAGGGTAGGTTTGGGTGGGGTGCAGCAGGGTTGGGTAGGGTAGAATAGAATAGAGTACGACAGAATAGGAGAGAACAGAACAGAATAGAAAGAATACAACAGAATACAATAGAGTAGAATAGAGTCAAAGAGTGCACAACATAGCCGAATTGAGCCAAATGGAGACAAAACGAGGCGAATCGCATCGAATCGCTTTGAATCAGGTCAAATCAAATCGAACCGATTAGAATAGATTAGGGTAGGGAAGGGCAGAATAAAATAGAGGAGAATAGTATAGAACGGAATAGAATGAAGTTGAATGGAGTCCAACAGAGATGGATAGAGACGAAGAGAGCAGAAAAGAGTCGAATAGGGCAGAATAGGGCCGAAATGGCTGAATAGGGCCAAACAAGGCCTAATCGTGCAGAATCCAGCAGAATCAACGCAATTCGAGCCAAGTCGAGCCGAATGGAGCGAAATGGAGCCAAATAGAGCCGATTCGAACCGAATCAAGCTGATTCAAGCCTAATCGCGTGGAAATGCATTGAATCGAATCGGATCAAATAGATTAGAGAAGGGGACGAGAGGGGCGGGGAGGGTAGAATCGAACAGAACAGAACAGTAGAGAATAGAAAGAATAGAATATAGTTCAGTAGGGTAGAGCAGAGAAGAGTCGAGTAGAGTAGAACTGAGTCGAATGGAGTCAAATAGTGCAGGATATAGCTGAAAAGAACCAATTCTAGCCGAATTGAGCCAAATGGAAACAAAACGAGATGAATCGCTTCGAATTGCTTCGAATTGCGTCCAATCGAATCGATTAGAGTAGGGTAGGGTAGAACAGAATAGAGTAGAATGGTGTAGAATGGAGTAGAATGGAGTCCAATGGAGTTGAATAGAGACAGATAGAGTAGAAAAGAGTCGAATTGAGTCGAATAGGGCCGAATAAGCTGAAGCGAGCCAAGTCGAGTTGAAACGAACAGAATCGAGCTGAATCGAAGCGATTCTAGCCAAATCGAGCTGAATCGAGCTGATGTGGCTGCATCGAGCCGATTCACGCAAAATCGCGTCCAACCGCATCAAAATGCTTTGAATCGAATCAAATGGAATAGAATAGGTTAGGGTAGGGTAGTTTCTGATAGGGTAAGCTAGGGTAGAAGAAAGTAGACTACAGTAGAGTAGACAAGAGAAGGCTAGAGTAGTAGCCTAGACTAGTAAGCTGGACTAGTCAGCTAGAACTGGTGGCATAGATCAGTAGCCTAGACAACTAGCCTTGAATAGTACCATTGCCTTGACAAGTACCCTAAGTCATCCGAACTAGTACCCTTGCCTTAACCAGTAGTCTTTAACTAGTCCCTTTGCCTCCAACAGTAGTCTTAACTAGTACCTCGCCTTAACTCGTATGCTTAACTAGTGCCCTTAACTAGTAGCCTTGCCTTAACTAGTAGCCTTAACTAGCATCCTGGCATAAACTAGTAGCCTAAACTACTGACCTTGCCTTAATCAGTACCCCCAACAAGTACCCATGCCTTAACTAGTACCCTGAACTACTATCCTGGCCTTAACTAGTACCCCTAACTAGTACCCTAGCTTTAACTAGTAGCCTGAACTAGTACCCTTGCGTTAAGTAGTACCCTTGCTTTAAGTAGTACCCTTGCCCGAACTAATACCCTTATTAAGTACCGCACGGCACGGTAGAATAGGGTACGGTAGCATGCGGTGGAACAGAGAAAATAGAATAGACCAGCAATGGTCAGGGTAGGTTAGTTTAGTGTAGGGTATGGTAGATAGCATAGGATGGAATAGAGAAAATAGAAAACGAGAATAGAATACAACAGAATAGAAAAGAACAGGCTAGATTAGGATAGGGTAGGTCGGGGTAGGGTTCTGTAGAATAGAATAGTGTAGAATGGAGTCGAATGGTGTGGAATGGAGTCGAACAGAGATGAATAGGGTAGAAAAGGGTTGACTAGAGCGGAATAGCTCCAAACAGGACCAAATAGGGCCGAACCGAGCCGAATCAAGGCAAATCGAGCCGAATCGAGTCGGATCGACCACGTTCGAGCTGAATGGAGCCGAATGGAGCCGAAATGAGCCAAACAGAGACAAACAAAATGAACCGAGCAAAATCACACCTAATCGCATCGAATCTCGTTTAATTCCATCAAATCCCACCAAAAGCCATCGAAACTCATGGAATCTCACCGAATCCCATCTAATTGTGTCAAATCGGGTCGAATGGTGTCGAATTGAATGGAACCGAATTAAATTGAATAGATTAGAGTAGTGTAGGTTAGGCTGGGATTCAGTAGGTTAGGGCACAGAAGAATAGAATAGAGTAGAACAGAAGAGAATACAAAGAGTAGAATGGAGTAGAGTTGAGTAGAGTAGAATAGTCAGAGTTGAGTAGTGCAGAATAGAGATGAATAGATCCAATTCAAGTCAATTGAGTCGAATGGAGAGGTAACGAGTCAAATCACGATGAATCAAATCGAATTGAATAGATTACAGCAAAATAGAGTAGGGTAGAGTAGAATACTTTAAAATGGAGTAGAACGGTGAGCAATGGAATCGAATGGAGTAGAATAGAGTAGAAAAGAGCCGTAGAGGGCCCAAGAGGGCTGAGTCGAGCTGAAGTGAGGCAAATCGAGACTAATGGAGCCGAATCAAGCCTAATCAAGCCGAATCGACACTATTCGAGCCAAATGGAGCTGAATGGACACGAATCGAACCAATTCAACCTGACTCTTGTCAAAATTCGTCGAATCGAATTGAATAGATTAGAGTAGGGGAGGTTCGGGTAGGGTAGGGTAGGGTAGACTAGAGTAGAGTAGAATAGAATACAACAGAACAATACAGAATGAATACAGAAAAGAGTAGGCTAGAGTAGAGTAGCGGGGAATAGAGTAGAGTAGAATAGATTCAAACAGAGACAAATAAGGCCAAATCGAGCCGAATCGCGTCGAAATGGGTTGAATCAAATCCAATCAAGTGGATTAGAATACATTAGAGTTGGGTAGCGTAGGGTAGGGTAGAATAGAGTAGAACAGAATAGAAATAATACAATAGAATAGGGGAGTAGACTAGAGTACAACAGACTAGAATAGAGTCGAATAGAGCTGAATAGAGCCAAATGGAGACAAAATGAGAGGAATCGCATCGAATCGATTTGAGTAAATTAGAGTGGTGTAGGTTAGGGTAGAGCAGAATAGAGTAGAATAGCATAGAATGGTGTGGAATGAATAGAATGGAGTGGAATGGAGTTAAATAGAGACGAATAGAGCAGAAAAGAGTCGAATAGAGCAGAACAGGGCCGAATAAGGCCGAATCGAGCTGCGTCAAGCTTAATCGCGTCGAATCGCGTTAAATGCGTCAAATCCAATTGAAACGTATAGATTAGACACGGGAAGGGGAGGGTAGAATAGAACAGAATAGAGTAGAATAGAAGAGATTAGAACAAAATAGGGCTAGAATAGAATAGAGTGGAAAAGAGTAGAGTCGAATAGAGCCGAATAGGCCGAGCAGAGACGAATAGAGACGAACGGAGCTGAATACAGCCAAAAAGAGCCTTAGTGCCGAATCGCACCTAATCGAGCTGAATCAAGCAGATTCGCACCGACTGTCCCCGAATAGCGTCGGATCGCATCGAATCGAGTTGAGTCACATCGTTTTGCATCAAACAAGGTCAAACTGCTTCATATTGGGTCGAATCCCATGGTATCAGGTCGAATAACCTCGAATTGTGTCAAATCTCATAGAATCCTACTGAATCACGGTGAATAGCATGGAATCGCATCAAATCTCTTTGAATCCCTTCGAATGCCTTCAGATCTGTTCGAATCCAGTCGAAAGCTGCCCAATCACGTCGAATTGAATTGAATTGAATCAAGTAGATTAAAGTAGGGTAGGTTTGGGTGGGGTGCAGCAGGGTTGGGTAGGGTAGAATAGAATAGAGTACGACAGAATAGGAGAGAACAGAACAGAATAGAAAGAATACAACAGAATACAATAGAGTAGAATAGAGTCAAAGAGTGCACAACATAGCCGAATTGAGCCAAATGGAGACAAAACGAGGCGAATCGCATCGAATCGCTTTGAATCAGGTCAAATCAAATCGAACCGATTAGAATAGATTAGGGTAGGGAAGGGCAGAATAAAATAGAGGAGAATAGTATAGAACGGAATAGAATGAAGTTGAATGGAGTCCAACAGAGATGGATAGAGACGAAGAGAGCAGAAAAGAGTCGAATAGGGCAGAATAGGGCCGAAATGGCTGAATAGGGCCAAACAAGGCCTAATCGTGCAGAATCCAGCAGAATCAACGCAATTCGAGCCAAGTCGAGCCGAATGGAGCGAAATGGAGCCAAATAGAGCCGATTCGAACCGAATCAAGCTGATTCAAGCCTAATCGCGTGGAAATGCATTGAATCGAATCGGATCAAATAGATTAGAGAAGGGGACGAGAGGGGCGGGGAGGGTAGAATCGAACAGAACAGAACAGTAGAGAATAGAAAGAATAGAATATAGTTCAGTAGGGTAGAGCAGAGAAGAGTCGAGTAGAGTAGAACTGAGTCGAATGGAGTCAAATAGTGCAGGATATAGCTGAAAAGAACCAATTCTAGCCGAATTGAGCCAAATGGAAACAAAACGAGATGAATCGCTTCGAATTGCTTCGAATTGCGTCCAATCGAATCGATTAGAGTAGGGTAGGGTAGAACAGAATAGAGTAGAATGGTGTAGAATGGAGTAGAATGGAGTCCAATGGAGTTGAATAGAGACAGATAGAGTAGAAAAGAGTCGAATTGAGTCGAATAGGGCCGAATAAGCTGAAGCGAGCCAAGTCGAGTTGAAACGAACAGAATCGAGCTGAATCGAAGCGATTCTAGCCAAATCGAGCTGAATCGAGCTGATGTGGCTGCATCGAGCCGATTCACGCAAAATCGCGTCCAACCGCATCAAAATGCTTTGAATCGAATCAAATGGAATAGAATAGGTTAGGGTAGGGTAGTTTCTGATAGGGTAAGCTAGGGTAGAAGAAAGTAGACTACAGTAGAGTAGACAAGAGAAGGCTAGAGTAGTAGCCTAGACTAGTAAGCTGGACTAGTCAGCTAGAACTGGTGGCATAGATCAGTAGCCTAGACAACTAGCCTTGAATAGTACCATTGCCTTGACAAGTACCCTAAGTCATCCGAACTAGTACCCTTGCCTTAACCAGTAGTCTTTAACTAGTCCCTTTGCCTCCAACAGTAGTCTTAACTAGTACCTCGCCTTAACTCGTATGCTTAACTAGTGCCCTTAACTAGTAGCCTTGCCTTAACTAGTAGCCTTAACTAGCATCCTGGCATAAACTAGTAGCCTAAACTACTGACCTTGCCTTAATCAGTACCCCCAACAAGTACCCATGCCTTAACTAGTACCCTGAACTACTATCCTGGCCTTAACTAGTACCCTAACTAGTACCCTAGCTTTAACTAGTAGCCTGAACTAGTACCCTTGCATTAAGTAGTACCTTTGCCCGAACTAATACCCTTATTAAGTACCGCACGGCGCGGTAGAATAGGGTACGGTAGCATGCGGTGGAACAGAGAAAATAGAATAGACCAGCAATGGTCAGGGTAGGTTAGTTTAGTGTAGGGTATGGTAGATAGCATAGGATGGAATAGAGAAAATAGAAAACGAGAATAGAATACAACAGAATAGAAAAGAACAGGCTAGATTAGGATAGGGTAGGTCGGGGTAGGGTTCTGTAGGATAGAATAGTGTAGAATGGAGTCGAATGGTGTGGAATGGAGTCGAACAGAGATGAATAGGGTAGAAAAGGGTTGACTAGAGCGGAATAGCTCCAAACAGGACCAAATAGGGCCGAACCGAGCCGAATCAAGGCAAATCGAGCCGAATCGAGTCGGATCGACCACGTTCGAGCTGAATGGAGCCGAATGGAGCCGAATGGAGCCGAAATGAGCCAAACAGAGACAAACAAAATGAACCGAGCAAAATCACACCTAATCGCATCGAATCTCGTTTAATTCCATCAAATCCCACCAAAAGCCATCGAAACTCATGGAATCTCACCGAATCCCATCTAATTGTGTCAAATCGGGTCGAATGGTGTCGAATTGAATGGAACCGAATTAAATTGAATAGATTAGAGTAGTGTAGGTTAGGCTGGGATTCAGTAGGTTAGGGCACAGAAGAATAGAATAGAGTAGAACAGAAGAGAATACAAAGAGTAGAATGGAGTAGAGTTGAGTAGAGTAGAATAGTCAGAGTTGAGTAGTGCAGAATAGAGATGAATAGATCCAATTCAAGTCAATTGAGTCGAATGGAGAGGTAACGAGTCAAATCACGATGAATCAAATCGAATTGAATAGATTACAGCAAAATAGAGTAGGGTAGAGTAGAATACTTTAAAATGGAGTAGAACGGTGAGCAATGGAATCGAATGGAGTAGAATAGAGTAGAAAAGAGCCGTAGAGGGCCCAAGAGGGCTGAGTCGAGCTGAAGTGAGGCAAATCGAGACTAATGGAGCCGAATCGAGACTAATCAAGCCGAATCGACACTATTCGAGCCAAATGGAGCTGAATGGACACGAATCGAACCAATTCAACCTGACTCTTGTCAAAATTCGTCGAATCGAATTGAATAGATTAGAGTAGGGGAGGTTCGGGTAGGGTAGGGTAGGGTAGACTAGAGTAGAGTAGAATAGAATACAACAGAACAATACAGAATGAATACAGAAAAGAGTAGGCTAGAGTAGAGTAGCGGGGAATAGAGTAGAGTAGAATAGATTCAAACAGAGACAAATAAGGCCAAATCGAGCCGAATCGCGTCGAAATGGGTTGAATCAAATCCAATCAAGTGGATTAGAATACATTAGAGTTGGGTAGCGTAGGGTAGGGTAGAATAGAGTAGAACAGAATAGAAATAATACAATAGAATAGGGGAGTAGACTAGAGTACAACAGACTAGAATAGAGTCGAATAGAGCTGAATAGAGCCAAATGGAGACAAAATGAGAGGAATCGCATCGAATCGATTTGAGTAAATTAGAGTGGTGTAGGTTAGGGTAGAGCAGAATAGAGTAGAATAGCATAGAATGGTGTGGAATGAATAGAATGGAGTGGAATGGAGTTAAATAGAGACGAATAGAGCAGAAAAGAGTCGAATAGAGCAGAACAGGGCCGAATAAGGCCGAATCGAGCTGCGTCAAGCTTAATCGCGTCGAATCGCGTTAAATGCGTCAAATCCAATTGAAACGTATAGATTAGACACGGGAAGGGGAGGGTAGAATAGAACAGAATAGAGTAGAATAGAAGAGATTAGAACAAAATAGGGCTAGAATAGAATAGAGTGGAAAAGAGTAGAGTCGAATAGAGCCGAATAGGCCGAGTAGAGACGAATAGAGACGAACGGAGCTGAATACAGCCAAAAAGAGCCTTAGTGCCGAATCGCACCTAATCGAGCTGAATCAAGCAGATTCGCACCGACTGTCCCCGAATAGCGTCGGATCGCATCGAATCGAGTTGAGTCACATCGTTTTGCATCAAACAAGGTCAAACTGCTTCATATTGGGTCGAATCCCATGGTATCAGGTCGAATAACCTCGAATTGTGTCAAATCTCATAGAATCCTACTGAATCACGGTGAATAGCATGGAATCGCATCAAATCTCTTTGAATCCCTTCGAATGCCTTCAGATCTGTTCGAATCCAGTCGAAAGCTGCCCAATCACGTCGAATTGAATTGAATTGAATCAAGTAGATTAAAGTAGGGTAGGTTTGGGTGGGGTGCAGCAGGGTTGGGTAGGGTAGAATAGAATAGAGTACGACAGAATAGGAGAGAACAGAACAGAATAGAAAGAATACAACAGAATACAATAGAGTAGAATAGAGTCAAAGAGTGCACAACATAGCCGAATTGAGCCAAATGGAGACAAAACGAGGCGAATCGCATCGAATCGCTTTGAATCAGGTCAAATCAAATCGAACCGATTAGAATAGATTAGGGTAGGGAAGGGCAGAATAAAATAGAGGAGAATAGTATAGAACGGAATAGAATGAAGTTGAATGGAGTCCAACAGAGATGGATAGAGACGAAGAGAGCAGAAAAGAGTCGAATAGGGCAGAATAGGGCCGAAATGGCTGAATAGGGCCAAACAAGGCCTAATCGTGCAGAATCCAGCAGAATCAACGCAATTCGAGCCAAGTCGAGCCGAATGGAGCGAAATGGAGCCAAATAGAGCCGATTCGAACCGAATCAAGCTGATTCAAGCCTAATCGCGTGGAAATGCATTGAATCGAATCGGATCAAATAGATTAGAGAAGGGGACGAGAGGGGCGGGGAGGGTAGAATCGAACAGAACAGAACAGTAGAGAATAGAAAGAATAGAATATAGTTCAGTAGGGTAGAGCAGAGAAGAGTCGAGTAGAGTAGAACTGAGTCGAATGGAGTCAAATAGTGCAGGATATAGCTGAAAAGAACCAATTCTAGCCGAATTGAGCCAAATGGAAACAAAACGAGATGAATCGCTTCGAATTGCTTCGAATTGCGTCCAATCGAATCGATTAGAGTAGGGTAGGGTAGAACAGAATAGAGTAGAA
This sequence comes from Elephas maximus indicus, assembly GCF_024166365.1. Taxonomy (NCBI): domain Eukaryota; kingdom Metazoa; phylum Chordata; class Mammalia; order Proboscidea; family Elephantidae; genus Elephas; species Elephas maximus. Next base: position 4,103,417 of record NC_064836.1, read on the forward strand.
TGGTGTAGAATGGAGTCCAATGGAGTTGAATAGAGACAGATAGAGTAGAAAAGAGTCGAATTGAGTCGAATAGGGCCGAATAAGCTGAAGCGAGCCAAGTCGAGTTGAAACGAACAGAATCGAGCTGAATCGAAGCGATTCTAGCCAAATCGAGCTGAATCGAGCTGATGTGGCTGCATCGAGCCGATTCACGCAAAATCGCGTCCAACCGCATCAAAATGCTTTGAATCGAATCAAATGGAATAGAATAGGTTAGGGTAGGGTAGTTTCTGATAGGGTAAGCTAGGGTAGAAGAAAGTAGACTACAGTAGAGTAGACAAGAGAAGGCTAGAGTAGTAGCCTAGACTAGTAAGCTGGACTAGTCAGCTAGAACTGGTGGCATAGATCAGTAGCCTAGACAACTAGCCTTGAATAGTACCATTGCCTTGACAAGTACCCTAAGTCATCCGAACTAGTACCCTTGCCTTAACCAGTAGTCTTTAACTAGTCCCTTTGCCTCCAACAGTAGTCTTAACTAGTACCTCGCCTTAACTCGTATGCTTAACTAGTGCCCTTAACTAGTAGCCTTGCCTTAACTAGTAGCCTTAACTAGCATCCTGGCATAAACTAGTAGCCTAAACTACTGACCTTGCCTTAATCAGTACCCCCAACAAGTACCCATGCCTTAACTAGTACCCTGAACTACTATCCTGGCCTTAACTAGTACCCCTAACTAGTACCCTAGCTTTAACTAGTAGCCTGAACTAGTACCCTTGCGTTAAGTAGTACCCTTGCTTTAAGTAGTACCCTTGCCCGAACTAATACCCTTATTAAGTACCGCACGGCACGGTAGAATAGGGTACGGTAGCATGCGGTGGAACAGAGAAAATAGAATAGACCAGCAATGGTCAGGGTAGGTTAGTTTAGTGTAGGGTATGGTAGATAGCATAGGATGGAATAGAGAAAATAGAAAACGAGAATAGAATACAACAGAATAGAAAAGAACAGGCTAGATTAGGATAGGGTAGGTCGGGGTAGGGTTCTGTAGAATAGAATAGTGTAGAATGGAGTCGAATGGTGTGGAATGGAGTCGAACAGAGATGAATAGGGTAGAAAAGGGTTGACTAGAGCGGAATAGCTCCAAACAGGACCAAATAGGGCCGAACCGAGCCGAATCAAGGCAAATCGAGCCGAATCGAGTCGGATCGACCACGTTCGAGCTGAATGGAGCCGAATGGAGCCGAAATGAGCCAAACAGAGACAAACAAAATGAACCGAGCAAAATCACACCTAATCGCATCGAATCTCGTTTAATTCCATCAAATCCCACCAAAAGCCATCGAAACTCATGGAATCTCACCGAATCCCATCTAATTGTGTCAAATCGGGTCGAATGGTGTCGAATTGAATGGAACCGAATTAAATTGAATAGATTAGAGTAGTGTAGGTTAGGCTGGGATTCAGTAGGTTAGGGCACAGAAGAATAGAATAGAGTAGAACAGAAGAGAATACAAAGAGTAGAATGGAGTAGAGTTGAGTAGAGTAGAATAGTCAGAGTTGAGTAGTGCAGAATAGAGATGAATAGATCCAATTCAAGTCAATTGAGTCGAATGGAGAGGTAACGAGTCAAATCACGATGAATCAAATCGAATTGAATAGATTACAGCAAAATAGAGTAGGGTAGAGTAGAATACTTTAAAATGGAGTAGAACGGTGAGCAATGGAATCGAATGGAGTAGAATAGAGTAGAAAAGAGCCGTAGAGGGCCCAAGAGGGCTGAGTCGAGCTGAAGTGAGGCAAATCGAGACTAATGGAGCCGAATCAAGCCTAATCAAGCCGAATCGACACTATTCGAGCCAAATGGAGCTGAATGGACACGAATCGAACCAATTCAACCTGACTCTTGTCAAAATTCGTCGAATCGAATTGAATAGATTAGAGTAGGGGAGGTTCGGGTAGGGTAGGGTAGGGTAGACTAGAGTAGAGTAGAATAGAATACAACAGAACAATACAGAATGAATACAGAAAAGAGTAGGCTAGAGTAGAGTAGCGGGGAATAGAGTAGAGTAGAATAGATTCAAACAGAGACAAATAAGGCCAAATCGAGCCGAATCGCGTCGAAATGGGTTGAATCAAATCCAATCAAGTGGATTAGAATACATTAGAGTTGGGTAGCGTAGGGTAGGGTAGAATAGAGTAGAACAGAATAGAAATAATACAATAGAATAGGGGAGTAGACTAGAGTACAACAGACTAGAATAGAGTCGAATAGAGCTGAATAGAGCCAAATGGAGACAAAATGAGAGGAATCGCATCGAATCGATTTGAGTAAATTAGAGTGGTGTAGGTTAGGGTAGAGCAGAATAGAGTAGAATAGCATAGAATGGTGTGGAATGAATAGAATGGAGTGGAATGGAGTTAAATAGAGACGAATAGAGCAGAAAAGAGTCGAATAGAGCAGAACAGGGCCGAATAAGGCCGAATCGAGCTGCGTCAAGCTTAATCGCGTCGAATCGCGTTAAATGCGTCAAATCCAATTGAAACGTATAGATTAGACACGGGAAGGGGAGGGTAGAATAGAACAGAATAGAGTAGAATAGAAGAGATTAGAACAAAATAGGGCTAGAATAGAATAGAGTGGAAAAGAGTAGAGTCGAATAGAGCCGAATAGGCCGAGCAGAGACGAATAGAGACGAACGGAGCTGAATACAGCCAAAAAGAGCCTTAGTGCCGAATCGCACCTAATCGAGCTGAATCAAGCAGATTCGCACCGACTGTCCCCGAATAGCGTCGGATCGCATCGAATCGAGTTGAGTCACATCGTTTTGCATCAAACAAGGTCAAACTGCTTCATATTGGGTCGAATCCCATCGTATCGGGTCGAATAACCTCGAATTGTGTCAAATCTCATAGAATCCGACTGAATCATGGTGAATAGCATGGAATCGCATCAAATCTCTTTGAATCTCTTCGAATGCCTTCAGATCTGTTCGAATCCAGTCGAAAGCTGCCCAATCACGTCGAATTGAATTGAATTGAATCAAGTAGATTAAAGTAGGGTAGGTTTGGGTGGGGTGCAGCAGGGTTGGGTAGGGTAGAATAGAATAGAGTACGACAGAATAGGAGAGAACAGAACAGAATAGAAAGAATACAACAGAATACAATAGAGTAGAATAGAGTCAAAGAGTGCACAACATAGCCGAATTGAGCCAAATGGAGACAAAACGAGGCGAATCGCATCGAATCGCTTTGAATCAGGTCAAATCAAATCGAACCGATTAGAATAGATTAGGGTAGGGAAGGGCAGAATAAAATAGAGGAGAATAGTATAGAACGGAATAGAATGAAGTTGAATGGAGTCCAACAGAGATGGATAGAGACGAAGAGAGCAGAAAAGAGTCGAACAGGGCAAAATAGGGCCGAAATGGCTGAATAGGGCCAAACAAGGCCTAATCGTGCAGAATCCAGCAGAATCAATGCAATTCGAGCCAAGTCGAGCCGAATGGAGCGAAATGGAGCCAAATAGAGCCGATTCGAACCGAATCAAGCTGATTCAAGCCTAATCGCGTGGAAATGCATTGAATCGAATCGGATCAAATAGATTAGAGAAGGGGACGAGAGGGGCGGGGAGGGTAGAATCGAACAGAACAGAACAGTAGAGAATAGAAAGAATAGAATATAGTTCAGTAGGGTAGAGCAGAGAAGAGTCGAGTAGAGTAGAACTGAGTCGAATGGAGTCAAATAGTGCAGGATATAGCTGAAAAGAACCAATTCTAGCCGAATTGAGCCAAATGGAAACAAAACGAGATGAATCGCTTCGAATTGCTTCGAATTGCGTCCAATCGAATTGATTAGAGTAGGGTAGGGTAGAACAGAATAGAGTAGAATGGTGTAGAATGGAGTAGAATGGAGTCCAATGGAGTTGAATAGAGACAGATAGAGTAGAAAAGAGTCGAATTGAGTCGAATAGGGCCGAATAAGCTGAAGCGAGCCAAGTCGAGTTGAAACGAACAGAATCGAGCTGAATCGAAGCGATTCTAGCCAAATCGAGCTGAATCGAGCTGATGTGGCTGCATCGAGCCGATTCACGCAAAATCGCGTCCAACCGCATCAAAATGCTTTGAATCGAATCAAATGGAATAGAATAGGTTAGGGTAGGGTAGTTTCTGATAGGGTAAGCTAGGGTAGAAGAAAGTAGACTACAGTAGAGTAGACAAGAGAAGGCTAGAGTAGTAGCCTAGACTAGTAAGCTGGACTAGTCAGCTAGAACTGGTGGCATAGATCAGTAGCCTAGACAACTAGCCTTGAATAGTACCATTGCCTTGACAAGTACCCTAAGTCATCCGAACTAGTACCCTTGCCTTAACCAGTAGTCTTTAACTAGTCCCTTTGCCTCCCACAGTAGTCTTAACTAGTACCTCGCCTTAACTCGTATGCTTAACTAGTGCCCTTAACTAGTAGCCTTGCCTTAACTAGTAGCCTTAACTAGCATCCTGGCATAAACTAGTAGCCTAAACTACTGACCTTGCCTTAATCAGTACCCCCAACAAGTACCCATGCCTTAACTAGTACCCTGAACTACTATCCTGGCCTTAACTAGTACCCCTAACTAGTACCCTAGCTTTAACTAGTAGCCTGAACTAGTACCCTTGCGTTAAGTAGTACCCTTGCCCGAACTAATACCCTTATTAAGTACCGCACGGCGCGGTAGAATAGGGTACGGTAGCATGCGGTGGAACAGAGAAAATAGAATAGACCAGCAATGGTCAGGGTAGGTTAGTTTAGTGTAGGGTATGGTAGATAGCATAGGATGGAATAGAGAAAATAGAAAACGAGAATAGAATACAACAGAATAGAAAAGAACAGGCTAGATTAGGATAGGGTAGGTCGGGGTAGGGTTCTGTAGAATAGAATAGTGTAGAATGGAGTCGAATGGTGTGGAATGGAGTCGAACAGAGATGAATAGGGTAGAAAAGAGTTGACTAGAGCGGAATAGCGCCAAATAGGACCAAATAGGGCCGAACCGAGCCGAATCAAGGCAAATCGAGCCGAATCGAGTCGGATCGACCACGTTCGAGCTGAATGGAGCCGAATGGAGCCGAAATGAGCCAAAGAGAGACAAACAAAATGAACCGAGCAAAATCACACCTAATCGCATCGAATCTCGTTTAATTCCATCAAATCCCACCAAAAGCCATCGAAACTCATGGAATCTCACCGAATCCCATCTAATTGTGTCAAATCGGGTCGAATGGTGTCGAATTGAATGGAACCGAATTAAATTGAATAGATTAGAGTAGTGTAGGTTAGGCTGGGATTCAGTAGGTTAGGGCACAGAAGAATAGAATAGAGTAGAACAGAAGAGAATACAAAGAGTAGAATGGAGTAGAGTTGAGTAGAGTAGAATAGTCAGAGTTGAGTAGTGCAGAATAGAGATGAATAGATCCAATTCAAGTCAACTGAGTCGAATGGAGAGGTAACGAGTCAAATCACGATGAATCAAATCGAATTGAATAGATTACAGCAAAATAGAGTAGGGTAGAGTAGAATACTTTAAAATGGAGTAGAACGGTGAGCAATGGAATCGAATGGAGTAGAATAGAGTAGAAAAGAGCCGTAGAGGGCCCAAGAGGGCTGAGTCGAGCTGAAGTGAGGCAAATCGAGACTAATGGAGCCGAATCGAGCCTAATCAAGCCGAATCGACACTATTCGAGCCAAATGGAGCTGAATGGACACGAATCGAACCAATTCAACCTGACTCTTGTCAAAATTCGTCGAATCGAATTGAATAGATTAGAGTAGGGGAGGTTCGGGTAGGGTAGGGTAGGGTAGACTAGAGTAGAGTAGAATAGAATACAACAGAACAATACAGAATGAATACAGAAAAGAGTAGGCTAGAGTAGAGTAGCGGGGAATAGAGTAGAGTAGAATAGATTCAAACAGAGACAAATAAGGCCAAATCGAGCCGAATCGCGTCGAAATGGGTTGAATCAAATCCAATCAAGTGGATTAGAATACATTAGAGTTGGGTAGCGTAGGGTAGGGTAGAATAGAGTAGAACAGAATAGAAATAATACAATAGAATAGGGGAGTAGACTAGAGTACAACAGACTAGAATAGAGTCGAATAGAGCTGAATAGAGCCAAATGGAGACAAAATGAGAGGAATCGCATCGAATCGATTTGAGTAAATTAGAGTGGTGTAGGTTAGGGTAGAGCAGAATAGAGTAGAATAGCATAGAATGGTGTGGAATGAATAGAATGGAGTGGAATGGAGTTAAATAGAGACGAATAGAGCAGAAAAGAGTCGAATAGAGCAGAACAGGGCCGAATAAGGCCGAATCGAGCTGCGTCAAGCTTAATCGCGTCGAATCGCGTTAAATGCGTCAAATCCAATTGAAACGTATAGATTAGACACGGGAAGGGGAGGGTAGAATAGAACAGAATAGAGTAGAATAGAAGAGATTAGAACAAAATAGGGCTAGAATAGAATAGAGTGGAAAAGAGTAGAGTCGAATAGAGCCGAATAGGCCGAGTGGAGACGAATAGAGACGAACGGAGCTGAATACAGCCAAAAAGAGCCTTAGTGCCGAATCGCACCTAATCGAGCTGAATCAAGCAGATTCGCACCGACTGTCCCCGAATAGCGTCGGATCGCATCGAATCGAGTTGAGTCACATCGTTTTGCATCAAACAAGGTCAAACTGCTTCATATTGGGTCGAATCCCATCGTATCAGGTCGAATAACCTCGAATTGTGTCAAATCTCATAGAATCCTACTGAATCACGGTGAATAGCATGGAATCGCATCAAATCTCTTTGAATCCCTTCGAATGCCTTCAGATCTGTTCGAATCCAGTCGAAAGCTGCCCAATCACGTCGAATTGAATTGAATTGAATCAAGTAGATTAAAGTAGGGTAGGTTTGGGTGGGGTGCAGCAGGGTTGGGTAGGGTAGAATAGAATAGAGTACGACAGAATAGGAGAGAACAGAACAGAATAGAAAGAATACAACAGAATACAATAGAGTAGAATAGAGTCAAAGAGTGCACAACATAGCCGAATTGAGCCAAATGGAGACAAAACGAGGCGAATCGCATCGAATCGCTTTGAATCAGGTCAAATCAAATCGAACCGATTAGAATAGATTAGGGTAGGGAAGGGCAGAATAAAATAGAGGAGAATAGTATAGAACGGAATAGAATGAAGTTGAATGGAGTCCAACAGAGATGGATAGAGACGAAGAGAGCAGAAAAGAGTCGAATAGGGCAGAATAGGGCCGAAATGGCTGAATAGGGCCAAACAAGGCCTAATCGTGCAGAATCCAGCAGAATCAACGCAATTCGAGCCAAGTCGAGCCGAATGGAGCGAAATGGAGCCAAATAGAGCCGATTCGAACCGAATCAAGCTGATTCAAGCCTAATCGCGTGGAAATGCATTGAATCGAATCGGATCAAATAGATTAGAGAAGGGGACGAGAGGGGCGGGGAGGGTAGAATCGAACAGAACAGAACAGTAGAGAATAGAAAGAATAGAATATAGTTCAGTAGGGTAGAGCAGAGAAGAGTCGAGTAGAGTAGAACTGAGTCGAATGGAGTCAAATAGTGCAGGATATAGCTGAAAAGAACCAATTCTAGCCGAATTGAGCCAAATGGAAACAAAACGAGATGAATCGCTTCGAATTGCTTCGAATTGCGTCCAATCGAATCGATTAGAGTAGGGTAGGGTAGAACAGAATAGAGTAGAATGGTGTAGAATGGAGTAGAATGGAGTCCAATGGAGTTGAATAGAGACAGATAGAGTAGAAAAGAGTCGAATTGAGTCGAATAGGGCCGAATAAGCTGAAGCGAGCCAAGTCGAGTTGAAACGAACAGAATCGAGCTGAATCGAAGCGATTCTAGCCAAATCGAGCTGAATCGAGCTGATGTGGCTGCATCGAGCCGATTCACGCAAAATCGCGTCCAACCGCATCAAAATGCTTTGAATCGAATCAAATGGAATAGAATAGGTTAGGGTAGGGTAGTTTCTGATAGGGTAAGCTAGGGTAGAAGAAAGTAGACTACAGTAGAGTAGACAAGAGAAGGCTAGAGTAGTAGCCTAGACTAGTAAGCTGGACTAGTCAGCTAGAACTGGTGGCATAGATCAGTAGCCTAGACAACTAGCCTTGAATAGTACCATTGCCTTGACAAGTACCCTAAGTCATCCGAACTAGTACCCTTGCCTTAACCAGTAGTCTTTAACTAGTCCCTTTGCCTCCAACAGTAGTCTTAACTAGTACCTCGCCTTAACTCGTATGCTTAACTAGTGCCCTTAACTAGTAGCCTTGCCTTAACTAGTAGCCTTAACTAGCATCCTGGCATAAACTAGTAGCCTAAACTACTGACCTTGCCTTAATCAGTACCCCCAACAAGTACCCATGCCTTAACTAGTACCCTGAACTACTATCCTGGCCTTAACTAGTACCCTTAACTAGTACCCTAGCTTTAACTAGTAGCCTGAACTAGTACCCTTGCGTTAAGTAGTACCCTTGCCCGAACTAATACCCTTATTAAGTACCGCACAGTGCGGTAGAATAGGGTACGGTAGCATGCGGTGGAACAGAGAAAATAGAATAGACCAGCAATGGTCAGGGTAGGTTAGTTTAGTGTAGGGTATGGTAGATAGCATAGGATGGAATAGAGAAAATAGAAAACGAGAATAGAATACAACAGAATAGAAAAGAACAGGCTAGATTAGGATAGGGTAGGTCGGGGTAGGGTTCTGTAGAATAGAATAGTGTAGAATGGAGTCGAATGGTGTGGAATGGAGTCGAACAGAGATGAATAGGGTAGAAAAGAGTTGACTAGAGCGGAATAGCGCCAAATAGGACCAAATAGGGCCGAACCGAGCCGAATCAAGGCAAATCGAGCCGAATCGAGTCGGATCGACCACGTTCGAGCTGAATGGAGCCGAATGGAGCCGAAATGGGCCACACAGAGACAAACAAAATGAACCGAGCAAAATCACACCTAATCGCATCGAATCTCGTTTAATTCCATCAAATCCCACCAAAAGCCATCGAAACTCATGGAATCTCACCGAATCCCATCTAATTGTGTCAAATCGGGTCGAATGGTGTCGAATTGAATGGAACCGAATTAAATTGAATAGATTAGAGTAGTGTAGGTTAGGCTGGGATTCAGTAGGTTAGGGCACAGAAGAATAGAATAGAGTAGAACAGAAGAGAATACAAAGAGTAGAATGGAGTAGAGTTGAGTAGAGTAGAATAGTCAGAGTTGAGTAGTGCAGAATAGAGATGAATAGATCCAATTCAAGTCAACTGAGTCGAATGGAGAGGTAACGAGTCAAATCACGATGAATCAAATCGAATTGAATAGATTACAGCAAAATAGAGTAGGGTAGAGTAGAATACTTTAAAATGGAGTAGAATGGTGAGCAATGGAATCGAATGGAGTAGAATAGAGTAGAAAAGAGCCGTAGAGGGCCCAAGAGGGCTGAATCGAGCTGAAGTGAGGCAAATCGAGACTAATGGAGCCGAATCCAGCCTAATCAAGCCGAATCGACACTATTCGAGCCAAACGGAGCCGAATGGACACGAATCGAACCAATTCAACCTGACTCTTGTCAAAATTCGTCGAATCGAATTGAATAGATTAGAGTAGGGGAGGTTCGGGTAGGGTAGGGTAGGGTAGACTAGAGTAGAGTAGAATAGAATACAACAGAACAATACAGAATGAATACAGAAAAGAGTAGGCTAGAGTAGAGTAGCGGGGAATAGAGTAGAGTAGAATAGATTCAAACAGAGACAAATAAGGCCAAATCGAGCCGAATCGCGTCGAAATGGGTTGAATCAAATCCAATCAAGTGGATTAGAATACATTAGAGTTGGGTAGCGTAGGGTAGGGTAGAATAGAGTAGAACAGAATAGAAATAATACAATAGAATAGGGGAGTAGACTAGAGTACAACAGACTAGAATAGAGTCGAATAGAGCTGAATAGAGCCAAATGGAGACAAAATGAGAGGAATCGCATCGAATCGATTTGAATAAACTAGAGTGGTGTAGTTTAGGGTAGAGCAGAATAGAGTAGAATAGCATAGAATGGTGTGGAATGAATAGAATGGAGTAGAATGGAGTTAAATAGAGACGAATAGAGCAGAAAAGAGTCGAATAGAGCAGAACAGGGCCGAATAAGGCCGAATCGAGCTGCGTCAAGCTTAATCGCGTCGAATCGCGTTAAATGCGTCAAATCCAATTGAAACGTATAGATTAGACACGGGAAGGGGAGGGTAGAATAGAACAGAATAGAGTAGAATAGAAGAGATTAGAACACAACAGGGCTAGAATAGAATAGAGTGGAAAAGAGTAGAGTCGAATAGAGCCGAATAGGCCGAGTGGAGACGAATAGAGACGAATGGAGCTGAATACAGCCAAAAAGAGCCTTAGTGCCGAATCGCACCTAATCGAGCTGAATCAAGCAGATTCGCACCGACTGTCCCCGAATAGCGTCGGATCGCATCGAATCGAGTTGAGTCACATCGTTTTGCATCAAACAAGGTCAAACTGCTTCATATTGGGTCGAATCCCATCGTATCAGGTCGAATAACTTCAAATTGTGTCAAATCTCATAGAATCCTACTGAATCACGGCGAATAGCATGGGCTCGCATCAAATCTCTTTGAATCCCTTCCAGTGCCTTCAGATCTGTTCGAATCCAGTCGAAAGCTGCCCAATCACGTCGAATTGAATTGAATTGAATCAAGTAGATTAAAGTAGGGTAGGTTTGGGTGGGGTGCAGCAGGGTTGGGTAGGGTAGAATAGAATAGAGTACGACAGAATAGGAGAGAACAGAATAGAAAGAATACAACAGAATACAATAGAGTAGAATAGAGTCAAAGAGTGCACAACATAGCCGAATTGAGCCAAATGGAGACAAAACGAGGCGAATCGCATCGAATCGCTTTGAATCAGGTCAAATCAAATCGAACCGATTAGAATAGATTAGGGTAGGGAAGGGCAGAATAAAATAGAGGAGAATAGTATAGAACGGAATAGAATGAAGTTGAATGGAGTCCAACAGAGATGGATAGAGACGAAGAGAGCAGAAAAGAGTCGAATAGGGCAGAATAGGGCCGAAATGGCTGAATAGGGCCAAACAAGGCCTAATCGTGCAGAATCCAGCAGAATCAACGCAATTCGAGCCAAGTCGAGCCGAATGGAGCGAAATGGAGCCAAATAGAGCCGATTCGAACCGAATCAAGCTGATTCAAGCCTAATCGCGTGGAAATGCATTGAATCGAATCGGATCAAATAGATTAGAGAAGGGGACGAGAGGGGCGGGGAGGGTAGAATAGAACAGAACAGTAGAGAATAGAAAGAATAGAATATAGTTCAGTAGGGTAGAGCAGAGAAGAGTCGAGTAGAGTAGAACTGAGTCGAATGGAGTCAAATAGTGCAGGATATAGCTGAAAAGAACCAATTCTAGCCGAATTGAGCCAAGTGGAAACAAAACGAGATGAATCGCTTCGAATTGCTTCGAATTGCGTCCAGTCGAATCGATTAGAGTAGGGTAGGGTAGAACAGAATAGAGTAGAATGGTGTAGAATGGAGTAGAATGGAGTCCAATGGAGTTGAATAGAGACAGATAGAGTAGAAAAGAGTCGAATTGAGTCGAATAGGGCCGAATAAGCTGAAGCGAGCCAAGTCGAGTTGAAACGAACAGAATCGAGCTGAATCGAAGCGATTCTAGCCAAATCGAGCTGAATCGAGCTGATGTGGCTGCATCGAGCCGATTCACGCAAAATCGCGTCCAACCGCATCAAAATGCTTTGAATCGAATCAAATGGAATAGAATAGGTTAGGGTAGGGTAGTTTCTGATAGGGTAAGCTAGGGTAGAAGAAAGTAGACTACAGTAGAGTAGACAAGAGAAGGCTAGAGTAGTAGCCTAGACTAGTAAGCTGGACTAGTCAGCTAGAACTGGTGGCATAGATCAGTAGCCTAGACAACTAGCCTTGAATAGTACCATTGCCTTGACAAGTACCCTAAGTCATCCGAACTAGTACCCTTGCCTTAACCAGTAGTCTTTAACTAGTCCCTTTGCCTCCAACAGTAGTCTTAACTAGTACCTCGCCTTAACTCGTATGCTTAACTAGTGCCCTTAACTAGTAGCCTTGCCTTAACTAGTAGCCTTAACTAGCATCCTGGCATAAACTAGTAGCCTAAACTACTGACCTTGCCTTAATCAGTACCCCCAACAAGTACCCATGCCTTAACTAGTACCCTGAACTACTATCCTGGCCTTAACTAGTACCCTTAACTAGTACCCTAGCTTTAACTAGTAGCCTGAACTAGTACCCTTGCGTTAAGTAGTACCCTTGCCCGAACTAATACCCTTATTAAGTACCGCACAGTGCGGTAGAATAGGGTACGGTAGCATGCGGTGGAACAGAGAAAATAGAATAGACCAGCAATGGTCAGGGTAGGTTAGTTTAGTGTAGGGTATGGTAGATAGCATAGGATGGAATAGAGAAAATAGAAAACGAGAATAGAATACAACAGAATAGAAAAGAACAGGCTAGATTAGGATAGGGTAGGTCGGGGTAGGGTTCTGTAGAATAGAATAGTGTAGAATGGAGTCGAATGGTGTGGAATGGAGTCGAACAGAGATGAATAGGGTAGAAAAGAGTTGACTAGAGCGGAATAGCGCCAAATAGGACCAAATAGGGCCGAACCGAGCCGAATCAAGGCAAATCGAGCCGAATCGAGTCGGATCGACCACGTTCGAGCTGAATGGAGCCGAATGGAGCCGAAATGGGCCACACAGAGACAAACAAAATGAACCGAGCAAAATCACACCTAATCGCATCGAATCTCGTTTAATTCCATCAAATCCCACCAAAAGCCATCGAAACTCATGGAATCTCACCGAATCCCATCTAATTGTGTCAAATCGGGTCGAATGGTGTCGAATTGAATGGAACCGAATTAAATTGAATAGATTAGAGTAGTGTAGGTTAGGCTGGGATTCAGTAGGTTAGGGCACAGAAGAATAGAATAGAGTAGAACAGAAGAGAATACAAAGAGTAGAATGGAGTAGAGTTGAGTAGAGTAGAATAGTCAGAGTTGAGTAGTGCAGAATAGAGATGAATAGATCCAATTCAAGTCAACTGAGTCGAATGGAGAGGTAACGAGTCAAATCACGATGAATCAAATCGAATTGAATAGATTACAGCAAAATAGAGTAGGGTAGAGTAGAATACTTTAAAATGGAGTAGAATGGTGAGCAATGGAATCGAATGGAGTAGAATAGAGTAGAAAAGAGCCGTAGAGGGCCCAAGAGGGCTGAATCGAGCTGAAGTGAGGCAAATCGAGACTAATGGAGCCGAATCCAGCCTAATCAAGCCGAATCGACACTATTCGAGCCAAACGGAGCCGAATGGACACGAATCGAACCAATTCAACCTGACTCTTGTCAAAATTCGTCGAATCGAATTGAATAGATTAGAGTAGGGGAGGTTCGGGTAGGGTAGGGTAGGGTAGACTAGAGTAGAGTAGAATAGAATACAACAGAACAATACAGAATGAATACAGAAAAGAGTAGGCTAGAGTAGAGTAGCGGGGAATAGAGTAGAGTAGAATAGATTCAAACAGAGACAAATAAGGCCAAATCGAGCCGAATCGCGTCGAAATGGGTTGAATCAAATCCAATCAAGTGGATTAGAATACATTAGAGTTGGGTAGCGTAGGGTAGGGTAGAATAGAGTAGAACAGAATAGAAATAATACAATAGAATAGGGGAGTAGACTAGAGTACAACAGACTAGAATAGAGTCGAATAGAGCTGAATAGAGCCAAATGGAGACAAAATGAGAGGAATCGCATCGAATCGATTTGAATAAACTAGAGTGGTGTAGTTTAGGGTAGAGCAGAATAGAGTAGAATAGCATAGAATGGTGTGGAATGAATAGAATGGAGTAGAATGGAGTTAAATAGAGACGAATAGAGCAGAAAAGAGTCGAATAGAGCAGAACAGGGCCGAATAAGGCCGAATCGAGCTGCGTCAAGCTTAATCGCGTCGAATCGCGTTAAATGCGTCAAATCCAATTGAAACGTATAGATTAGACACGGGAAGGGGAGGGTAGAATAGAACAGAATAGAGTAGAATAGAAGAGATTAGAACAAAACAGGGCTAGAATAGAATAGAGTGGAAAAGAGTAGAGTCGAATAGAGCCGAATAGGCCGAGTGGAGACGAATAGAGACGAATGGAGCTGAATACAGCCAAAAAGAGCCTTAGTGCCGAATCGCACCTAATCGAGCTGAATCAAGCAGATTCGCACCGACTGTCCCCGAATAGCGTCGGATCGCATCGAATCGAGTTGAGTCACATCGTTTTGCATCAAACAAGGTCAAACTGCTTCATATTGGGTCGAATCCCATCGTATCAGGTCGAATAACTTCAAATTGTGTCAAATCTCATAGAATCCTACTGAATCACGGCGAATAGCATGGGCTCGCATCAAATCTCTTTGAATCCCTTCCAGTGCCTTCAGATCTGTTCGAATCCAGTCGAAAGCTGCCCAATCACGTCAAATTGAATTGAATTGAATCAAGTAGATTAAAGTAGGGTAGGTTTGGGTGGGGTGCAGCAGGGTTGGGTAGGGTAGAATAGAATAGAGTACGACAGAATAGGAGAGAACAGAATAGAAAGAATACAACAGAATACAATAGAGTAGAATAGAGTCAAATAGTGCACAACATAGCCGAATTGAGCCAAATGGAGACAAAACGAGGCGAATCGCATCGAATCGCTTTGAATCAGGTCAAATCAAATCGAACCGATTAGAATAGATTAGGGTAGGGAAGGGCAGAATAAAATAGAGGAGAATAGTATAGAACGGAATAGAATGAAGTTGAATGGAGTCCAACAGAGATGGATAGAGACGAAGAGAGCAGAAAAGAGTCGAATAGGGCAGAATAGGGCCGAAATGGCTGAATAGGGCCAAACAAGGCCTAATCGTGCAGAATCCAGCAGAATCAACGCAATTCGAGCCAAGTCGAGCCGAATGGAGCGAAATGGAGCCAAATAGAGCCGATTCGAACCGAATCAAGCTGATTCAAGCCTAATCGCGTGGAAATGCATTGAATCGAATCGGATCAAATAGATTAGAGAAGGGGACGAGAGGGGCGGGGAGGGTAGAATAGAACAGAACAGTAGAGAATAGAAAGAATAGAATATAGTTCAGTAGGGTAGAGCAGAGAAGAGTCGAGTAGAGTAGAACTGAGTCGAATGGAGTCAAATAGTGCAGGATATAGCTGAAAAGAACCAATTCTAGCCGAATTGAGCCAAGTGGAAACAAAACGAGATGAATCGCTTCGAATTGCTTCGAATTGCGTCCAATCGAATCGATTAGAGTAGGGTAGGGTAGAACAGAATAGAGTAGAATGGTGTAGAATGGAGTAGAATGGAGTCCAATGGAGTTGAATAGAGACAGATAGAGTAGAAAAGAGTCGAATTGAGTCGAATAGGGCCGAATAAGCTGAAGCGAGCCAAGTCGAGTTGAAACGAACAGAATCGAGCTGAATCGAAGCGATTCTAGCCAAATCGAGCTGAATCGAGCTGATGTGGCTGCATCGAGCCGATTCACGCAAAATCGCGTCCAACCGCATCAAAATGCTTTGAATCGAATCAAATGGAATAGAATAGGTTAGGGTAGGGTAGTTTCTGATAGGGTAAGCTAGGGTAGAAGAAAGTAGACTACAGTAGAGTAGACAAGAGAAGGCTAGAGTAGTAGCCTAGACTAGTAAGCTGGACTAGTCAGCTAGAACTGGTGGCATAGATCAGTAGCCTAGACAACTAGCCTTGAATAGTACCATTGCCTTGACAAGTACCCTAAGTCATCCGAACTAGTACCCTTGCCTTAACCAGTAGTCTTTAACTAGTCCCTTTGCCTCCAACAGTAGTCTTAACTAGTACCTCGCCTTAACTCGTACGCTTAACTAGTGCCCTTAACTAGTAGCCTTGCCTTAACTAGTAGCCTTAACTAGCATCCTGGCATAAACTAGTAGCCTAAACTACTGACCTTGCCTTAATCAGTACCCCCAACAAGTACCCATGCCTTAACTAGTACCCTGAACTACTATCCTGGCCTTAACTAGTACCCTTAACTAGTACCCTAGCTTTAACTAGTAGCCTGAACTAGTACCCTTGCGTTAAGTAGTACCCTTGCCCGAACTAATACCCTTATTAAGTACCGCACAGTGCGGTAGAATAGGGTACGGTAGCATGCGGTGGAACAGAGAAAATAGAATAGACCAGCAATGGTCAGGGTAGGTTAGTTTAGTGTAGGGTATGGTAGATAGCATAGGATGGAATAGAGAAAATAGAAAACGAGAATAGAATACAACAGAATAGAAAAGAACAGGCTAGATTAGGATAGGGTAGGTCGGGGTAGGGTTCTGTAGAATAGAATAGTGTAGAATGGAGTCGAATGGTGTGGAATGGAGTCGAACAGAGATGAATAGGGTAGAAAAGAGTTGACTAGAGCGGAATAGCGCCAAATAGGACCAAATAGGGCCGAACCGAGCCGAATCAAGGCAAATCGAGCCGAATCGAGTCGGATCGACCACGTTCGAGCTGAATGGAGCCGAATGGAGCCGAAATGGGCCACACAGAGACAAACAAAATGAACCGAGCAAAATCACACCTAATCGCATCGAATCTCGTTTAATTCCATCAAATCCCACCAAAAGCCATCGAAACTCATGGAATCTCACCGAATCCCATCTAATTGTGTCAAATCGGGTCGAATGGTGTCGAATTGAATGGAACCGAATTAAATTGAATAGATTAGAGTAGTGTAGGTTAGGCTGGGATTCAGTAGGTTAGGGCACAGAAGAATAGAATAGAGTAGAACAGAAGAGAATACAAAGAGTAGAATGGAGTAGAGTTGAGTAGAGTAGAATAGTCAGAGTTGAGTAGTGCAGAATAGAGATGAATAGATCCAATTCAAGTCAACTGAGTCGAATGGAGAGGTAACGAGTCAAATCACGATGAATCAAATCGAATTGAATAGATTACAGCAAAATAGAGTAGGGTAGAGTAGAATACTTTAAAATGGAGTAGAATGGTGAGCAATGGAATCGAATGGAGTAGAATAGAGTAGAAAAGAGCCGTAGAGGGCCCAAGAGGGCTGAATCGAGCTGAAGTGAGGCAAATCGAGACTAATGGAGCCGAATCCAGCCTAATCAAGCCGAATCGACACTATTCGAGCCAAACGGAGCCGAATGGACACGAATCGAACCAATTCAACCTGACTCTTGTCAAAATTCGTCGAATCGAATTGAATAGATTAGAGTAGGGGAGGTTCGGGTAGGGTAGGGTAGGGTAGACTAGAGTAGAGTAGAATAGAATACAACAGAACAATACAGAATGAATACAGAAAAGAGTAGGCTAGAGTAGAGTAGCGGGGAATAGAGTAGAGTAGAATAGATTCAAACAGAGACAAATAAGGCCAAATCGAGCCGAATCGCGTCGAAATGGGTTGAATCAAATCCAATCAAGTGGATTAGAATACATTAGAGTTGGGTAGCGTAGGGTAGGGTAGAATAGAGTAGAACAGAATAGAAATAATACAATAGAATAGGGGAGTAGACTAGAGTACAACAGACTAGAATAGAGTCGAATAGAGCTGAATAGAGCCAAATGGAGACAAAATGAGAGGAATCGCATCGAATCGATTTGAATAAACTAGAGTGGTGTAGTTTAGGGTAGAGCAGAATAGAGTAGAATAGCATAGAATGGTGTGGAATGAATAGAATGGAGTAGAATGGAGTTAAATAGAGACGAATAGAGCAGAAAAGAGTCGAATAGAGCAGAACAGGGCCGAATAAGGCCGAATCGAGCTGCGTCAAGCTTAATCGCGTCGAATCGCGTTAAATGCGTCAAATCCAATTGAAACGTATAGATTAGACACGGGAAGGGGAGGGTAGAATAGAACAGAATAGAGTAGAATAGAAGAGATTAGAACACAACAGGGCTAGAATAGAATAGAGTGGAAAAGAGTAGAGTCGAATAGAGCCGAATAGGCCGAGTGGAGACGAATAGAGACGAATGGAGCTGAATACAGCCAAAAAGAGCCTTAGTGCCGAATCGCACCTAATCGAGCTGAATCAAGCAGATTCGCACCGACTGTCCCCGAATAGCGTCGGATCGCATCGAATCGAGTTGAGTCACATCGTTTTGCATCAAACAAGGTCAAACTGCTTCATATTGGGTCGAATCCCATCGTATCAGGTCGAATAACTTCAAATTGTGTCAAATCTCATAGAATCCTACTGAATCACGGCGAATAGCATGGGCTCGCATCAAATCTCTTTGAATCCCTTCCAGTGCCTTCAGATCTGTTCGAATCCAGTCGAAAGCTGCCCAATCACGTCGAATTGAATTGAATTGAATCAAGTAGATTAAAGTAGGGTAGGTTTGGGTGGGGTGCAGCAGGGTTGGGTAGGGTAGAATAGAATAGAGTACGACAGAATAGGAGAGAACAGAATAGAAAGAATACAACAGAATACAATAGAGTAGAATAGAGTCAAATAGTGCACAACATAGCCGAATTGAGCCAAATGGAGACAAAACGAGGCGAATCGCATCGAATCGCTTTGAATCAGGTCAAATCAAATCGAACCGATTAGAATAGATTAGGGTAGGGAAGGGCAGAATAAAATAGAGGAGAATAGTATAGAACGGAATAGAATGAAGTTGAATGGAGTCCAACAGAGATGGATAGAGACGAAGAGAGCAGAAAAGAGTCGAATAGGGCAGAATAGGGCCGAAATGGCTGAATAGGGCCAAACAAGGCCTAATCGTGCAGAATCCAGCAGAATCAACGCAATTCGAGCCAAGTCGAGCCGAATGGAGCGAAATGGAGCCAAATAGAGCCGATTCGAACCGAATCAAGCTGATTCAAGCCTAATCGCGTGGAAATGCATTGAATCGAATCGGATCAAATAGATTAGAGAAGGGGACGAGAGGGGCGGGGAGGGTAGAATAGAACAGAACAGTAGAGAATAGAAAGAATAGAATATAGTTCAGTAGGGTAGAGCAGAGAAGAGTCGAGTAGAGTAGAACTGAGTCGAATGGAGTCAAATAGTGCAGGATATAGCTGAAAAGAACCAATTCTAGCCGAATTGAGCCAAGTGGAAACAAAACGAGATGAATCGCTTCGAATTGCTTCGAATTGCGTCCAGTCGAATCGATTAGAGTAGGGTAGGGTAGAACAGAATAGAGTAGAATGGTGTAGAATGGAGTAGAATGGAGTCCAATGGAGTTGAATAGAGACAGATAGAGTAGAAAAGAGTCGAATTGAGTCGAATAGGGCCGAATAAGCTGAAGCGAGCCAAGTCGAGTTGAAACGAACAGAATCGAGCTGAATCGAAGCGATTCTAGCCAAATCGAGCTGAATCGAGCTGATGTGGCTGCATCGAGCCGATTCACGCAAAATCGCGTCCAACCGCATCAAAATGCTTTGAATCGAATCAAATGGAATAGAATAGGTTAGGGTAGGGTAGTTTCTGATAGGGTAAGCTAGGGTAGAAGAAAGTAGACTACAGTAGAGTAGACAAGAGAAGGCTAGAGTAGTAGCCTAGACTAGTAAGCTGGACTAGTCAGCTAGAACTGGTGGCATAGATCAGTAGCCTAGACAACTAGCCTTGAATAGTACCATTGCCTTGACAAGTACCCTAAGTCATCCGAACTAGTACCCTTGCCTTAACCAGTAGTCTTTAACTAGTCCCTTTGCCTCCAACAGTAGTCTTAACTAGTACCTCGCCTTAACTCGTACGCTTAACTAGTGCCCTTAACTAGTAGCCTTGCCTTAACTAGTAGCCTTAACTAGCATCCTGGCATAAACTAGTAGCCTAAACTACTGACCTTGCCTTAATCAGTACCCCCAACAAGTACCCATGCCTTAACTAGTACCCTGAACTACTATCCTGGCCTTAACTAGTACCCTTAACTAGTACCCTAGCTTTAACTAGTAGCCTGAACTAGTACCCTTGCGTTAAGTAGTACCCTTGCCCGAACTAATACCCTTATTAAGTACCGCACAGTGCGGTAGAATAGGGTACGGTAGCATGCGGTGGAACAGAGAAAATAGAATAGACCAGCAATGGTCAGGGTAGGTTAGTTTAGTGTAGGGTATGGTAGATAGCATAGGATGGAATAGAGAAAATAGAAAACGAGAATAGAATACAACAGAATAGAAAAGAACAGGCTAGATTAGGATAGGGTAGGTCGGGGTAGGGTTCTGTAGAATAGAATAGTGTAGAATGGAGTCGAATGGTGTGGAATGGAGTCGAACAGAGATGAATAGGGTAGAAAAGAGTTGACTAGAGCGGAATAGCGCCAAATAGGACCAAATAGGGCCGAACCGAGCCGAATCAAGGCAAATCGAGCCGAATCGAGTCGGATCGACCACGTTCGAGCTGAATGGAGCCGAATGGAGCCGAAATGGGCCACACAGAGACAAACAAAATGAACCGAGCAAAATCACACCTAATCGCATCGAATCTCGTTTAATTCCATCAAATCCCACCAAAAGCCATCGAAACTCATGGAATCTCACCGAATCCCATCTAATTGTGTCAAATCGGGTCGAATGGTGTCGAATTGAATGGAACCGAATTAAATTGAATAGATTAGAGTAGTGTAGGTTAGGCTGGGATTCAGTAGGTTAGGGCACAGAAGAATAGAATAGAGTAGAACAGAAGAGAATACAAAGAGTAGAATGGAGTAGAGTTGAGTAGAGTAGAATAGTCAGAGTTGAGTAGTGCAGAATAGAGATGAATAGATCCAATTCAAGTCAACTGAGTCGAATGGAGAGGTAACGAGTCAAATCACGATGAATCAAATCGAATTGAATAGATTACAGCAAAATAGAGTAGGGTAGAGTAGAATACCTTAAAATGGAGTAGAATGGTGAGCAATGGAATCGAATGGAGTAGAATAGAGTAGAAAAGAGCCGTAGAGGGCCCAAGAGGGCTGAATCGAGCTGAAGTGAGGCAAATCGAGACTAATGGAGCCGAATCCAGCCTAATCAAGCCGAATCGACACTATTCGAGCCAAACGGAGCCGAATGGACACGAATCGAACCAATTCAACCTGACTCTTGTCAAAATTCGTCGAATCGAATTGAATAGATTAGAGTAGGGGAGGTTCGGGTAGGGTAGGGTAGGGTAGACTAGAGTAGAGTAGAATAGAATACAACAGAACAATACAGAATGAATACAGAAAAGAGTAGGCTAGAGTAGAGTAGCGGGGAATAGAGTAGAGTAGAATAGATTCAAACAGAGACAAATAAGGCCAAATCGAGCCGAATCGCGTCGAAATGGGTTGAATCAAATCCAATCAAGTGGATTAGAATACATTAGAGTTGGGTAGCGTAGGGTAGGGTAGAATAGAGTAGAACAGAATAGAAATAATACAATAGAATAGGGGAGTAGACTAGAGTACAACAGACTAGAATAGAGTCGAATAGAGCTGAATAGAGCCAAATGGAGACAAAATGAGAGGAATCGCATCGAATCGATTTGAATAAACTAGAGTGGTGTAGTTTAGGGTAGAGCAGAATAGAGTAGAATAGCATAGAATGGTGTGGAATGAATAGAATGGAGTAGAATGGAGTTAAATAGAGACGAATAGAGCAGAAAAGAGTCGAATAGAGCAGAACAGGGCCGAATAAGGCCGAATCGAGCTGCGTCAAGCTTAATCGCGTCGAATCGCGTTAAATGCGTCAAATCCAATTGAAACGTATAGATTAGACACGGGAAGGGGAGGGTAGAATAGAACAGAATAGAGTAGAATAGAAGAGATTAGAACAAAACAGGGCTAGAATAGAATAGAGTGGAAAAGAGTAGAGTCGAATAGAGCCGAATAGGCCGAGTGGAGACGAATAGAGACGAATGGAGCTGAATACAGCCAAAAAGAGCCTTAGTGCCGAATCGCACCTAATCGAGCTGAATCAAGCAGATTCGCACCGACTGTCCCCGAATAGCGTCGGATCGCATCGAATCGAGTTGAGTCACATCGTTTTGCATCAAAGAAGGTCAAACTGCTTCATATTGGGTCGAATCCCATCGTATCAGGTCGAATAACTTCAAATTGTGTCAAATCTCATAGAATCCTACTGAATCACGGCGAATAGCATGGGCTCGCATCAAATCTCTTTGAATCCCTTCCAGTGCCTTCAGATCTGTTCGAATCCAGTCGAAAGCTGCCCAATCACGTCGAATTGAATTGAATTGAATCAAGTAGATTAAAGTAGGGTAGGTTTGGGTGGGGTGCAGCAGGGTTGGGTAGGGTAGAATAGAATAGAGTACGACAGAATAGGAGAGAACAGAATAGAAAGAATACAACAGAATACAATAGAGTAGAATAGAGTCAAATAGTGCACAACATAGCCGAATTGAGCCAAATGGAGACAAAACGAGGCGAATCGCATCGAATCGCTTTGAATCAGGTCAAATCAAATCGAACCGATTAGAATAGATTAGGGTAGGGAAGGGCAGAATAAAATAGAGGAGAATAGTATAGAACGGAATAGAATGAAGTTGAATGGAGTCCAACAGAGATGGATAGAGACGAAGAGAGCAGAAAAGAGTCGAATAGGGCAGAATAGGGCCGAAATGGCTGAATAGGGCCAAACAAGGCCTAATCGTGCAGAATCCAGCAGAATCAACGCAATTCGAGCCAAGTCGAGCCGAATGGAGCGAAATGGAGCCAAATAGAGCCGATTCGAACCGAATCAAGCTGATTCAAGCCTAATCGCGTGGAAATGCATTGAATCGAATCGGATCAAATAGATTAGAGAAGGGGACGAGAGGGGCGGGGAGGGTAGAATAGAACAGAACAGTAGAGAATAGAAAGAATAGAATATAGTTCAGTAGGGTAGAGCAGAGAAGAGTCGAGTAGAGTAGAACTGAGTCGAATGGAGTCAAATAGTGCAGGATATAGCTGAAAAGAACCAATTCTAGCCGAATTGAGCCAAGTGGAAACAAAACGAGATGAATCGCTTCGAATTGCTTCGAATTGCGTCCAATCGAATCGATTAGAGTAGGGTAGGGTAGAACAGAATAGAGTAGAATGGTGTAGAATGGAGTAGAATGGAGTCCAATGGAGTTGAATAGAGACAGATAGAGTAGAAAAGAGTCGAATTGAGTCGAATAGGGCCGAATAAGCTGAAGCGAGCCAAGTCGAGTTGAAACGAACAGAATCGAGCTGAATCGAAGCGATTCTAGCCAAATCGAGCTGAATCGAGCTGATGTGGCTGCATCGAGCCGATTCACGCAAAATCGCGTCCAACCGCATCAAAATGCTTTGAATCGAATCAAATGGAATAGAATAGGTTAGGGTAGGGTAGTTTCTGATAGGGTAAGCTAGGGTAGAAGAAAGTAGACTACAGTAGAGTAGACAAGAGAAGGCTAGAGTAGTAGCCTAGACTAGTAAGCTGGACTAGTCAGCTAGAACTGGTGGCATAGATCAGTAGCCTAGACAACTAGCCTTGAATAGTACCATTGCCTTGACAAGTACCCTAAGTCATCCGAACTAGTACCCTTGCCTTAACCAGTAGTCTTTAACTAGTCCCTTTGCCTCCAACAGTAGTCTTAACTAGTACCTCGCCTTAACTCGTACGCTTAACTAGTGCCCTTAACTAGTAGCCTTGCCTTAACTAGTAGCCTTAACTAGCATCCTGGCATAAACTAGTAGCCTAAACTACTGACCTTGCCTTAATCAGTACCCCCAACAAGTACCCATGCCTTAACTAGTACCCTGAACTACTATCCTGGCCTTAACTAGTACCCTTAACTAGTACCCTAGCTTTAACTAGTAGCCTGAACTAGTACCCTTGCGTTAAGTAGTACCCTTGCCCGAACTAATACCCTTATTAAGTACCGCACAGTGCGGTAGAATAGGGTACGGTAGCATGCGGTGGAACAGAGAAAATAGAATAGACCAGCAATGGTCAGGGTAGGTTAGTTTAGTGTAGGGTATGGTAGATAGCATAGGATGGAATAGAGAAAATAGAAAACGAGAATAGAATACAACAGAATAGAAAAGAACAGGCTAGATTAGGATAGGGTAGGTCGGGGTAGGGTTCTGTAGAATAGAATAGTGTAGAATGGAGTCGAATGGTGTGGAATGGAGTCGAACAGAGATGAATAGGGTAGAAAAGAGTTGACTAGAGCGGAATAGCGCCAAATAGGACCAAATAGGGCCGAACCGAGCCGAATCAAGGCAAATCGAGCCGAATCGAGTCGGATCGACCACGTTCGAGCTGAATGGAGCCGAATGGAGCCGAAATGGGCCACACAGAGACAAACAAAATGAACCGAGCAAAATCACACCTAATCGCATCGAATCTCGTTTAATTCCATCAAATCCCACCAAAAGCCATCGAAACTCATGGAATCTCACCGAATCCCATCTAATTGTGTCAAATCGGGTCGAATGGTGTCGAATTGAATGGAACCGAATTAAATTGAATAGATTAGAGTAGTGTAGGTTAGGCTGGGATTCAGTAGGTTAGGGCACAGAAGAATAGAATAGAGTAGAACAGAAGAGAATACAAAGAGTAGAATGGAGTAGAGTTGAGTAGAGTAGAATAGTCAGAGTTGAGTAGT